>NC_091991.1:119863777-120175822 GCF_044704955.1 Pristiophorus japonicus
TCCCTGCTGCATCAAGGTGAGAACAGATGTTTAAAATGAGGCAGAAAATGCCCCAAGTGGGACAGCAAGGATGTGAGAGATCTTTTAGTCTTCAACCAACCCTTAGAGAACTGTAAAATTTGTTGCATTAACATCACTGTTAGATGTGAGGGTAAATGAGGTTGTGTAAGACAGATGAGGATCCCAGTGGAGAGTACACATTGCGTCTCATGCCTCATTTATATGCATATTTGTGCTGATATCTTTTGTAATTAGTGTGGATTTAAACAACAGGAGGACAATAGTTACACTGTCACATCTAATCTACCATGCGTAGTGGTTTGGCTTTTTGGCTGTTGCAAAATAAAACGTGCTTCTATTGGAATTTGGATGCCTGAGCTGGAGCTATGATGATCACCAGATGCAAGTCCTTCAGCTATACATGGTACTTCATCAATTTGTTTTGTTACATCAATATTGCAGAATCTGAAAAGAACATAGCCGATGGCCTTTCGCTTGTATATGGTTATTGACTCTGAAGCTTGGCACATTCCCTGCATACATGACCAATTTAAAATCTGGCCCGACATGTTAGAACATAAGAACACAAGAAATAGGAGCAGCAGCAGGCCATTTGGCCCTTCGAGCCTGCTCCGCCACTCAGTAAGATCATGGCAGACTCAATCACTGCTTTCAAAAGGGAGTTGGATAAGTACCTGAAAGAAAAAAAATTGCACGGAAAGGATGGGGGAGTGGGACTAGCTGAGGTGCTCTTGCAGAGAGCTGGCACGGGCTCGACGGCCCGAATGGCCATCTTACGTGCTGTTACCATTCTATGATTCTACTATTAACGCCAGTTTTCTGCCCAAACCCCAAAACCCTTTGTAATTTTTGTATGTAATAGCAAATAATTGGAATACATAGAAACATAGAAAATAGGTGCAGGAGTAGGCCATTCGGCCCTTCGAGCCTGCACCGCCATTCAATAAGATCATGGCTGATCATTCCCTTGGTACCCCTTTCCTGCTTTCTCTCCATACTCCTTGATCTCTTTAGCCGTAAAGTCCATATCTAACTCCCTCTTGAATATATCCAATGAACTGGCATCAACAACACTCTGCGGCAGGGAATTCCACAGGTTAACAACTCTCTGAGTGAAGAAGTTTCTCCTCATCTCAGTCCTAAATGGCCTACCCCTTATCCTAAGACTATGTCCCCTGGTTCTGGACTTCCCCAACATCGGGAACATTCTTCCCACATATATTCTGTCCAGTCCCGTCAGAATTTTATATGTTTCTTTTTATATGTTCCCCTCTCATCCTTCTAAACTCCAGTGAATACAGGCCCAGTTGATCCAGTCTCTCCTCATATGTCAGTCCAGCCATCCCTGGAATCAGTCTGGTAAATCTTCACTGCACTCCCTCAATAGCAAGAACGTCCTTCCTCAGATTGGGAGACCAAACCTGAACACAATATTCTAGGTGAGGCCTCACCAAGGCCCTGTACAATTGCAGTAAGACCTCCCTGCTCCTATACTCAAATCCCCTAGCTATGAAGGCCAACATACCATTTGCCTTCTTCACTGCCTGCTGTACCTGCATGCCAACTTTCAATGACTGATGAACCATGACACCCAGGTCTCGTTGCACCTCCCCTTTTCTTAATCTTCCGCTATTCAGATAAGAGTCTGCCTTTGTGTTTTTAACCCCAAAATGGATAAACTCACATTTATCCACATTATGCTGCATCTGTCATGCATTTGCCCACTCACCTAACCTGTCCAAGTCACCCTGCAGCCTCTTAGCGTCCTCCTCACAGCTCAGACCGCCACCCAGTTTCGTGTCATCTGCATACTTGGAGATATTACACTCAATTCCTTCATCTAAATCGTTAATGTATATTGTAAAGAGCTAGGGTCCCAGCACTGAGCTCTGCGGCACTCCACTAGTCACTGCCTGCTATTCAGAAAAGGACCCATTTATCCCGACTCTCTGCTTCCTGTCTGCCAACCAGTTCTCTATCCATGTCAGTAAATTACCCCCAATACCATGTGCTTTGATATTGCACACCAATCTCTTGTGCGGGACCTTGTCAAAAGCCTTTTGAAAGTCCAAATACACCACATCCACTGGCTCTCCCTTGTCCACTCTGCTAGTTACATCCTCAAAAAATTTCAGAAGATTCGTCAAGCATGATTTCCCTTTCATAAATCCATGCTGTCACTGCTTTCCAAATGCGCTGCTGTTTCATCTTTAATGATTGATTCCAGCATGTCCTCACGACTGATGTCAGGCTAACCGGTCTATAATTACCCGTTTTCTCTCTCCCTCCTTTTTTAAAAAGTGGTGTTACATTAGCTACCCTCCAGTCCATAGGAACTGATCCAGAGTTGATAGACTGTTGGAAAATGATCACCAATGCATCCACTATTTCTAGGGTCACTTCCTTGGGTACTCTGGGATGCAGACTATCATGTCCCGGGGATTTATCGGCCTTCAATCCCATCAATTTCCCGAACTCAATTTCCCGCCTAATAAGGATATCCTTCAGTTCCTCCTTCTCACTAGACCCACGATCCCCTAGTTTATTTGTGCCATTCTTCGTGAAGACAGAACCGAAATATTTGTTCAATTGGTCTGCCATTTCTTGGTTCCCCATTATAAATTCAGCTGAATCCGACTGCAAGGGACTTACGTTTGTCTTCACTAATCTTTTTCTCTTCACATATTTATAGAAGCTTTTGCAGTCAGTTTTTATGTTCCCTGCAAGCTTCCTCTCGTACTCTATTTTCTCCATCTTAATTAAACCCTTAGTCCTCCTCTGTTGAGTTCTAAATTTCTCCCAGTCCTCAAGTTTGTTACTTTTTCTAACCAATTTATATGCCTCTTCCTTGGTTTTAACACTATCCTTAATTTCCCTTGGTAGCCACGGTTGAGCCACCTTCCCTGTTTTATTTTTACTCCAGACAGGGATGTACAATTGCTGAAGTTCATCATGTGATCTTTAAATGTTTGCCATTGCTTATCCACCGTCAACCCTCTATTCTAGCCAATTCACGCCTCAAACCATCGAAGTTACCTTTCCTTAAGTTCAGGACCCTAGTTTCCGAATTAACTGTGCTACTCTACATCTTAATAAAGAATTCTACCATATTATGGTCACTCTTCCCCAAGGGGCCTCGCACAACAAGATTGCTAATTAGTCCCTTCTCATTACACATCACCCAGTCTAGGATGGCCAGCTCTCTAGTTGGTTCCTCGACATGTTGGTCTAGAAAACCATCCCTAATACACTCCAGAAAATCCTCCTCCACCGTATTGCTACCAGTTTGGTTAGCCCAATCAATATGTAGATTAAAGTCGCCCATGATAACTGGTGTACCTTTATTGCACACATCACTTATTTCTTGTTTTATGCTGTCCCCAACCTCACTACTACTGTTTGGTGGTCTGTACACAACTCTCACTAGTGTGTTCTGCCCTTTGGTATTCCGCAGCTCCACCCACACCGATTTCACATCATCCAGGCTAATGTCCCTCCTTACTATTGCATTAATTTCCTCTTTAACCAGCAATGCCACCCCGCCTCTTTTCCTCTCTGTCTATCCTTCCTAAATGTTGAATACTCCTGGATGTTGAGTTCCCAGCCTTGGTCACCCTGGAGCCATGTCTCCGTGATGCCAATTACATCATATCCGTTAACTGCTATCTGCGCAGTTAATTCGGCCACCTTATTCCAAATACTTCTCGCATTGAGGCACAGAGCCTTCAGGCTTGTCTTTTTAACACACTTTTCCCCTTTAGAATTTTGCTGTAATGTGGCCCTTTTTGTTTTTTGCCTTGGGTTTCTCTGCCCTCCACTTTTACTATACTCCTTTCTATCTTTTGCTTCTGCCTCCATTTTATTTCCCTCTGTCTTCCTGCATAGGTTCCCATCCCCCTGCCATGTTAGTTTAACTCCTCCCCAACAGCACTAGCAAACACTCCCCCTAGGATATTGATTCCGGTCCTGCCCAGGTGCAGACCTTCCTGTTTGTACTGGCCCCACCTCCCCCAGAACCGGTTCCAATGTCCCAGGAATTTGAATTCCTCCCTTATGCATCATTCCTCAAGCCACGTATTCATCTGAGCAATCCTGCGATTCCTACTCTGACTGGCACGTGGCACTGGTAGCAATCCCGAGATTACTACTTTTGAGGTCCTACTTTTTAATTTAGCTCCTAGCTCCCTAAATTCGTCTCGTAGAACCTCATCCTGTTTATTACCTATATTGTTGGTACCTATATGCACCACGATAACTGGCTGTTCACCCTCCCTTTTCAGAATGTCCTGCACCCTTGCACCAGGGAGGCAACATTCCATCCTGGCGTCTCGGCTGCGGTCGCAGAAACGCCTATCTATTCCCCTTTTTCCTGCCCTCCTGTGCAGCAGAGCCACCCATGCTGCCATGAATTTGGCTGCTGCTGCTCTCCCCTGATGAGTCATCCCCCTCAACAATACCCAAACCAGTGTATCTGTTTTGCAGGGGGATAACCGCAGGGGACCCCTGCACTACCTTCCTTGCACTGCTCTTCCTGTTGGTCACCCATCCCCTATCTGGCTGCGTTCCTTTAACCTGTGGTAAGACCAACTCATTAAACGTGCTATTCACATCATTCTCAGCATCGTGGATGCTCCAGAGTGAATCCACCCGCAGCTCCAGTGTCGCAATACATTAGAATATCTCAGAAAATGTAAGCATTGAGTGGCTGTGCTCTCCAAACCTGAAAAGAATTAGGTTCAGACCCCACTCTATGCTGTATGAGCTGATCCCAAATAGAATAGCAGAAAGGGTGCTGCAATTAAGACTCTGTGCCCTTGGACAAGGGAGGAGAAAAGTAGTTAAGGTTTGATTGCTGTCGAGGGACCACCATTGGAAGTAGCTATGGAGAGCAAGGATGGGTTCGCCTTCAGCTACAATGCCTCCTCAGCTCCAAGGCATTCCGAAGAATGCTCCGCAGTGTCACATGTGAGTGATAGCCACACCCACTGCCCACTGCATTACTCTCAACTGGCGTGGGTTATCCATGCACTGCAACCCCCATGCACATTGACCACACTATTCAATTTCTAGGCCAATGTCTGTAAGAGACAGGACATTGGAGAGAGCATCCCTGATATTAAGGAGCTCTTACTTGCCCGTGCTCTATGGGAGATGCCAAGGTTGGTGACACAGTGTCAACACCAGGATAGTGTCTGCACCGCGACACAGTCACTGAGGCTTCCTGTGAAACAGCACACAGCCATGATCTTCCATGCCCTTCTCTGTCTCCTTAATCCAAGGGGCATATGCTCAGACATTCTTAGCTTGTGCTCTTGTTCCTGCAGACCCAACACGGTAACAAGAGTCAGAGGATGAGGAAAACAAAGAGGAGCAGGAGAGAAGGGGAATCATCCTTGTCAGTTATGGTGATGATAATGCTGCAGAGGAGGATGATGAAGAGGGAGAGGTGGTGATCATCAAGCCCACCCATAAGTCCCTGGGCCAAGATCCTGCCCTGTGCTCCACTGGTACAACTCTTTCAATCACACCGCCCACGGTACTTGCTTTTCCACTGCCGTGCACTACCCCAGAGGGAATCAAATAGAGTTACTGAGGATGTATTACTGAGTGATTCACAGAGCACAACCGAGCCTGGGGAGTGGATGAGGATGTGCCACCTTCCTAGCTGAGGCAGTGTAGAAGGTTGCCCATGGCCTTGGAGTGGTGGAACCCAGCATTCCGAGGTGCTCACCTAAAGGGGTATGTTTGAGGAGCACCACACTTACATGCAGGTTCTGAGGTCAGTCTCCAAGGATGTGCAGCAACTACCAGCTGTGTCTCCAGACTCCACAGCCCTCATTCACAACAAAACATTGATAAAAAGGGAAAAAATAGAGTGTGAGAGAAAACTCGCAAGAAATATAAAAACAGATTGTAAGAGCTTCTACGAGTATGTAAAAAGGAAGAGAATAGCAAAAGTAAACAATGGTCCATTAGAGGCTGAGACAGGAGAAATGATTAAGAAATTATCCTTGAATGTGTTGTTGTCTTTTTCTTAATTGCAGGCATCAAATGTGTCATTGGAGTCTGCAGCAGTCCCCACCTAAAAAGCAGCCCAAGACCAATCATAAGAACATAAGAAATAGGAGCAGGAGTAGGCCATATGGCCCCTCGAGCCTGCTCTGCCATTCAATAAGATCATGGCTGATCTGATCATGGACTCTGCTCCACTTCCCCGCCCGCTCCCCATAACCCCTTATCCTCTTATCGCTTAAGAAACTGTCTATTTCTGTCTTAAATTGATTTAATGTCCCAGCTTCCTTGGGACATTCCTCAGTGCCTCTCCCTCTGTAGAAGCATAAACCTCTCTTGGTGACTGATTAGTCAACATTCTGTCCATGAGTGTCCGGACCCCAGGGGCCAGGGTGCAGGCTGTGGTGTCTCAGGCCTTTCAGGATCAGATAACTGCCATTACACTCGGACATCCCGCTGATTAGTGCACTCACGCATCCAGGCCCCAGTGGAATGGTTTTGGCTCAAATAGTAGTGGCTGAAGCTGCCATTTCTCAGGACAGCAGCACATGCCAGCAATCCAGCCTTTCTCTTTAGAGCACCCTGAGTAACAGCACATAAAAGGTGACACCAGGCTGTGCAGGCGTAAAGAAAGAAAGACTTGCATTTATATAGTGCCTATCACATGCTCAGGATCTCCCAAATTGCTTTACAGCCAATGAAATGTTTTTAAGATGTAGTCGCTGTTATAATGAAAGAAACGTGGCAGCCAATTTGCGCACAGCAAGGTCCCATAAACAGCAATGTGATAACGACCAGGTAATCTGTTTTAGTGATGTTGGTTGAGGGGTAAATATTGTCCAGAACACTAGCTCCAGAGATAGGAGTGTGCCACCACCTCAATCCATGAGCTTTTTGTAGCACAGAAGCATCCAACCAACCAACTCCCTCGATACCAACCCTCAGGTTGTGAGAAAGAAAGAGACTGAGGGAAGTGTGAGCAAAGAGCAGGTTGGCTTTTGTTCACTTTTCTAGTTTGCTGTACGAAAGGAAAATGTGCGTGTATGTCGTGCCTTGTTCCTGGAGAATCCATACAGGAAAAGTGATCCATCCGTGGCTAACTAAAGAAGTTAAGGATAGCATTAGATTGGAAGAAGAAGCTTATAATGTTGTGAAAAATAATAGTAAGCCTGAGGATCGGGAGAGTTTCAGAAACCAGCAAAGGATGGCCAAAATTTGATAAAAAGGGAAAAAATAGAATATGAGAGAAAACTCGCAAGAAATATAAAAACAGATTGTAAGAACTTCTACAAGTATGTAAAAAGGAAGAGAGTAACAAAAGTAACATTGGTCCCTTAGAGGCTGAGACAGGAGAAATTATTAAGAAATTATCCTTGAATGTGTTGTTGCCTCTCAAATGCGTGACCATATTTCCCGGAACTCCATGTTTGAATCCCTTTAATCTGGTTTCTGCCCCTGCCACGGTACCGAAACGGGTATCATAAAAGTCACAAATGACATCCTTTGTGACTGTGACAATGGTAAACTATCCCTCCTTGTCCTCCTGGACCTGTCTGCAGCCTTTGACACAGTTGACCACTCCATCCTCCTCCAACGCCTCTCCACCATCGTCCAGCTGGGTGGGATTGTATTCGCCTGGTTCCATTCTTATCTATCTAATCGTAGCCAGAAAATCTCATGCAGTGGCTTCTCTTCCCACTCCCGCATCATTACCGCTGGTGTCCCTCAAGGATCTATCCTTGGCTCCCTCCTATTTCTCATCTATATGCTGCCCCTTGACGATATCATCCGAAAACACAGCGTCAGTTTCCACATGTACGCTGATGACACCCAGCTCTACCTCTCCACCACTTCTCTCGACCCCTCCATGGTCTCTAAATTGTCAGACTGCTTGTCCGGCATCCAGTACTGGATGAGCAGAAATGTTCTCCAATTAAATATTTGAAGACCAAAGCCATTATCTATGGCCATTGACTCCATCCCTCTCTCAAGCATCTATCTGAGGCTGAACCACACTGTTCACAATCTAGGCATCATATTTGTCCCTGAAATGAGCTCCGGCCACATATCCACTAAATTATATATGAATAAAGAGTCTGACTAGATACTGTGAGCTCAAAGTAAAGTGTGACCTTTGTCTTTTATTGCAGGTCTCCAGAGTGCCTCTCCAGCCTGTGAGGCCTCCTTAAGTACCAGTGCTCCCAAGGGATTGTGGGATCCCTTGGGATGCCAGGGGATGAGCCCTCTGGTGGCTACACAAGGTATATACAGATTTACATATATAACAACACTCCCCCCCAAAGTCAATAGTGTAATTATTTACAAGGTGAGTCGATCTGGGGCCTTTCTTTCCCTAGTTGATCATCTCGATGCAAATGCTGGTTTTGGTGATTCATTTGTTGAGCCCTCGCTGGGCTGCTGTGCAGCTGGCCTTGCTGGGCTGCTGCCGGTGATGGGTTCCGCTTCGTGGTCAACCACGGTGTCGGTTGCCACTGGTGTGTAAGTTGGGGGGTCAAAGAAGGTAGGGTCCAATGTGGGTTGCTCTGGATAGTCCGTGAATCTGAGTTTGATTTGGTCCAAGTGTTTCCGGTGGAAGAGTCCATTTGAAAGTTTGACCCGAAACACCCTACTCCCCTTTTTGGCACAACAATGCCGGGGAGCCACTTGGGACCTTGTCCATAGTTCAACACAAATACAGGATCATTGATTTCAATTTCGCATGACACATTTGCGTGATCATATGTACTTTGTTGAAGCCGCCTGCTCTCTACCTTTTCATGTAGATCAGGGTGGACTAACGAGAGCCTTGTCTTAAGTGTCGTTTTCATGAGCAGCTCAGCTGGTGGAATCCCAGTGAGCGTGTAACTAAGCAGGACTCGGGATAGGCGAGTCTGCAGTGAGCCTTCAGTTACTCTCTTCAAGCTCTGCTTGATGATTTGCATGGCTCTTTCTGCCTGACCATTGAATGCTGGTTTGAACGGGCCTGATGTAACATGTTTGATCCCATTACGGATCATGAACTCTTTGAACTCGGCACTGGTGAAACATGGTCCGTTCACAAGGACATCAGGCAGGCCGTGCATGGCAAACATGGCCTGCAGGCTTTCAGTGGTGGCAGCGGATGTGCTTGCCGACATTACCTCACATTCAATCCATTTGGAGTACGCGTCTACAACCACAAGGAACATTTTTCCCAAGAACGGGCCTGCATAGTTGACATGGACCCTGGACCACGGTTTGGAGGGCCAAGACCATAAACATAGTGGCGCCTCCAAACTGCGAGCATGTGTTACATTTATGCACACCGTCCGCCGCAATCCTCCTTCCAGGAACTCCACTTCAGGCGCCAGGAAAACGCACTTTGAGCATTTTAACCTGAGCCCCACGCGGTTGAGTCGACTAAAAACCTTCTCCAGGTTCTGCAGATGCTTGACTGTGTCCCAACCTGTAACCAAGATATCATCCTGGAAGACCACCATGCATGGGACCGACTTCAGTAAGCTTTCCATGTTTCTCTGGAATATCGCCGCGGCTGATCGAATCCCAAACGGGCATCTGTTGTAAATGAAGAGATCTTTGTGCGTGTTGATGCAGGTGAGGCCCTTTGATGATTCCTCCAGCTCCTGCATCATGTAGGCCGAGGTCAAGTACAGCTTCGTGAATGTCTTTCCTCCCGCCAGCATCGCAAAAAGGTCGTCCGCCTTTGGTAGTGGGTATTGATCTTGCAGGGAGAAACAATTGATAGTTACTTTGTAATCACCACAGATTCTGACAGTGCCATCTCCCATGAGGACTGGAACAATTGGACTGGCCCACTTGTTGAATTCGATCGGCAAAATGATGCCCTCTCGTTGCAGCCGGTCCAGCTCGATCTCCACCCTCGCTCTCATCATGTTCAGTACTGCTCTCGCCTTGTGGTGGATGGGTTGTGCCCCCGGAATTAGGTGGATCTGCACTTTTGCTCCTTGGAACTTCCCAATGCCTGGTTCGAACAGCGAGGGGAACTTATTTAAGACCTGGGCACACGAGGTGTCGTCAGCGAATGAAAGTGCTCGGATGTCATCCCAGTTCCAGCGTATCTTTCCCAGCCAACTCCTGCCGAGCAGCATGGGACCATTGCCCGGTACCACCCAGAGTGGTAGCTTGTGCACCGCTCCATCGTAGGAGACCTTTACAGTAACATTGTCGATTACGGGAACCAGTTCCCTTGTGTAAGTTCTCAGTTTAGTGTGAATGGGAGTCAGGACTGGCCTTGAGGCCTTGCTGCACCACAATTTATCCCAAGTCTTTTTGCCCATGATGGACTGGCTCGCGCCCGCGTCCAGCTCCATTGACACCGAGAGTCCATTTAATTCAACCTTCAGCATTATCGGGGGACACTTTGTGGTAAATGTGTGCACTCCATATACCTCTGCCTCCTCGATCTGAGGCTCTGGTTCATTGTGATCTGCCATGGATCTGTCCTCCTCTGCAACATGTGGTTTGCAGGATTAGCAGGGTTTGCAGCTCGCCTGCACATACATTGGAGGTGTCACATTGTTCCACAGCCCTTGCAAACGTACCCTTTGAAGTGGCATGAATGGAAACGATGATCACCCCTACAGCGCCAACAAGGTGTTAATGGCCTTGCATTCATCACCCTTGATGGTGGACTCTGAGACAACAGCAGATGTGCAGCTGCAGGCATGTGGGGCCTGCCCTGTATGTTGCGATTTGAAAACAACATCACTTTGTTTACAGTATTTGTAGCAGCACTCGTGTGCTGAGAGATTTGCTTAGTATTGTCACTGGTGGCAATGAACGCCTGGACTATCGCTATGGCTTTACTCAAGGTTGGGGTCTCTACAGTCAAAAGTTTGCGAAGTATCACTTCATGGCCAATGTCAAGTACGAGGAAGTCCCTGAGCATGTGCTCCAAATGTCCTTCAAATTCGCAATGTCCTGCAAGGCGTCTCAGCTCGGTGACATAGCTCGCCATTTCCTGGCCTTCAGATCTTTTGTAGGTGTAGAAACAGTACCTTGCCATCAGAATGCTTTCCTTCGGGTTCAGATGCTCCCAGACCAGTGTGCACAAATCATCGTACGATTTCTCAGTGGGTTTCGCTGGAGCAAGCAGCTCCATGAGCCATACGTTGGTGTCCTGCAGACGGTGAGGAGAATTGCCCTGCGTTTAGCAGCATTCGCTTCTCCTTCCAGCTCGTTGACCACGAAGTATTGGTCGAGTCGTTCCACGAAGGTTTCCCAATCATCTCCCCCCAAAAATTTCTCCAGGATGCCCACTGTTCTCTGCGTCATTGGGTTCTTTATCTGTATCTCGTCGGCAATTATTATGTATGAATAAAGAGTCTTACGAGATGCTGTGAGCTCAAATTAAAGTGTGACAGTCTTTTATTGCGGGTCTCCAGAGTGCCTCTCCAGCCTGTGAGGCCTCCTTAAGTAACAGTGCTCCCAAGGGATTGTGGGATCACTTGGGACTCCATGGGATGAACCCTCTGGTGGCCACACAAGATATATACAGGTTTATATATATAACATACTGCATAAATAAAACTGCTGTAACATTGAATGCCTCCGTTCCTGCCTCAGCTCATCCGCTGCTGAAACCCTCACCCATGCCTTTGTTACCTCTAGACCTGACTACTCCAATGCACTCCTGGCTGGCCTCCCACATTCTACACTACGTAAACTTGAGGTGACCCAAAACTCGGCAGCCCGTGTCCTAACTCGCACCAAGTCCTGATCACCCATCACCCGTGTGCTCGCTGACCTACATTTGCTCCCGGCTAAGCAACGCCTCGATTTCAAAATTTGCACCCTTGTTTACAAATCGCTCCATGGCCTCGCCCCTCCCTAAATCTATAATCTCTGTCAGCCTCCCAACCCAACGAGATGTCTGCGCTCCTGAAATGTTGCCCTCTTGAGCATCCCTGATTATAGTGGCTCTGCCTTCAGCTGCTTGGGCCTCAAGTTCTGGAACTCCCTCCTTCAACTTCTCCTCCTCTCTACCTCTCTTTTCTCCTTTAAGATGCTCCTTAAAACCTACCTCTTTAACCAAGTTTTTGGTCATCTGCCATAATTTCTTCTTAAGTGGCTCGGTGTCAAATATATCTGTTTTGTCTTATAACACTGCTGTGAAGCGCCTTGGGATGTTTTATTATGTTAAAGGCGCGATATAAATCCAAATTATTGTTGTTGGAATAAGGAAATGGCAGATATGTTAAACAAATTCGGGACCAAAAAGGAGACCTACGCATGGAGGCAGAGGGTATGGCTGAGGTACTAAATGATTACTTTGCACCTGTTTTCACCAAGGAAGAGGATGCTGCCATAGACATAGTGAAGGAGGTGGTAGTGGAGACACTTGATAGGATAACAATTCATAAGGAAGAGGTAATAGACTGGCCGGCTGTAATTAAAGTAGATAAATCACCAGGAGAGGATGGAATGCATCCTAGAATGCTGAGGGAAGTAAAGGTGGAAATTGCAGAGGTACTGGCGAACTGCCATTTTCAATCCTCCATAGATATGGGGGAGGTGCCAGAGGACTGTAGAATTGCAAATGTTACACCATTGTTCAAAAAAGGGTGCAAAGATAAACCCACACCTACAAGTCAGCCAGTTTAACCTCGGTAGTGGGGAAGCTTTTATAAAAAGTAATCAGGGCCAAAATTAACAGTCACTTGGATAGGGGTGGATTTATTAAGGAAAGCCAGCACAGATTTGTTAAAAGCAAATCATGTTTAACCAACTTGATTGAGTTTTTTGATGAGGTAACAGAGGGTTGATGAGGGTAATGTGGTTGATGTAGTGTACATGGATTGCCAAAAGGTGGTTGACAAAGCACCACGTAATAGGCTTGCCAGCAAAATTGAAGCCCATGGAATAAAAGAGACAATGTCAGCATGGATAAGAAATTGGCTAAGTGACAGGAAACAGAGATTAGTGGTGAACGGTTGTTTTTCGGCCTGGAGGAGGGTATACGGTGGTATTCCCCAGGGGCCGGTTCTAGGACCACTGTTTTTCTTGATATATATTAATAACTTGGATGTGGGTGTACAGGGCACAATTTCAAAATTTTTCAGATGACACAAAACTTGGAAGTATAGTGTACAGTGAGGAGGATAGTGATAGACTTCAATAAGACATACACAGGCTGGTGGAATGGGCAGACACGTGACAGGTTAAATTTAATGCAGAAAGTGCAAAGTGATACATTTTATTAGGAAGAATGAGGAGAGGCAATAGAAACTAAAGGGTATGATTCTAGAGGGGGTGCAGGAACAGAGACACCTGGGGGTATATGTGCACAAATCCTTGAAGGTGGCAGGGCAGGTTGAGAAAGTGGTTAAAGAAGCATACGGTATCCTGGGCTTCAATAAATAGAGGCATAGAGTACAAAAGTAAGAAGTTATGATGAACCTTTATAAAACACTGATTCAGCCTCAACTGGAGCCTTGTATCCAATTCTGGGTATCGCACTTTAGGAAGGATGTGAAGGTCTCAGAGAGGCCGCAGGAAAGATTTACAAGAATGGTTCCAGGGATGAGGGACTTCAGTTACATGGATAGACTAGAGAAGCTGGGTTGTTCTCCATGGAGCAGAGAAGGTTGAAAGGAGATTTGATAGAGGCGTTCAAAATCATGAGGCGTCGGGTCAGGGTAAATAGAGAGAAATTGGCAGAAGGGTAGAGAACCAGAGGACACAGATTTAAGATGATTGGTAGAAGAACCAAAGGCGACATGAGCATAAGAACATAAGAACATAAGAAATGGAACAGGAGTAGGCCATCTAGCCCCTCGAGCCTGCTCCGCCATTCAAAAAGATCATGGCTGATCTGGCAGTGGACTCAGCTCCACTTACCCGCCCGCTCCCCATAACCCTTAATTCTCTTATTGGTTAAAAATCTATCTATCTGTGATTTGAATACATTCAATGAGCTAGCCTCAACTGCTTCCTTGGGCAGAGAATTCCACAGATTCACAACCCTCTGGGAGAAGAAATTCCTTCTCAACTCGGTTTTAAATTGGCTCCCCCGTATTTTGAGGCTGTGCCCCCTAGTTCTAGTCTCCCCGACCAGTGGAAACAACCTCTCTGCCTCTATCTTGTCTATCCCTTTCATTATTTTAAATGTTTCTATAAGATCACCCCTCATCCTTCTGAACTCCAACGAGTAAAGACCCAGTCTACTCAATCTATCATCATAAGGTAACCCCCTCATCTCCGGAATCAACCTAGTGAATCGTCTCCAAGGCTAGTATATCCTTCCTTAAGTAAGGTGACCAAAACTGCACGCAGTACTCCAGATGCGGCCTCACCAATACCCTGTACAGTTGCAGCAGGATCTCCCTGCTTTTGTACTCCATCCCTCTCGCAATGAAGGCCAACATTCCATTCGCCTTCCTGATTACCTGCTGCACCTGCAAACTAACTTTTTGGGTTTCATGCACAAGGACCCCCGGGTCCCTCTGCACCGCAGCATGTTGTAATTTCTCCCCATTCAAATAATATTCCCTTTTACTTTTTTTTTTCCAAGGTGGATGACCTCACATTTTCCGACATTGTATTCCATCTGCCAAACCTTAGCCCATTCGCTTAACCTATCTAAATCTCTTTGCAGCCTCTCTGTGTCCTCTACACAACCCGCTTTCCCACTAATCTTTGTGTCATCTCAAACTTTGTTACACTACACTCTGTCCCCTCTTCCAGGTCATCTATGTATATTGTAAATAGTTGTGGTCCCAGCACCGATCCCTGTGGCACACCACTAACCACCGATTTCCAACCCGAAAAGGACCCATTTTACCCAGATTTTCTGCTTTCTGTTAGCCAGCCAATTCTCGATTCATGCTAATGCATTTCCTCGGACTCTGCGTACCTTTATCTTCTGCAGTTACCTTTTGTGTGGCACCTTATCGAATGCCTTTTGGAAATCTAAATACACCACATCCATCGGTACACCTCTATCCACCATGCTTGTTAGATCCTCAAAGAATTCCAGTAAATTAGTTAAACATGATTTCTCCTTCATGAGTCCATGTTGCGTCTGCTTGATTGCACTATTCCTATCTAGATGTCCCGCTATTTCTTCCTTAATGATAGCTTCAAGCATTTTCCCCACTACAGGTGTTAAACTAACCGGCCGATAGTTACCTGCCTTTTGTCTGCCCCCTTTTTTAAACAGAGGCGTTACATTAGCTGCTTTCCAATCCGCTGGTACCTCCCCAGAGTCCAGAGAATTTTGTTAGATTATAACGAATGCATCTGCTATAACTTCCGCCATCTCTTTTAATACCCTGGGATACATTTCATCAGGACCAGGGGTCTTATCTACCTTGAGTCCCATTAGCCTGTCCAGCACTACCTCCCTAATGATAGTGATTGTCTCAAGGTCCTCCCTTCCCACATTCCCGTGACCAGCAATTTTTGCCATGGTTTTTGTGTCTTCCACTGTGAAGACTGAAGCAAAATAATTGTTTAAGGTCTCAGCCATTTCCACATTTCCCATTATTAAATCCCCCTTCTCATCTTCTAAGGGACCAACATTTACTTTAGTCACTCTCTTCCATTTTATATATCGGTAAAAGCTTTTTATGCAGCGAGTGGTTTGGATTTAGAATTCACTGCCTGAAAGGATGGTGGAGGCAGACTCAGTCACGGCTTTCAAAAGGGAAATTCATAAGTACCTGAAGGAAAAAAAAATTGCAGGGCTGCGGGGAAAGGGTGGGGGATTGGGACTAGCTTAAGTGCTCTTGAAGAGAGCTGGCACAGGGTCGATAGGCTGAATGGCCTCCTTCTGTGCTGTAATCATTCTATGATTCTATTCTATAAATATTTTATATCTATCTTCACAGTAGAAGACACAAAACGCATACCAAAAATGATGGGCAACCAAAGGTGTAATGAGGGTGAGGAACTTAACATAATTAATGTAAGTGGAGAAAAAGTACTAGAGAAACTAATGGGACTTAAAGCCGACAAATCCCCTGGACCTGACAGTCAACATCCTAGGGTTTTAGAAACATAGAAACATAGAAACATAGAAAATAGGTGCAGGAGTAGGCCATTCGGCCCTTCGAGCCTGCACCGCCATTCAATGAGTTCATGGCTGAACATGCAACTTCAGTACCCCATTCCTTCTTTCTCGCCATACCCCTTGATCCCCCTAGTAGTAAGGATTACATCTAACTCCTTTTTGAATAGATTTAGTGAATTGGCCTCAACAACTTCCTGTGGTAGAGAATTCCACAGGTTCACCACTCTCTGGGTCAAGAAGTTTCTCCTCATCTCGGTCCTAAATGGCTTACCCCTTATCCTTAGACTGTGACCCCTGGTTCTGGGCTTCCCCAACATTGGGAACATTCTTCCTGCATCTAACCTGTCTAACCCCATAAGAATTTTATATGTTTCTATGAGATCCCCTCTCATTCTTCTGAACTCCATTGAATGCAAGCCCAGTTGATCCAGTCTTTCTTGATATGTCAGTCCCGCCATCCCGGGAGGTGACTGCAGAGATAATGGATGCATTGGTTGTGAACTTCCAAAATTGCCTAGATTCTAGAACGGTCCCAGCGGATTGGAAGGTAGTAAATGTAACACTGCTATTCAAGAAAGGAGGGAGAGAGAAAACAGACAACCACAGGCCAGTTAGCCTGATATCAGTCATGGGAAAAATGCTGGTATCCATTGTTAAAGAAGTGTGAAGGGCGGGGGTGCAAAATTCACAAGAACCCCCCAGTGTTTGGGCTCATTCGAAAGGAAATTTAATTTGGGACTATCTACCAAAAAGTTTGGAACCCTAAGGTGCTTATGGAAGAAGCTATGAACTTTAATCAAATTTTGGATTTTAAAAGACAAATTCAAGGCTGTGGGCGAGCCTAAAAGGACTAACAGGAGACAACCTGATCAAGTGAGTCTACCTGGGTGTGAGGACTAAAGTAACCTGTCTGGAGAAATGGGTATTCGAGAATCCTTCTCCACAAGAGACATTAACATTACAAAATCACCCAGAGATAGCTAACCATCAGCTTGAAACTGGAAAACCATTTCAGCATATGCATCACAAAGAGGCCCAATCCAGCCTGTATGCGAAAACTAGGCATGAAAGGACATTGCAATTACCAAGCTAATATTTCCATCAGGAAACAGTTTTCGAACATCAATCCACCCAAGACATATCAGCTTTTAACAAGCCCGCCAAAATATTACAAAGAAGAGCCAAGCCCGCCAAATTTAAACAAAGAACTCTGAACAGATTTTGTGCCAAAATTAGAACCACTCAAACCGTATAACTGGCCCCCTGTTTCAACAGAGGGTATGACTGACAGACTAATACCACACTACACTGGTGTCATCAAGACAAGGAGAGAAACCAACGCAACAGTTGTAAACTAACTTCTCCAGCCTTGAAGTCCTGAAGTCCTGAAGGAAGGAAGAACACCACCATCGTGGCAGCAACCAACCACAACCAACGTTTTATCAACGAAAGACCACCGCGATCGACCAAACTCGAAACAAAACTCCAACGGGGAAAAACCGAAGAATCGAAAAGTTTCCACTCTACAATCTAATCCTGACCTACCAACGGGTAAAACATTACCTAAAAGTCTGTAGAAACCTATTTCTAATGAAGAAAACTGGGTACTTACCTCATAAATCCAAAACGCGTCTTACCGCATCGGCAGACTCAACCCAACTGAAGATTGTGCAGCAAGAAGTCTTCTCCGACATTCGGGGTACGGCAAGCAGACCCTACTGCATCCAGCGAACCCTGAAACCGCAATCTACCGCTAACTACACAAAGGATTGGTAAGCATAGTCCCTGCCTGCCCTGGAGTCCAACCTAGCTAGAATTAGGTACTGGGAGGTGGGAGGTGTAATTCTACTGTAACCCCCTTTGAATGTAATGTGTTGTTCTCGATTAGAATCATTATAAGCTATTGTAACCCCCTCTGAGTGTATAAGGTATTGTTCTTTAATAAGTTTGTATAAGTTTTGACATTGTACTTTCTTATTAGAGTACTTATAAGTTTGTAATTTCTTGACTGTAATAAAATCAAAGTTCTTTTGCATCAAACCAGTGTGCTTTGCACTTTGTTACATCCCCCAAATAAATCCAGAGTCCAGAACCCAAGGGAGTGGGAGTGATTCGAACCGCTCAAATTGGTCAGAAGGGAACCTGACCCCCTCATAGAGACCAGCCCCTTACAAGTGGTATCAGGGCAGTTGGAAATCATAACATGATTAGACAGAGTCAACATAGTTTTATGAAAGGGAAATCATTTTTTACAAATTTATTAAAGTTTTTTGGGAATGTAACGAGCAGGGAAGATAAAGGGGAACCAGTGGATGTAGTATATTTGGATTTCCAAAAGGCATTCGAGAAGGGGCCACATAAAAGTTTATTACACAAGATAAGGGCTCATGGGGTTGGGGTAATGTAACTGCTCGGATAGAGGATTGGTTAACCGACAGAAAACAGAGGGTTGGGATAAACAGGTCTTTCCTTGGATGAGAAGACTGTCCTATGATGAGAGATTGTGTAGAATGGGTCTATACACTCTGGAATTGAGAAGAATGAGAGGTGATCTCAATGAAACATACAAGATTCTGAAGGGGATTGGCAGGGTAGATGCTGAGAGGCTGTTCTCCCTGGCTGAAGTGCCTAGAACTCGGGGGCACAGTCTCAGGACAAGGAATAGGCCATGTAAGACCGAGATGAGGAGGAATTTCTTCACTAAGAAAGTTGTGAATCTTTGGAATTCTCTGCACCAGAGGGCTGTGGATGCTGAGTCTCTGAATATATTCAAGGCTGAGATAGATAGATTTTGGGGGAAGAAATTAATGAGCGCCCCATTTAAAAGTTGAAAAAATTAGTGTCACTGGATTAGGATTAGGGTTAGTCTTAGTATTAGTCACCATTGCTGTTCACCATTTACATGAACAATTTAGACTTTGGAATCAAAAACACAATTTCTAAATTTGCAGATGACACCAAATTGGGGCCGGTAAACAATACTGAGGAGTACTGTAACAAATTACAGGAGAACATTAATAAACTTGCAGAATAGGCAAGTATTGGCAAATGAAATTCAACACAGATAAATGTGAGGAAGTACATTTTGGTAGGAATAATAGTGAGGTCACTTATTACTTGGAAGGTGCGAATGTAGGTGGAGTAAAGGAACAAAGGGATCTCGGACAAATACACCAATCACTAAAAGTTGCACCACAGGTTAGCATGGACATAAGCAAAGCAAACCAGGCACTCGGGTTTATTTCTACAGGGATAGAATTGAAAAGTAGGGAAGTTATGCTCAACCTGTGTCGAACCTTGGTTAAACAACACTTAGAGTTCTGGTCGTCAGACTATAAAAAGAACATCAAGGCACTGGAGAGCATGCAGAGAATATGTACAGAAGTTTTATCAGAAATGTGAGGATATGCAGATCAAGAAAGGATTGAAAAAATAAGGCTGAAGGGTGACCAAATAAGGATGCGTCTATTTGCACTACCAAACTGGCCAAATTGTCTCTGATTGGCTCTTCAATATAAACATAGAAACATAGAAAATAGGTGCAGGAGTAGGCCATTCGGCCCTTCGAGCCTGCACCACTATTCAATAAGATCATGGCTGATCATTCACCTCAGTACCCCTTTCCTGCTTTCTCTCCATACCCCTTGATCCCCTTAGCCGTAAGGGCCATATCTAACTCCTTCTTGAATATATCCAATGAACTGGCATCAACAACTCTCTGCGGTAGGGAATTCCACAGGTTAACAACTATCTCAGTAAAGAAGTTTCTCCTCATCGCAGTCCTACATGGCTTACCCCTTATCCTTAGATCATGTCCCCTGGTTCTAGACTTCCCCAACGTCGGGAACGTTCTTCCTGAATCTAACCTGTCCAGTCCCATCAGAATTTTATATGTTTCTATGAGATCCTCTCTCATCCTTCTAAACTCCAGTTAATACAGGCCCAGTCGATCCAGTCTCTCCTCATACACAATATTCCAGGTGAGGCCTCAGTAAGGCCCTGTACAACTGCAGTAAGACCTCCCTGCTTCTATACTCAAATCCCCTAGCTATGAAGGTCAACGTACCATTTGCCTTCTTCACCACCTGCTGTACCTGCATGCCAACTTTCAATTACTGATGTACCATGACACCCAAGTCTTGTTGCACCTCCCCTTTTTCTAATCTGCCACCATTCAGATAATATTCTGCCTTCGTGTTTTTGCCACCAAAGTGGATAACCTCAGATTTATCCACATTATACTGCATCTGCCATGCATTTGCCCACTCACCTAACCTGTCCAAATCACCCTGCAGCCTTTTAACATCCTCCTCACAGCTCACACCATCACCCAGCTTAGTGTCATCTGCAAACTTGGAGATATTACACTCAATTCCCTCACCCAAATCATTAATGTATATTGTAAATAGCTGGGGTCCCAGCATTGAGCCCTGCGGCACTCCACTAGTCACTGCCTGCCATTCTGAAAAGGACCCATTTATCCCGACTCTCTGCTTCCTGCCTGCCAGCCAGTTCTCTATCCACGTCAGTACATTACCCTCAATACCATGTGCTTTAATTTTGCACACCAATCTCTTGTGTGGGACCTTGTCAAAAGCCTTTTGAAAGTCCAAATACACCACATCCACTGGTTCTCCCTTGTCTACTTTACCAGTTACATCCTCAAAAAACTTGTCAAGCAGGATTTCCCTTTCATAAATCCATGCTGGCTTGGACCGATCCTGTCACTGCTTTCCAAATGTGCTGCTATTTCATCTTTAATAATTGATTCCAACATTTTCCCCACTACTGATGTCAGGCTAACCGGTCTATAATTACCCATTTTCTCTCTCCCTCCTTTCTTAAAAAGTGGTGTTACATTAACTACCCTCCAGTCCATAGGAACTGATACAGAATCGATAGACTGTTGGAAAATGATCACCAATGCATCCACTATTTCTAGGGCTACTTCCTTAAGTACTCTGGGATGCAGACTATCAGGCCTAGGGGATTTATCAGCCTTCAATACCATCAATTTCCCCAACACAATTTCCCACCTAATAAGGATTTCCTTCAGTTCCTCCTTCCCACTAGGCCCTCGGTCCCCTAGTATTTCCAGAAGGTTATTCGTGTCTTCCTTCGTGAAGGCAGAACCAAAGTATTTGGTTAACTGGTCTGCCACTTTGTTCCCCATTATAAATTCACCTGAATCTGACTACAAGGGACCTGCGTTTGTTTTCACTAATCTTTTTCTCTTCATATATCTATAGAAGTTTTTGCAGTCAGTTTTTATGTTGCCAAACCTATTGCTGATTGGTCCCCTTGGAGGTTAAGCCATACCCTGAAGTTCCTCTGGAATGTGTAATTGGAACCACCCAGCCCAAGTTCTGACTGACTTTCCAATTTGTAATTCGATCCATTTTGACTTCAGAAGCCACAGAGGACAGAACTCCCCAAAGGCCACCAAGTTCCAGCCGAAGTCCTTTACCCCAACACAAGTGCATCCCTCCCCCAGCTGAAGTCCCTGACAACAGTGGAAGTGCATGACCTTCCCCCTGCCCCCCCCCCCTTCACCCCCCGCCCGCCCGCCATAGATGTGGCATTGAGCAGATTGTTAACAGATTTATTGGGTATGAACTGAATAGTGACAGCGTCGTGACTTCTGGATTTCATCCACTCCAACGATGTCCCTTGTAACACATGCATCAAGCTTTCCGAGAAATCGGGTGTGGGTGTGGTTGGAAGAACCTCTCTCCCCTCCGATCCCTCCACCCCGTGTCTCTCTTTCCCCCCTGCCCCCTGTCTCGCTCTCGCTCTTCCCGCCCCCCCACCCCCACAAGACTTTCTCTTTCTCTCCCTCCCACCCCCCCAGGCTCTTTCTCTCTCCCCCCCCCCTCCTGCCCCCAATTTCTCTCTCTCTCCCCCCCCCTCCCCCCAGGCTCTTTCTCTCCAATCCCCCCCCCCCAACGCCAGGGTCTCTCTCTCTTCCCCACCCCCCCAGGCTCTCTCTCTCTCCCCCCACCCCCAGGCTCTCTCTCCCATCCCCCGGAACCCCCTGCCAGGCTCTCTCTCTCACTGCTGCCACCGCTCTTCCCCTGCCATGGCTCAGCGGTAATCAATGGGACAATAATTGGATAATTTCTACAATGGGCGGATGATCCACGACATCAAATTACTGCCCAGGTGGTGAAGATGAAAATGAACCTAATATTGACAAGACCGTAGAGGAGTTTACGCTTCAAGTCATTCCAAACTCCAAGTTGCAGGGACTTAAACGGTTGGCAAATCATATAGTTGGGAAGGGACAAAGAGGTACCAATAATCTATAGATGCCAGGTTCGCCATACCCAGATTAGATCATATTGACACCTTCCATCGATATGCCCTATTAATGCAAACTGTAGGGGTTAGCAAATATGTTTCAAAAATGCTATTGTGCAACAATTCGCATTGGTTCACATGGTACAATTTTAGCTCTATAAACTTAACTTTGAATAACTCCGGCTACAGAGAAAAATCGATTCAATTTATCGACTCAATCTTTAACACTTGTTCCTGTTAAAGCATGCGATACATTGCACTTACTCATTGATCCTTGCGGTATAATAAAAAAGCAGTTGCTTTGCTAAGACCAAGGCCGGATTTTCCTTACCTTGGCGGATCCAGTGCGGCCAATGTCCGTGATCCGTGGCGGGTCACGACCCCGCTGCTGGCTCCATCCTGCTGTACAGAATTAACTTCCCTAATGGGGCCTATTAAGCCTGCACAGCACGTTACCCATCCCACTGAGATGGAGCGGGACTGTTGACATCTTTATGACATGTTTTCAGTTGGGATCCTTAAATGGACCCTGACCACATTAAATTTTAAGTTCAATCTAACATAGAGGGTATTGAACCTTTACTGTGCAATCATGTAATAAAAGTTATATTTGAGTAACAAAGAAATATTTTAAAATTTTCATTAAGTAATATGATTCCATCAACCAATACGATCAAGAACATAAGTAAAAAGGTACATTAATTGGAATGTTATTGGTGCTTTAGTCAGAAATTTATAGACTTTTGTATCAGTAACTGGAACAAATGAAAGATGTGTGTGTATACAAAGATGACGATACAAAGATGAGGAAAAGCAATGTGTGAGGAGGACACAAAAAAAGTGCAAAAGGACATAGACAGGCTAAGTGAGTGGCCAAAACTTTGGCAGATGGAATATAATGTTGGAAAGTGTGAGGTTTGGCAAAAAAAAATCGAAGAGCAAGTTATTATTTAAATGGAGAAAAATTACAAAGTGCTGGAGTACAGCGGGACCTGGGGATACTTGTGCATGAAACACAAAAGGTTAGTATGCAGGTACAGCAAGTGGTCAGGAAGGCCAATGGAATCTTGGCCTTTTTTGCAAAGGGGATGGTGTATAAAAGTAGGGAATCTTGCTACAGCTATATAGGGTATTGGTGAGGCCATAGCTAGAATACTGCATGTAGTTTTGGTTTCCATATTTAAGAAAGCATACACTTGCTTTGGAGGCAGTTCAGAGAAGATTCACTAGGTTGATTCCAGAGATGAGGTGTTGACTTATGAGGAAAGGTTGAGTAGATTGGGCCTCTACTCATTGGAATTCAGAAGAATGAGAGGTGATATTGAAATGTATAAGATTATGAAGGGGCTCATAAAGGTGGATGCAGAGAGGATGTTTCCACTGATAGGGGAGACTAGAACTAGGGGGCATAATCTTAGAATAAGGGTCCGCCCATTTAAAACTGAGATGAGGAGGACTTTCTTCTCTCAGGGGGTTGTAAATCTGTGGAATTAGTTACCTCAGAGAGCTGTGGAAGCTGGTTCATTGAATAAATTTAAGACAGAGATAGACAGTTTCTTAACCAATAAGGGAATAAAGGGTTATGGGGAGCAGGCAGGGAAGTGAACCTGAGTCCATGATCAGATCAGCCATGATCGTATTAAATGGCAGAGCAGGCTCGAGGGGCCGTATGGTTTACGCCTGCTCCTATTTCTTATTTTGTTAAGTTCTTATACATAAAATTAAGCTGATTTTAAATGTAATTGTAAAGGGGTGGATTTACAATCTTCTGCAAGTTCAGCAGAAGAGCTGTGGAAACCCTGACAAACAGTGTAAGTGGTGATTACAATGTGTTTCTGGGATTTCTGGGGCTCTTCCGTTGAAGTTAACGATGGACAAATGAGAGAACCTCCACAGAATTTCAGACTGAAAAATTAAATTAGTTATATTCAGGGACTGAAAGCACATTGAACCAGTGGAATGAGTGATGAGAATGAAATTGTTACAGCTGATGACTTGATTTAATGTGTAACTGGACAATCACAGTACACTGTGAGAAAATCCTGACCAGAAACAACCCAAAAATATATTTAAATGGTATATGTCATTTTTATAGTGCAGATCAATTCATTGCAATTACTGTTCAGTTGGAAGGCAGCAGCCAAGAATGGCCAGTGAAAAATTACATGTACCAGTAGCTTTTCAAGTAGAACAGAATCTCCATCAATCTGTTAGCTGATGTATTCTACATGTTTTTTTTTAATGCTGTCAAGTAATCAGCTGGAGCAATGGCCACGGAACCCATGCCTCAGGTTGACAGACGTGGTTCCCGAGCTGTGTGAATCCCGTGGCCATGCAGGGAAATTGAAAAAGTAGGGTGAGGGGGAAAGGCTCTAAAATTCTGTAAAGTAACTCAGAATGATTTCAATTGGGTCCCCCTCCGCTGCAGGTCGGGTCAGCTCCGCAATAACAGACGCGCCTGGGGGAAAGGCACGCAGGAGTGGGATGACAGCGAGCTCCCAAACCCCTGTCAAAAAGAACAACTTTCCCACCCGACCCGCCACTGATCGTGCCCGCTACCTCCCTGGAAACTGAGCCCCATCTGGCATACTGTACAAACAAATAAGATCAAAAATACTCATTAAAAAGTTAAAACTTGATTTTTAAAACATCTTGCACTTCATCAGGGGGAAGATATACTGTTTCTACTGTTATTTCCCCAATGATGCCACTCGCCATTCCTGGAAGGGATGGGCCTGCAACCTGCTCCTAACCTCAGCATCTGTAAGTGGCTGCTTAATGATACACAAGGGCACTCAGGGTGACTCACCTGACAATTTTCATTCTTTGAAAGGATTGAGCCATCACTTAACAGTAGCTTCAGTGACAGAGCTGATATCACAAACCCAGCATGTGGGAGCTGGAAAGCATGATGAGCTCCTGTCCTTTCAATTATGGCACCAAGTGCTGGTACATTAGCTCACTGAATTGCCAGACTACCTAATCGCGAAGATGTCTAAACAATCCTCATTGTTGCAAGGTTTGTCAGCGCTTGAGCAATCAGGAGCAACAGGTGCCAAGCTTTTAATCATCACCAATAAAATCAATAATACCTTCAGCTAGTCAATTTCTGTATTTTCTATCTGGAGTTATTCAAAGTTTTTCCCTTCCAGCTTGGGTAACACTAAAATGGGTTGACTGCTATATTCAAATCAGCCCTGTGCTGAAATTGTATTACCAAAATACCTGAATACTCTGGGCAAATCAAGCAGGACCCCTGCATCAAAATGTAAAACATGTGCAATGCAATTCACGTAAATGGTTTGTAGCATCCACTGTGAGTTTCTATAGACCACTATCAAATGAAAAGCAGCAGGAATCCACTTTTTCACTGTGGGTAGCAGAAACCATGCATCATTATTGGTGAGTGCCCATTATTTCTACATAGCGAGATGAACTCGACACGTCCACTCAGGAGTAAAATGGGTGCAGTGTATTCACAACCAATTATTCTGCACAGTTCCCGCACAAGATGGACATTACACAGATCCTACACGACTTGGACATTATACTTAACATTTCCCAATACAACAGATACATTGAACTTGGGACTCCGTCTTTAGAACGTTGCTTGTGTTCTTTGTCTGATTGTCTGGGATGCCATTCAAAACGGAGTCAAACCTCAGGTCTTCTGCACGTACTCCATTTTAAAATGCTTCCAGGAACATTTCAAACAGCTTTTATATAAATTGAGTCTGTGCAAAGTAGAAATGTTATAGGCAAAGGAAAGAGTGAATGATTGAAAGTAATATAGTTTTCATCTGCTCAGTATAATTGAAATATTTTCAGAGTTAAAATTGTGTTGTAGTGCCGATGACATCATCCGTCACCTGGGATAGGCTGGGTTAAAATCTGGTCAACATGCCAAGAATCTTCCATGTCAACACTTAATCTGCTGGAAGATGGCACGATGTATTGTTCCATGGGAATTCAGCCCTCCCTGAACTCTTCAGGTAGAAGTGGGTGGCTAATGAGTGGCAAACCCTTCAAAGAGTTACACAAACAGCACAATAGAAAAAAAGCATTAAAATGAGCAGGAGGCATTCACCGGGAGGCCGGGCACTTGGAGGGCGAAAATTAAAGTGGAGGTGGCCGAGTTAAGTAAAAATGTTTAAAAAATAGTTGTTTGCAATTTTTTTGCTTCATCTTCGGCCGCGACCAATCAGCCCGGCAATACATAAGATTACATTACATAGGATATACAGCACAGATACAGGCCATTCGGCCCAACAAGTCCATGCTGGCATTTATGTTCCACTCGAGCCTCCTCCCATCTTTCCTCATCTAAATCTATCAGCGCAACCCTCTATTCCCTTCTCCCGCAAATGCTTGTCTAGCCTCCCTTAACTGCATCGACACTATTTGCTTCAACCACCCCCTGTGGTAGCGAGTTCCACATTCTCACCACTCTTTGGGTAAAGAAATTTCTTCTGAATTCCCTATTGGATTTCTTGGTAACTATCTTATATTGATGGCCTCTAGTTCTGTTCTTCCCCACAAGTGGAAACACTCTCCCTGTCATCATCATAATAGGCAGTCCCTCGAAATCGAGGAAGACTTGCTTTCATTCTTAAAATGAGTCCTTAGGTGGCTGAACAGTCCAATACAAGAACCACAGTCCCTGTCACAGGTGGGACAGATAGTCGTTGAGGGAAAGGGTGAGTGGGACTGGTTTGCCGCACGCTCTTTCCGCTGCCTGCGCTGGATTTCTGCATGCTCTTGGCGATGAAACTCGAGATGCTCAGCACCCTCCCGGATGCACTTCCTCCACTTAGGGCAGTCTTTGGCCAGGGACTCGCAGGTGTCAGTGGAGATGTTGCACTTTTTCAGGGAGGCTTTGAGAGTGTTCCTGTAACGGTTCCTCTGCCCACCTTTGGCTCGTTTGCCATGAAAGAGTTCCGAGTAGAGCGCTTGCTTTGGGAGTCTCATGTCTGGCATGCGAACGATGTGGCCTGCTCAGCGGAGCTGATCAAGTGTGGTCAGTGCTTCAATGCTAGGGATGTTTGCTTGGTTGAGGAAGCTAACATTGGTGCGTCTGTCCTCCCAGGGGATTTGCAGAGGCATCGTTGGTGGTATTTCTCCAGAGACTTGAGGTGTCTACTGTACATGGTCCATGTCTCTGAGCCATACAGGAGGGCAGATATTACTACAGCCCTGTAGACCATGAGCTTGGCGGCAGATTTGAGGGCCTGGTCTTTAAACACTCTTTTCCTCAGGCGGCCGAAAGCTGCACTGGCACACTGGATTCTCTCTGTATCCACTCCATCAAAACCTTTCATAATTTTAAAGACCTTTATTTGGTGGGACTGACTATTTGTACTGCTTGTTTTCTGTCCTTCTGCGCCTGCGTCCTCTTGAGACTCCATCCCCGATGCCTCCCACCCGGAAGCGTAAGTGGGGCCCTGCAATCAGTCCGACCACGTTGTTGCTCCTACAGGTGGTAGCTGCTGATCCTCTGCGAGACTGCTCCGAGGACCGAGGACCACGCGGCTGGACGGGGAGAGAAGCGGCCTATGATTGGTCAACAGGAGACCTGATTCAATGGATTAAATTGGTCTGAGATAGGTCTTTATTGAAATTGTACTTGTACTCTTACTTTCCATGTAACACACCATCTTTGATCATGAAGTGCCAAATTCCCTTAACCAAAATGAGCCTTAGGATCCAGATTGGAGCACGATAGGGTATATTCTAGCATTGGGCATCATCTTTTGCCGGTGCCTAGTATTGCTAAAAGCATCATCTAGGCCGTAGAAAAAGCTTGCATTGTTTAGGTACTCAGTTCCTGATACAATATTTTGGATATTCGAGCTTGCAGCCTAAAAAATCTGAACATTTTTTATTTACATAATGACTACCCAATGACTACCTGATAATTCCAATTATTGATTTTATAAAGTCACACAGCATTCCAATTTAGAAATATATCACTGTTCCTTCATCACTGGGTCAAAATCTGGAACTCCCTCCCTAACTGCACTGTGGGAGTACCTTCGCCACGCGGACTGCAGTGGTTCAAGAAGAAAGCCAACACCACCTTCTCAAGGGCAATTCGGGAGGGGCAATAAATGCTCCCATCCACCTTCATGGCACGAACCTGGTATTGTAGTACTTCCAGGAACGGTGCTTGGGCTCTAGGCCTTTTGGCTAAGAGCATTAGCGCAGGGTGATCCTTGATGTGTGTAAGGTGACCTCTGGCGTTTGTGATCTGACAAAGAATTGGAAAGATTGGCTACGATAAAAAAAAATAAATGCTGGCCTTAGAATGGTACAGCACAGAAAGAGGCCATTCTGCCCAGCGTGCTTGTGCCAGCTTTTTGAAAGAGCTATCCCATTAGTCCCAATCCCCTACTCTTTCCCCATATCCCTGCAAATTTCTCCTTTTTAACTATCTATCCAACTCCTTTTTGAATCTGCTTCCACCACCCTTTCAGGCAGTGCATTGCAAATCAGAACCACGGCTGCGTAGCATAAATTCTCCTCATCTCCCCTCTGGTTCTTTTGCCAGTTACTTTAAATCTGCATCCTCTGGTTACCGACTCTTCTACATGAAGGTATTTTTTTAAGCGCTTGCCTTTTCGTTGACGGTTACTTGTTAAGCTGCATCCACGGCAGGAAAACCTGAGCAGAGCGGTCCCAGCACCTGCTCCACTCAAGGCAGCCTGTGTTGAATATATTTCAGGCATCTTTGGAGTGTGGGGCAAAGCACCACGAAATTGGTCCTTTTTACCCCCATATTCTGCCTGGAAAATGGGTGCAATGAGGTCCAATTTCTACCCCTTGGTGTCTTAATATATTTCTCAACTGATCGGTTTAAAATTTGTTCCCGATGCCAGTGATATGAACTCATGCCCCCTCTTTAGGGCTAACTATAAAATTACAGATGCTATAAGAACTGGTATTACAACGATTTTGAGGGATTTGCTCTTTAAGTAACACTTAAATGTTTTTGCATAACTATCATCTAAAATAATATTGATTTTGTTTTACAACCTATAATTTGATCTCGGCGAGTTTAGTTTCTTTGAAGCGTAAATTTTTTTTTAAAAGCTAGTGCAAGAGAGTTACCTTTGCATTGCAGTTCAATTGTCCATTCATGCACATTAAATTATCCAAGAATTTGCAATTTAAAATCGTTAATTTATGTGAAGTTGCAAAAGTAATTGTTTAAAAAGTCTTTAATACTGATTTTGTGTTTATGTAATTGAAAATGGTGGAATAACTTAAACCCTTCGACGCCAATATAACTCTGTGAATAAGTTTCTCATCTTAGATTTAGAGTTCATTCAATTACTAATTGATTAATCAAAAATGGTGTTGGACCATTCCAATTGATTTTCTTTTTCTAATTTTGATAACTATGCAGCAATTTATATTTACATTATTTGAAGTGGAACTTTCTTGTCAATGTTTTAAAAGTATTTGGGAGCTTTATTTCTTTATCTGAGACTCTGGTGATGTTCAAAACAAAACTGGTGCTGTGGATTACATTAAACTTTCAGAAACTGGGATATTTCCTCCCATCCTTAAATTAATCCTAAAACAAAATCAAAATATTGTGGATGCTGGAAATCTGAAATAAGAACAGAAAATGCAGGAAATGCTCAGTGGCTCAGGCAGCAAGGCTTCTAGGTGGCGCTCTTACAGATACACACAGTTCCATTCCAGCTGACTGAATCTGCAAGGAGAGCCGTGATCAAATCGCTGGGAGTGTAAGGGGAACCTTGTATAGTGATGCGAATCGGTGTTTCTTTGTGCTGCACTTCAAAGAATGAAACTTCAGCCTGTTTTGATGCCACCACGGCTGCCTCCATGGTGCAGTTTTGCAGTTATACTGACATTGCATTGGAGGTAGTAAAACATCGTCCTCGTTTAACCTTTTAAATTGAAACGTTAGTAGCTTTGAAAACCAGTCACATTTTTTAACTAATAAAGTACAATGCTGCCCGTCGATTCTTTTCTTCAGTAGCGTGCAAGCAGCAAGTGTAATTGTAGTCTCTACTCTCACGGCTTCACATCAGTACCTCTCAGCGCAGACATCATAAGTACGAGGGGGTTTACAGGGGTAGATGCAGAGAAGATGTTTGTCCTCGTGGGGAATCTAGAACTAGGGGGGCATAGGTTCAGAATAAGGGGTTGACCATTTAAAACGGAAATGAAGAGGAATTTCTTCTCTCAGAAGGTTGTGAATCTTTGGAATTCTCTGCCCCAGAGAGCTGTGGAGGCTGGGTCATTGAATATATTTAAGGCGGAGATAGTCAGATTTTTGAACGATAAGGGAGTCAAGGGTTATGGGGAGCGGGCAGGGAAGTGGAGTTAAGACCAGGATCAGATCAGCCATGATCATATTGAATGGCAGAGCAGGCTCGAGGGGCCAAATGGCCTACTCCTGCTCCTATTTCTTATGTTCTTATGTTAGGAGTCGCAAATGTTTTAGCTCCTTACAAAACTATGTTTGCGACAAGATTAATGTTCCCAGTCAGTTGAGCAGAATAAGATGTTTTGTGGAAAAGGCTGCTCCTCTCGGAAGGACCGGGAAACTGGAGAAGATTTTATCTGCAGTTAATGTAAAAAAGCAATCAGGAGCTGAAGAATTACAAGTCTGAACTGCAGTAGATCTTGTTTATAAATAAAATTAAAGCAACACAGATGCCTGTTATATAATAACTTGATTATGCAATAATCATTGACAAAGTACCACTTATTGCAATAATTAGAGCTCTTTGCAAAGCAACTCATTTTGCCGTTGTTTTGCATTAGAGGGCTGGCCAATATTTTTCCAAATTAATTCTGTAAACATTCAGTGATTAATTGTTATTTTCTAATTTAATATCCAGAGCCAGTTGTGTCTTTGGTGCAGATTTCATTCCATTTTTTTCCAAAAAGTTAGAGCACCTAATATGAATAATAATGACATATTACCATTAATGTTTAACATTCAACATCTTTTAAATACAACTTTGATCTCTGATAAAACCACTTTGCTTCGCATTCCTTCAAACACTCATGTAGCGATGGTATTTTTGGTGTCGCAGAATAACACAGCGGCAGATTACCGTGGGTCTAATGTGTGTGGTTATGTCGGTGTAATCGCTTCTCTTTAAACATTTCTACACTTAGCTACTCTAGTTTCTGTTTGCACAGAATAACTAAATGCTGCAGCAAACATAATGGGCTAGACTTTGGCACATCATCGCCCATCTATCGCCGGAGAGTTAAGGAAATCAGCGCAGGTAAGTGCAGCAGATGCCCGGACAGCAGCAGCAGGAGAGGTAAGAGAGAGGAGGAGAGGGGAGGGTGGGGGGGAGGGAAGCCTTTCGGGTACAGTTAGGGGTGGGGACTGGGAGGGAGGAGGCCCCCCGCCCAGGGCTAGGGGCGGGGGAGCAGACCGGGAGGCCACTCGAGGCGAGGGGTAGGTGGGGGAGCAGACCGGGAGGCCACTCGGGGCTAGGGGCAGGTGAGGGAAACAGACCGGCAAGCCACTCGGCCTGGGATAGGGGTGGAGATTGGTACTGGCATTGGGCGGGGGGCGGGGGGGACACTTTAATTATTGAAGGTAAGTTGCTGCAATATATTTTAATATGTTTTTAAGTTGATGCAATATATTTATGGTGTTGCGAGCTAGCTGTATGTTTCACTTTGCAAACTCAGCCCGCAATGTGTCCCTGGTTACCGTGGCAACCCAATCTTTTTGGCGCAGATCAAAGCTCCACCCCCAAAACTAAAGGACAGGTTAGGCTGCGCCAAAATGAAGAAATCCAACGGGGAAACTTACAAAATTTTTTTGGGGCATACTCTGGCCCCCCAAAAAAACGAGTAACTCTTCAAGTATGCCAAAAAAAAGCTCTGGGGAAATTTGAGCCCTTTATTAAGTGTATTAAGTTGTCAGGATGGCCTGATCTGTCTTTCAAATGTGCATGCAACCTGCTAACCTGCAGTCATGTATTTGAGTCCTGGCAGAGGCCAATACTCCTTGGCCACTGACCAAATCTGTGGAATGTTATTTCATTCTCGGATTGGCCACTAGATGGCATTTCCTACTATCTGTAATATAACTACATTTAGATATTTAAAAAATCCCATCTTCTCTCTGTCTCAAATATGTGTGCCAATCTGCAGAAGCATGTAGGCACTGGAAGCTATGAATGGAGGGTTGCAATTAAGTGCAGTATGAGTAGCGATAACATTTTGGTTAAAAGATTACAGTGTACAATTATGTAGTTAAAGGTCATTGGTTGGGGTGTCCAACTGGTCTGTGTATATTGGATTGAAGTAAATTACAGTAGATTACAATATGAGATATCGACAGTTGCATGGATAGAATGTTCAGGACTGATGTGACCGGTTCAAAGCAGAACTTCCACACTGACTCCAACTGTAGCCCTTGATTCTAAATCTCCTTTGCTGTGTTCAATGAATAGTGCAAATATTCTTTGGATTTTGTGAAATCCTTTTAAACAAAGTGATAACTAAAGGAAAAGGAATAAATTGCATTTTAATTGGTGATTAATCTATGGTAGATTAATGTAGGCTTTAGGACAAATGTATTTTAAATAAGTGCAGACCCCGAGCAAAACTCAGTGCCTTCATCAATCCTGCAGTGCATTAATAATAAATAGACGATTGACTTCAGAGAGTTTTAGCATCAAGGGTAGATAACAAGCGTTAGCAAGTAGCATTACCGGTTTGTAAGAGAAAAAAATGGCGGCCGCCTCGCTTCCGCCCACTTCTGGCGTGGAACGCGACAGCCGCCATTTTGAGCAGGTTGGCAGCACTGCCGTGCCTGGGCTCACGTCACAAAGATCGGTGAGCCAGATCGTAATGTCAGTTGGCGTGCAACGCTGAATTGAGGCATGATCTGGTATTTTGGACATCGCCGCTCCTTTTGGTGCACTCTCCTAAGCACGCATAGCAGAACGTGTGTGCAGCCGTACAACCAACCCACTGCCAGCGCTTCTTGAAGGGACACACCCAACTTCAGGGTAAATTTAGATTTTTGCTTTCGGACTGGTTTCTCTACATTGTATTGGAGTGGTGGCTTGGTGTAATACATTTTAAAAAGTTGTTAAAGTGTGCAGGGACGTTTGCAAGGCTTTGGCTCTTAAAGGAAGGCCTCTGAGAGCACCACTTGCTCCCAGTCCGGGGGCTCGAGCTGCAGTCCCTCGTGGGCTGCAGGATGACATGGAGATGGAGCAGTGGAGGCAAAGGGGACAAGCTGCTCGCAGAGGGCAGAAGAGGAATAAGCAATAGAGGAGGAAGCGGAAGGAAGGAGGCAAACCAGACAGCCCCTTCCTAGCCGGGGATATCCTGGATTGACTCATCCACTCGAGCAATGCGGACTTCAGCCTGTCAGCAGTACATTCAGGACCAGGCTGTACGCTGCTATTGTGATAATTAGCAGGCAACATGAAGTCGACGTTCTGCCTTCATTTTTTGAACAGTCGCGGGCATATCTCACATCTCGGTGCCTACGATGTTGTTTTTAGCGTTATTGAATTTCTAGGCCAACATTTTTATATTTTTGAATCTGAAACCTTAGCAGCTTCAATGACACATTTTAATCCAAGTATTGTGAATTACATTTTGGGAAAGATTTTGAGATCTCCTACCTGGCAGAAAGAGGTTGGTAGTGCCCTGAAAATGATGGGGAATGACTTACCGTACTGATCCTGCTGAAAATGTAGCTGCCCTTATCTCCCCCAGGGCCTGCTGCTGGGCAGCTGGGATGTCCCTTGAATCAGGCAGAAGGCTTTATAATATGCAAATTAGGGTGCGATGATGAAAATAGGACCCCAACTGGTCTGTGCTGGTGTTTATTAGCCACACGAACTTCGTCTCACCCTACTTCATCCACACTACCTGAATATCCTTCCATTCTTTTCTCCCTTGTGTACTTATCAAGCTTCCCCTTAAAGGCATCTATGCTAATCACCTCAACCACTCCTTGTGGTAGTGAGTTCCACATTCATAGAATCATAGAAATTTACAGCGCTGAATGAGGCCATTTCGGCCCATGGTGTCCGTGTCGGCCAACAAGAGGCTATCCAGCCTAATCCCACTTTCCAGTTCTAGGTCCATAGCCCTGCAGGTTACGGCACTTCAACCACACATCCAAGTACTTTTTAAATGTGGTGAGGTTTCTGCCTCTACCACCCTTTCAGGCAGTGAGTTCCAGACCCTCACAATCCTCTGGGTGAAGACATTTCCCATCAAATCCCCTCTAAACCTACCAATTACTTTAAATCTATGCCCCCTTGATGTAGACTCCGCTGCTAAGGAAAAGAGGCCCTTTCTATCCACTATATCTAGGCCCCTCATAATTTTATACACCTCAATGAGGTCTCCCCTCAGCCTCCTCTGTTCCAAGGAAAACAAATCCAGCTTATCCAATCTGTCCTCTTAGCTAAGATTCTCCATTCCCGGCAACATCCTCGTAAATCTCCTCTTTACCCTCTCCAGTGCAATCACGTCCTTCCTGTAATGCGGTGACCAGAACTACACACAGTACTCCAGCTGTGGCTTAACCAGTGTTTTATACAGTTCAAGCATAACCCCCCTGCTCTTGTATTCTATGTCTCGGCTAATAAAGGCAAGCATTCCGTATGCCTTCTTAACCACCTTATCTACCTGGCCTGCTACCTTCAGGGATCTGTGAACATGCACTCCAAGGTCCCGTTGTTCCTCTTCACTTCTCAGTGTCCTACCATTTAATGTGTATTCCCTTTCTTTGTTAGCCCTCCCCAAATGCATTACCTCACACTTCTCTAGATTAAATTCCAATTGCCACTGTTCTGCCCCCCTGACCAGTTGATTGAGATCTTCCTGCAATCTACAGCTTTCTTCTTTATTATCAACCACACAGCCTTCTGTTGCCTTGGCCCCAAGCTCTGGAATTCCTTGCTTAAACATCTCCACCTCTCTTTCCACCTTCAAGATGCTCCTTAAAATATACCTCTTTGACCAAGCTTTTGCTCACCTGTGCTAATTTCTACTTATGTGGCTCGGTGTCCAATGTTTATCTCATAATACTCCTGTGAAGTGCCTTGGAATGTTTCACTACTTTAAAAGCACTATATAAATACAAGTTGATATCGTTGTTCTATTGTCTCTCATCATTTTTCCTACCAAAATGTATCATCACACTTTGCTGTGTTGAATTCCACATGTCCGACCATTCCACCAGCCTGCCTATGTCCTCTTGAAGTCTATACTATCTTCCTCACTGTTTACTACATTCAGTTGAATCTAGCCGCTACGAGTAAGGATAATAAGAATAAAAATGGACAGACCACCCGGCATTGGATTTGGACACGACAAAGACACACCCAGTTCAGTCAATCCTGCAAAGTCCTCATCAGTAACATCTGGGGATGTATACCAAAATTGGGAGGGCTGTCCCACAGACTAGTAAACAGCCTGATATAGTCATACTCACAGAATCATACCTTTCAGCCAATGCCCCAGACTCCTCCGTCACCATCCCAGGATATGTCCTGTCCCACTGGAAGGACAGGCCTATCCCAGGGAGCGGTACAGTGGTATATAGTCAGGAGGGAGTGGCCCTTGGAGTCCTTAACATTGACTCTGGACCCCATGAAGTCTCATGGCATCAGGTCAAACACAGGCAAAGAAACCATCTGCTGATTACCACCTACCGCCCTCCCTCAGCTGATGAATTAGTACTCCCCCATGTTGTATACCACTTGGAGGGAGCACTGAGCAAGGGCACAGAATGTACTCTGGATGGGGGATATCGCTACTGACCAAACTGGCCGAGTCCTGAAGGACATAGCTGCCAGACTAGGACTGCGACAGTTGGTGAGAGAACCAACACGAGGGAAAAACCTACTTGACCTCGTCCTCACCAATCTACCAATTGCAGATGCATCTATCCATGACAACATTGGTAGCAGTGACCACCGCACGTTCATTGTGGAGACAAAGCCCAGTATCCATGCTGAAGACACCCTCCATCGTGTTGTGTGGCACTACCACTGTGCTAAATGGGATAGACTCAGAACAGATCTTGCAGCTCAAAACTGGGCATCCATGAGATACTGCAGGCCATCAGCAGCAGCAGAATTGTATTCCACCACAATCTGTAACCTCATGGCCCGACATATCCCTCACTCTACCATAACCATAAAGCTAGGGGACCAACCCTGGTTCAATGAGAATGTAGAAGAGTATGCCAGGAGCAACACCAGGCATACCTGAAAATGAGGTGCCAACCAGGGAAAGCTACAACATAGGATTACATGCATGCTAAACAACAGAAGAGGCATGCTATTGACAGAGCTAAGTGATCTCACAACCAACGGATCAGATCAAAGCTCTGCAGTCCTGCCACATCCAGTCATGAATGGTGGTGGATAATTAAACAACTAATGGGAGGAGGAAGCTCCATGAATATCCCCATCCTCCATGATGATGAAGCCCAGCATGTGAGTGCAAAAGACAAGACTGAAGCGTTCGCAACCACTTTCGGCTAGAACCTCCTGAGGTTCCCACCCATTATAGATGTTTCTGCATCATCCCTCCCATGGCCAGTCACACTTCACTACTACCACTTTGCTGGGGAACACTCTGGTGTGGATCAGTGCGGCACTGTTAGGCCAAGGCTAAGGTATCTGTCATCCTATTGATGGCAGCAGACATGTTGGCATCCAGAGTGGTCAGGGCCTGCATGGACTCATGTGATTTCCCCACTTGATGTTTCACGCAGTTGGCCACTCTATCCATGCAAAAAGACTTCAACGCAATGCCACGCAACATCATCCCACGCACACTTGAGGCAGACTACTCCATTATCTTTGCAATCATGGTCAGTGTGCTTGGAAGGCCTGTCGGTACATCACACATTCTGTGCTGATGCTCCTTTTCATCGATGGCACCACAGGTACAGCATCTGTGTCCAGCTGAGGAGAGCTTGGAGTGGGCTGCGTCTTCCAACATGGAGTCTCCACTGTGTCCCGGACACCACCATTTGCTCTTACTATCTTGTGAGGTGTAAGTCACCAGGTGAAAACCCAGCTATCTGTCGAATTAGTCCCACCAAAGTAAAGAATCTGAGCTTGTGCACAGTAAGCATGAGTCCTATGATGGTGCACCCTCAGAAGGAATCAGCTCCTCTGAGGATTTTTCGTCCGCGAGGTCCATGGACTCATGCTGTACATGTGAAAGCCCTGAGGGAGAGAAAATATATTAATTGGTAATGGCAAGGTAATTATGTTGCAACTTATCATTGTGAAGATGAGCATATTTCACTCGCTGCTGAAATCAAGTCAACATGACTGAGTGCCATATGACATGTGGATCGCAGGTATTTAATTGTATCACCAGGTATCTGGAAGGTTCCCGTCTCACCATCTCCGATGACCAGGGACGCCGAAATGCCACTGATCTCCAGTGCTTCCTACTCTGCGGTTGTGAGCTGGGTAATCGATGGAGGCCTGGATCTACAGATGGCATTTTGTCAAAAATGTCCTCCTAACATCTTGCACACATGTCCGGCACGGGTTCTGCCAGACAGCATTTGGTGAGAGCATTAGCATCGGTGCCAGTGCTGTTTCGGAGAACTGTTGAGCCGTCTCTCTGGCATGTTGTGCAATCACTGTGCATTTTCCAGGTGAAACTCCCTTCTGCAACGATATTCAGCACCTGGTCTCGTCAAACTGACCCTCCCCTTTAAGAGGTGCAGGCTGGCTTTAAGAAGGGCAGGCTACCTTTAATTGGTGCTAGCCTCGCACGAACTTGGGCCCCCTGCTGAGCGTTCAGCCATTTAGCAGCATGTTTAAATGTTTAACGCTGGGCTTGCACACTGCAATCATGTAAATCAGAAGGAACGGGTGAGGGTTGATTGTGCATCGCGATCCCCGCGCCCGTTTTTTGGGCCTTATTGAATTTCTAGGCCTATGCATTTACAATTCTACTCTTGAAAGCCCAGTTCATTTTAAACATTCTGCAAGGCACGACTTTACAAAGTAATTCACAGTCGTTATCCTAAAAGACTTTCAAAACTGATGATGTGGTTGCTTTCAGAAAAGAATCCATGAGTAAAATATGAGCAGTTGGTTAATGTTCTAAATGGTATCAATGTATCAAACTAATGGAACACATCTAAAATCACTTTTCTAATGTTCTTCTTTTATCATTGGATGGATAACTCATTTAATCAGTTGTGGCAAGCATTGTAGCGGCCTCAAAAATTGGGTGAAAATTTCCTTCCGCCATAAATGTCAGCTTGTAATACTCCAATTTTGACCATCTTAAAGTTCTCAACATTGTAACCAGTGCAGTTACATATGGGCCTGTAAATCCGGCCACACAGCACCCGTTTACAAACACTAACCAGCATACGGAGTCTCCAATATCGGGGGGTAGGAAATGTACACACATTGTTGGCCAGAAATGAGTCACCTGCCATATTGGGAAAGTATGTTAATTGCAAGAGCGCATATCAGCAACAACAACAACCTGTATTTATATAGCGCCTTTAACGTAGTGAAATGTCCCAAGACGCTTCGCAGGAGTATTATGAGACAAAAAAATTGACACCGAGCCGGATAAGGAGATATTAGGGCAGGTGACCAAAGGCTTGCTCAAAGAGGTAGATTTTAAGGAGTGTCTTAAAGGAGGAGAGAGAAGTAGAGAGGCGGAAAGGCTTAGGAAGGGAATTTCAGAGCTTCGGGCCCAGGCAGCTAAAGGCACAGCCACCAATGGTGGAGTGATTAAAATCGGGGATGCTCAAGAATCTAGAATTAGAGGAGCACAGATACATCAGAGGATAATGGGCTGAAGATAGGGAGGGGGAAAGCCATGGACAGACTTGAAAACAAGAATGAGAATTTTAAAATCGAGATGTTGCCTAACCTGGAGCCAATATAGATCAGTGAACAGAGGGTTGATGGGTGAACGAGACTTGGTGTGAGTTAAGACATGGGAGCAGTGTTTTGGAAGACCTTAAGTTTACATGGAGTGGAATGTGGGAGGCCATTGGAATAGTCAAGTCTAGAGGTAACAAAGAATGTCAAGAATAATATATGTAAATGAGGGTCCTGTGCTTCTAGCTTCTGCTATACATTTTCGATCCCCCAACGCTTAAATTGCTAGGTGCTGAGCTACACGACAGGGAGTCTCCCTCACTAGTGCTATTGAAAGGCATCCTGCAGAATTTACAGATTAGGTGCTAGTTGATCATTACAGGCTGCTGCTTGACTCCTGGCCATTTTTTCATATGCTGTATCACACTGGAAAGTTTGCTTTGTCTACACAGAGAGAGGTTTGCTGGTCTTGCACTATTGCTGATCTTTGCATCTCAATAGTCTTGCTGCAGGCGTGAGTGATCTCAGAGGGCTGCGTTCAAATCTGGAGGAAACTGTCTCAGGCTGGACCAGATTCTTTGCAACCTTGGTGTCCTAGTTGACCTGAATTTCTGACCCCGTAGCCTCTTAGTTACAAAGACTGCCTGCTTCCACCTCTGTAATATTGCTCGTCTCTGCCCCACCTCAGGGTAGCTGCTGCTAAAACCTTCCTCTGTGCTTTAGATACCTCCAGGCTCAACTATTCCAATCCTCCCTTGACTGGCTTCCCATCTCCACCTTTTGTAAACTTTAGCTCATCCAAAAATCTGCTGCCTATACCCTAATGAGCACCAAGTCCCATTCACTCATTACCCCTGTGCTCACCTATCTAATTGGCTCCTGGTCCACCAATGCCTCGATTTTAAAATTCTCATCCTCATGTTCAAATCCCACCATGGCTCACCTCTATCTTTGTAACCTCCTCCAGCCCTTTAACCTTCCTCAAACACTGCATTCCTCCAAGTCTGCCTTTTTGTGTATTCCCACTGGCCTTTCCTCTACCATTGGCGGCTGTGCCCTATGCTTTGGAATTCCCTCCTCACACCTTTCCATCTCTCTCTCCTCCTTTCAGATACTCTTTAAAACCTACCTCTTGATTAAGATTTTATTCATCCATCCTAATCATACAATCATAGAATTATAGAATGGTTACAGCACAGAAGGAGGCCATTTGGCCCGTTGAGCCTATGACGGCTCTCTGCAAGAGCAATTCAGTTGGTCCCACTCCCCCGCCCTTTCCCGTAGCACTGTATTTTTTTTCCTTCAGGTACTTATCCCATTCCCTTTTGAAAGTCACAATTGAATCTGCCTCCACCACCCTTTCAGGCAGTGAATTCCAGATCCTAACCACTCACTGCGTAAAAAAGTTTTTCCTCATGTCGCATTTGGTTCTTCTACCAATCACCTTAAATCTGTGTCCTCTGGTACTTGGCCCTTCCGCCAATGGGAACAGTTTCTCCCTCCCTACTCTGTCCAGATACCTCATGATTTTGAACACCTCTATCAAATCACCTCTCAACCTTCTCTGCTCTAAGGAGAACAACCCCAACTTCTCCAGTCTATCCATGTAACTGAAGTGCCCCCATCCCTGGAATCATTCTTGTAAATCTTTTCTGCACTTTCTCTAAGGCCTTCACATCCTTCCTAAAGTATGGTGCCCAGAATTAGACACATACCATTTTTTTTGTTTCAATGTCAACTTTTGTCTGCTTACACTGCTGTGGGACATTTTACGATGTAAAAGACGCTATCTAAATGCTAGTTGTCATTCAGACATTTTCTTTCACTCTCTCTTGTCTCATTCTCACACACGTATTTATATCTAATCTCGATTGGATTACAGCATTCCATTTCAATGCATTTTGAAAACTTCTGTGCCAGGCTCCAACTGTTGCAAAATCTATTCCAACAGTGTCAGTATTTAATTGTTCTACCTCAAGGTGGTTCAGTGAGGGGTGAGGGAGTTCAATGTTAAGTGGCACGTAATTAGCTGCTACAACAATAAGTGATTACCGACCAGAGAACTGGTTGAACCTGTATGCAGTTGCCAGTTCTGGCCACCTCATGCCATTGTGAAGCAAGTTTTTGACCCATGCTGTTATGGGTAAGTAGAGGAAACAAGTTTTAATATTTGCAATAAAGTTTTTTTATTCATATTTAGACTTCTAGCAACCTTTTTGGATTTTCTTCCACCCCATTGGTTGCCTTTCTTTTCAACGTGCTACCTCCAATGCCCTTTCTCCAGCTCCCCTGATTGCTCAGTGTCCCCCCCGCCCCTGCTCCCAGCCAAATCTCTGTGGCTGATGCTCCAATCTGCCACCTCCGCCAGCAACCAATGCAGCAAGCACCAAGAGACTGCCGTCCCTCCTGTCTCCATTCTCCCGAACACCTCCTACCTGCCAGTCCTTTGGTGCTGATCACTGATAGCTGGAGCCCACTTTGCTTGTTGCGTAGGCCTAATCCCACCCTCCCTGCAGCGGCCCCTGCTACTTCCCAGGCCCTGGTTAGCCTTATAGTCATGACTGCTTGATGGTAGTTGGGCCCATCCTCTTCCAATACTCACATTTCTCAACCCTCTTTCCTGATTTCAATTTGTCTTCAGATGACCCCGTTGGGCCTCGGAATCACTCCCAGCAATACTTTGGCCTTTGCTCCCATCCTCCATTGAGCAGTTTTTTCCCCTTTCCTCTCCCCAGCCCCGCATTTAATCATCGGGATGCAAATTCTGAGATCATTGCATTTCAGAGCAGAGTCATTGGCATGTGAAGAATTCCAACAATTGAGTGATATGAATAGAGAGGCAGATTAGTCACTTGTGCCAAAATCTATTCAATATTTATGTTTAAACAGCAGATTATATGTTATGAAGCAGCAATTTCATGTGCTCTGAGAAACCCGTGCTCAGATGTGAATAATTATAGGATTGGAGTGAACGGTCTTGTCCTCGACCTGAAAGAGTCATTCTAACGTGTGTGCCAAGTTGACAAGAAACCTGGAGGCCATTATCACCATTAACAGTTGAGGGATCAGAACGATTGTGAAGAGGAATTTCCTGTTGCAAGAGATGGTGACTGTGGGTCTGGCAAAGATCTGAATGGAACATTATACGGCAGATGACAACAGAGATAATCTGCATTCAGAGAGATCCAGCCAATTAAACAGAAGGCCTGCTTTTACCAGCTTAAGACTTTAAAGGACATAAAAACAATTTATTTCATTCATTTAAACATTAAAATACATGTAAAATAATGTATGTTTATTTTTAGACCCTTTAAAATATGTTAAAAAAATTTAATTATAATTTTTGTTTTAAATATTTAATTAAATGCCATTTTGATTAATTTTAAATATGTGGTATATTTTCCAGTTATTTTAGCATACGTATATTTTTTTGGATATTCCCATTCATACTTATGAGGATTCAATACATACGGAATCCCCATAAGTATGAATGGGGATCTCCCTTCTTTCATTGGTTGGGTTGGCCCACGTGATCCCACGGGCACTTGCGAATCACATGTGTCCCGGGATACGTGGGCCTCTACGCAGACCGATGAGCGCAAGTGTACAAACCTCCAGGACCATTAGGTAGGGTCATAGATTTTTTGCAGGTCGGAGGGAGGGTAGGGCGGAGGGTGGTGTGGGAGTTGTGAAACTTTAGCATTGTCTCAATCAGTGGTTGCATAATTGATTATAAAGTAATGAAAATGATAGCATAAGCCTAAATGTGCTACAGGTTGAACCTCCATAAACCAGAACTCCCTTATCCGGAACCACCGCTCGTCCAGAACCATTCCCGGCCACCGGGTGGCGCATGCGCAGAACTCTCGACATGAACAAATTTAACAAATTGAAGTCCTGCCTCGCTGCCAACTCCCGCAATTGCTGGCCCGACCCCGCGATCCACCGCCACCCCCCCCCCCCCAACCATGATCTCTCTGCTGCACTCCCAGCCCCAAGCCGGCCAGCCCTGATATCCCCTTGCTCAGTACCTGTACCTCCAATTTAACGTGACCACCTCTCATCCGGAAAAATCCCTTATCCAGAACAGGCCAGATCCCGAGGGTTCCTGATAAGGGAGGTTCAACCTGTATTATTTATTTCCATTTTGGAGGGATATAATTTAATTGTAGTTTACTATCAGCTAAATTGTTAATGCTGATGCTAATTGGAGGATTATTGAATAGCTTAGTGAATTGTATCCATATTCGTACTTGCTTTGCTGATTAATAATTTGTTCACGTGCCATATTCAAACAATCCAAAAATGATGTAAGAACCTACATACACTTACGAAAAGTCAACATTGAATGTAATAATTATCCATAAACATGGAATGATTTGCCATTAAATGGATGAACTCTTTGATGGTCATAAAAATCATGATCTCAGCACATGATAGCACATTGATTGAGTCACTTACGGTTTCTTCAAAAGCAGTAATTCATGTGCTTTCAGCCAATATCTTTTGCCTTCAGAGAAATTCCATCACGATATGGCCACTAATTCAATTGCAGAGCGCCCATTGTTTGGGCGATATGTGCACCGTTTTAGGTGGAAAATGGCGTCCAAGCAATGTGCGCACACTTCTGATGCGGATCGCGCTGGACGGCATTTTGCTGAGGGCGTTCGTGTCGGCACTGGGAGCATGCACCGGAAGTATGCAGAGTACACAGATCGTGACGTCAATCAGCGTGCAATGCCGATTTCACTGCAACGCTGCCATTTTCGACCTCAACGCTGGAGCAAACAACCTGTCGTAACCTGGCACAGCTGAAGGGGCATCCAGCAGCAGCAAGGACTGCTCACCGGTGCTATTAAAGGGACCACCACCTACTTACAGATTAGTTGCTGATTGATTACTACCATGTGCTACTGCTGAATGTTTCCCAGTTGAGATTGCCTTCTGGAATGATGTCCAGCACCTGCTCTCGTCAAACTAGACCTCCCCTTTAAGAGATGCAGACTGGCTTAAAGAGGTGCAGGCTGGTTTTAATCGGTGCTAGCCTCGCATGAACTTGGGCCCCTGCTGAGCGAGCAGCCACTCCGCAGCACGTTTAGTACTGGGCTGCACGCCACAATCATTAACATTAGTAGGCAGCACCAAGTTTGTGTGGTGCCAGCATTACTTTGAATGTATGTGGGTTAATCATGCATCGCACACCTGTTTTTGTGGGCTAATTTAAGGTTTTAGCCCTTAAATTTAAATGTTTTTTTATAAGCTGCTTATAAAATAGTTTTATTTTGCAAATTGCTGTTAGTGGTTCACGTAGATTTAAATAATGTAATTATACCTGATCAAAGCTGTTCTTGGGATCAATTTATTCATCCATCTCTCCATCTCCAACCATCCATAATAAATCAGAGACTAGACTTCAAAAGTACTTCAATAGCTGTAAATGACTTTGAGATGTCGTGAAAGGCACTTTATAAATGCAGGTCTGCCTTTTTTTCTGCGACAACGGCGACAGGGAGGTATTACTGGAGAGAGGGTATGAGAACAGGCACTTATCAATCCAAGATTCAGTGCATTTGAATGGTTTTCAGGGAGGCATGCAGCTGTTGCTGAAGGGTTCGACTTTCATCTGGTGTAAGCTGTGTATGGTCATGCGCAATGCAAGACTACAATCAAAAGGTTACGGATGCTAGTTCAAGTGAAATTTTCAAGATTGAGATTTTTGTCAGGTACGGGTATCACAGACGATGGAGCAAAGGTGGATAAATGGAATTGAGGTACAGATCGGCCCTGATCTAATCGAATGCTGGAACAGGCTGGTGGGACTGTGGTCTACTCCTGTTCCTATGTTCCATACTGTGACTGGGTGGATGCTGATAATATGCTTTTGTAATGAATGTATTACTCACCAGACTGTTTGTGAGGAGCTCCTGGTACCCGTCCACCGAGCAAGGGCTGAAATTTAGGGGGGTTGCATGTAAGGGAAAGCTAGAGAAGCACATGAGGGAGAAAGGAATAGAAGGATATGCTGATAGAGTTAGATAAATAGGGTGGGAGGAGGCTTTTGTGGAGCTAATGGCCTATTTATATGCTGTAAATTCTATGTACTTCCATGATAGTAAACCAACTGATGACCAACTACTCACTAACCCCTTTGAGCAAAGACAGAGAGTTAAAGCTGGTCTGTGTAGGGTATAGGTAGCTCCAAGATTCACTTGTGTTGTGTATGCAATAACTCAATAGGTTTAGTACCGTGAACTCAATCAGGTGCGACCTGACTCTACTTTATTAGCTCTCAATGTGAGGATTAAATGTGGAGGCTTTCTTTATATGCAAGGGTTGCACGTGTGTGTCTGTGGCCCAGTGACTTCTGACGGCCACTCCCCCTGGTGGCAGGTAAACCCAGGCATGCATACATTACATCATTCCCCTCCAAGATCTTGGTATCAGTCCTATTAACAAATTGAGACGGTTGGGGCTTTCCGCTCCCTAGTTGATCATCTCAGTTCAATTCCAGATCTGGGTGTGCTCTCCAAGTCATTCATGACTTGAGGCTGGGTAGCCGATCTAATGGGAATGGCAGTGTCCGTGTCGAGGATTGAAGGTCCAGATTCATTGACAACAGCAGGGTCTTCTGATGGTTGAATGTGAATCGGTTGGTCATTGATGGTGTCTTCTTCAAGCTGTTCCGGTTCGTCTGTGTGCCGCAATTCCATCTGATCAATGTCCCTCCTGCATTTTTGCCCATTAGTGAGCCTGACAATAAGCACTCTGTTACGCTCCTTGGCCATAACAGTGCCAGTGACCCGCTTGGAGCCTTGGCCATAATTTAACATATACACAGGATCATTAATAGATCATGATACCACTGCTGTTGCTGATGTCTGTTTTCGATGTGATCATTAAGATCAGGGTGGACAAGCAAGAGCCTGGTCTTGAGACCTCTCTTCATCAACAGTTCAGCAGGGAAGCCCCGGTAAGCATGTGGGGTCTCGTCCTGTAACTAAGCAGTATGTGTGACAAGCAAGTCTGCAAAGAACCATGAGTTACGCGTTTCAGGCTTTGCTTGATGGTTTGGACGGCCCGCTCCGCTGGACCATTGGACATGGGTTTGAATGGTGCTGACCTTACGTGCTTGATACCATTGAGTCACATAAACTCTTGAAACTCCAAACTCGTGAAGCACGATCCGTTGTCGCTTACAATGATGTCGGGTAGACCATGAGTGGCGAACATGGCACGAAGGCTCTCAATGGTGGCTGTGGATGTGCTGGATGACATGATTACACATTCTATCCATTTGGAATACGCATCCACCACCACCAAAAACATTTTGCCCAGGAAAGGACCCACATAGTCAATGTGGATCCTTGACCATGGTTTGGATGGCCACGACCACAGACTTAGCGGAGATTCCACTAGTGCATTGCTTAACTGCATGCAAGTGTTCCACTGATGCACACATGACTCCAAATCAGACTCAATACCAGGCCACCAAATGTGAGATTTGGCAATGGCCTTCATCATCACAATACCAGGATGAGTATTGTGTAAATCCCATACAAATTTCTCCCTGTCTTTCTTGGGCATAAAAGCACGATTACCCCATAGCAAACAATCAGATTGAAAGGATAGTTCGTCTTTGCGGCAGTTGTAAGGTTTGGTCTCATCACAGACTTTCCTGGGAATGGCCGACCAATCGCCACGAAGGACACAACGTTTTACAACCGATAAGATCGGATCCTGGCTGGTCCAGGTCCTAAATTGTTGAGCAGTGACAGGCGACCCTTCACTCTCAAAGGCATCCATGACCAACAATAGATCTGTGATCTCCGGCATAGGCAACAGTAAATGGATCAGTGCATCGGCACAATTCTCAGTGCCAGGTCTATGGCGAATGACATAATCATGGGCAGTTAATGTCAGCGCCCATCTCTGGATGCGGGACGACGAGTTGGTATTGATACCTCTAAGCTCTGAAAACAAAGATATGAGCAGCTTGTGATTAGTTCCAAGCTCGAAGCGAAGCCCAAACAGATACCGGTGCATCTTTTTAACCCCATATACGCAGGCTAACGCTTCTTTCTCTACCATGCACAGGCTCTTTCTGCTTTAGACATGCTTCTCGACGCGTACGCAATGGGTTGTAATTTGCACGACTCATTGGATTGATGGAGCACGCAACCAACCCCATGTGATTAAACGTCACAGGCCAATACTAAACGCTTGCACGGGTCATAATGTACCAGCAATTTGTTGGAACAAAGCAGATTTCTAGCGTTCTTGAAGACCCTGTCTTAAGATACACCCCAAACCCAGTTGTCACCTTTTCTGAGCAGCATGTGCAGTGGCTGTAATAATGTGCTCAATTTAGATAAGAAATTACAGAAGTAGTTGAGAAGACCAAGGAACGAATGCAGCTCGGTCACATTCTGGGGTCTGGGTGCATTTTTGATGGCCTCTGGTTTCGAGTCCATAGACCTGATGCCGTCCGCAGCAATCTTCCTTCCCAGGAATTCGACTTCCAGTGCCTTAAAGACGCACTTTGAACATTTCAGCCTGAGCCCCACTTTCTCTAGACGACATAGAACCTTTTCCAGGTTGTGTAGGTGTTCGGCAGTGTCACAACCTGTGACCAGAATTTCGTCTTGGAACCCCACGGTTCTAGGGACGGACATTAGTAAACTCTCCATGTTTCTCTGAAATATGGCTGTAGCCGAGCGAATTCTGAAAGGGCACCTGTTGTAAATGAACAGCCCTTTATGCGTATTGATGCACGTAAGTTTCTTTGATGATTCAAAAAGCTCCTGTGTCATGTAGGCCGATGTCAGATCGAATTTGGTGAATGACTTTCCCTTGGCTAGCGTTGCAAACAGGTCATCAGCCTTTGGTAACGGGTACTGATCCTGTTTCGAAATGCGGTTGGTTGTAACCTTGTAGTCTCCACAAATCCTGAGAGTGCCATCACTCTTCAACACAGGAACAATGGAACTAGCCCATTCATTAAATTTGACCGGTAAAATGACGCCTTCACGTTGGAGTCTGTCCAGTTCGATTTCGACCTTTGTCGTCTTCATCTACGGGACCGCCTGGGCTTTGTGATGGACGGGTCTTGCATCTGAGTCCACATCCAAATCTGTACCTTGCCTCCCGTGAAGTTGCCGATGCCCGGTTCAAACAGTGAGGGTAATTTGCTCAGCACTTGAGCACATGAAGCGTCATCCACCGATGACAAAGCTTTAATATTGTTCCAGTTCCCCTTAATTTTTTCGTGCCAACTCCTGCCGAACAGCGTTAGACCATTGTCTGGAATGGCCCACAGTGATAGATCACGAACCGCCCCATCGTACGACATCTTGACTGTTGCACTACCAATCATTGGTATGAGCTCTTTGGTGTAGGTACGCAATTTTGCATTTACTGGACTCGGCTTGGGTTTCACGGCCTTGGTGTCCCACAGCTTTTCAAAAGTCCTCTGGCTCATAATTGACTGACTTGCACCTGTGTCTAATTCCATAGATACCGGCACGCCATTCAATTTGACTTCAGTCATTATCTGTTGGCTCTTTGTCAGGAACGAATATACACTATACACTTCCTCCTTGGGTATCTCGGGTTGCATTGCCGGATCCGCTCTGGATCGGTCATCATCATCCATGTTGTATATGCAGACCATGGATGTACTCTATGTGTAGTCACTGTGTCATTGTATAAGATGGAGACTTGTTTACCTGAGGTACCATCAATAAGGTTTATACTGTGTACATACATGCTGGCACCACTAGAGGGCACAACTGGTGGAGACTGGGGATTTCCTGCCCTTGTGGCAGGGCCCAGTATAAAAGACTGCTCACCATGCTTGTGCCTCACTCTGGAGTTACAAATAAAGGACCTAGGTTACTGCAGTTTGAGTGCAACACATTGCCTCATGGAATCATTCATAAGTACATTATAAACCTAGCAACTGGTGATGAAAATAAGGACTTTCACGCGATTATGGCTACTATCTTTGGCACACTAAAAGACTTTGCAGAGGGTGATGATTGGGATGCCTTCACGGAATGGCTCGAGCAATATTTTGTGGCAAACGACCTGGCAGGGGAGATGGACACATTGGCGGAGAAGCGCAAGGCTATACTGCTGACCAGTTGTGGGCCCGAGGTCTACCGCCTCGTCAGGAACGTGTTGCACCCACGAAGGCCAAGGATAAGACATACAATGAGCTGATTGAACTAATTCGCGACCAACTTAAACCAAAAGAGAGCATCCTCAAGCCAGGCACAGATTCTACACTCACCGCAGACCTGAGGGCCAGGAGATTGCAAAATATGCTGCCAAACTCAGGAGACTTGCGGCACCGTGTGATTTTGGCATGCGCCTCAACGAAGCATTGCGAGGCATCTTCGTTATAGGAATTGGCCACGAGGACCTCCTTCACAAGCTATTATCTGCCAACACCACAGTCAACCTGCAGAAAGCCATCGGCATTAGTCAGGCGTTCATGACCTCGACCTGCAGCACCAAGCAAATCATTCAGCCTGTGGACTCAAACCCGGCAAGTACTGTACACAGAATGGTGCCTTTCACAGGCAAAGCTGTAGAATGTGGCTTTACCCAGGGCAGAGAGCACAGACCTCAGGGTTCCAGAACTCAGAGTCCGCCAAGGGGTGCTAATCAAGTAGCACCATGCTGGCATTGCAGAGGAAATCATAGGGCTCACCAGTGTCGGTTTGCTGAGTACGTACGCAAAGCCTGGAACATGAAGCGCCATCTCCAGCACATGTGTAAAAGAAATACGACTCACCGTCTAGCAGAGGAGTCGGTAGATGACTTTGAATCCAGCGGGGAGTATGATGATTTGGCCAGAGAGGCAGCTCAGCCCCAAGAAGAAGTGTATGGAGTGTATACCTGCACCACCGATTGTCCTCCAGTGAAGATAGAAGTCGAGATAAATGGCATTCCAGTCTTCATGGAAGTGTACATTGGAGCGAGCCAGTCAGTGATGAGCCAGGATGCCTTCAAGAGGCTATGGAATGAAAAACGACCCGAGCCGGTTCCAGTACAGGAAAAATTGTGCACCTACACCAAGGAGCTGAGCCCAGTCCTTGGTAGTGCGGATGTAAGTGTAATCCATAATGGCGTGGTGCACAAGTTACCTCTGGGGATTGTTGCAGGTGATGATCCAATGCAACTCAGAAGAAGGTGGATGGGGAAGATCCAGTGGAAATGGGAAGACCTCTTCACTCCAGCAATCGATGTCCCCCATGCTCAGAGGCAGAACAAAACCTCACCATCGCTTGGGCCAGGCACCAGAGAACAGACCAGCGCAGCAGTTGAGGCAAAGACCGTCCATCACGACTGTGTGGCAATGATCCGACCGGAACGATCTAAAAATACCCTCCCGGCTCCAGTGGCAGGACTCCTGGGGAGGAAGATCGAATTCACGGGTACCCTTTCAGCGTTTGTGGCAGAATCGCGGGAGAGAAGGATCAAGGCAGTTGACCTCGAGGACCGAGGCAAGATGGTGCTCCCACTGCAGCGAGGGGCAGCGTGGCTAAAAAAAAGATGGCCGCGGCCATATCACGAGGTACAATGCTGAGGGACCAACATGTGGTGTCCAACAAAGGATTTAATTGGGGTAAAGCCAGCAGGGTTCTCTTAAAGGAGACCTGCAACCAATTAACTTAAAGAAACATTGCATGCATGGCAATCAATGTAACGAACCGATTAAGATTGTGAACAAAATGTTGTTGCGAGATGTAGATACTGTAAAGAACAAAATGCTGTTGTGAGATGGTGGTACTAGTCCTAATGTAAAGAACAAAATGTTATCGTGAGATGTTGGTACCAGTCCTAATGTAAAGAACAAAATATTGTTGCGAGATGTCGCGAATAGAGTGTACCCAAGAGTAGCAAGCGAGTGAATTCAGGAGGGTAAAGGCACTGATCCTGATGCCCTGCCCCAGGTGTCCCCACGATTTATGGGCCAATGACCTCAGAAGATGAAGGCACTGATCCTGATACCCTACCCCAGGTCTATCCCATGCTGCAGGCACCCGATGGCACCATTCGCCACGGATCTGGAAACGAAAACAGCGCCAATACGCGCAGTCGGCCGCCGTCGCCCACCACCCAGGTGGAAACGGCACAGCCCCCAGACCCAGTCGCTACCTCGGCCATGTCCAGGAGCAAAAGGTCAGAAACAATGAGTTCCCCAAACGGGACCTGTAACAACCAGGTTCCCAACACCGTGAGAGAGCAAGCAGAAGACTTTGCAGCCCTCAAAGGAGGACAGGGAGGCCACACACATCTGTGGCTCTGCCCACCACTAGGCAACGGCAAAGGCCCTGAGTCCTGGCTCGGTGAGCGAAACAAGCCCATCCCGCTAGCAGGAGGCACAGCACTGCCATCAGATGACCAGGACCCCGTCCGGTTGCTCTGGAACTAGCGTCCACCCATACCTGTACTGCTACCTCTGTACTGACCATGACTAAACCATGAATGCAATCTACCCAATCCTGGCGCACGATCGTAAAACGTAACAAATGTAAGTCACTGAACCCAGGTGTCACAATACAAACTGAAAAAAAAATTCTCAGCAATTCTAGTAAACTATTGGAGGGCAGATTGCTAGACTGCTGGGACACCCTGCGAGTCCCTTTCCACACTGGTATCCTCAGCTAGGTTGCATCTCTTGGGTCTCTGAAAGGAAAAAGGCACAAAGGTCAGGTTGTGGTGAGGAGAAGGGGGAAAGTAAGATGTGCATGCTTACAGAGTCAGCAGCTTGTAAATCAGAAGAGATCTCCTCCATGGAGGTTAGAACATGCAGGTCCGCCTCTGCCCTTGAGGTTAGTTCTTGCCACCAAGTGTGCATCACCTTCGTCCGCAAGAGAGAGGGAAGTGTGTCAGTGAATGTCTGCAATATGTTTGGGTGATGTTTCTGTCATGGTTGAATAGCTGGCAGTGTGTGCAAGGTGTGGGATGTGGGTGTGAGGCTTGAAATAGTGCTAAGTGTGTGAGGGTGAGGTGAAGCATATGCATGTTAGGTATGAGTAGTGATTGTTAGAGATTGCTGATTGGTGAGTGATGGGGTGGTGATTTGAGCAGTGGCTGAGGCTCGTGGTGCAGATGGTGGGAGACGGCATTTGAAGATTCATTCACTGACCTTGACCACTCGTGTGAGATCATTGAACTTCTTGTGGCACTACATCCAGCTCCTCGGGGCTAAACTCCTGGCATTGACCACCACGGCTATCTGCTTCTACTGCCTTTTTACCTTGTGTCTGGATGGCCTCCTGGACTCGCACGATACAGGATGTCTCTCCTCCTTTCCACCTCCACCACCAAGAATCCCAGTGCAGCATTGGAAAATCTGGGTCCCCGCTCTCTCCCATGTTCATCCATTCTTCTGTCTTTCCCAGGTCAGATTCAGTTCCCACAGTACCTGCTCCAACCACAATGCACTTCCCCTTTAAGAGGTGCAGGCTAGCTTTAAGCAGTGCAAGTTTGTTTTAAGTAGTGCTAACCTCCCACGATTTTGGGCCCCCTGCTGATGTGTGCAGGCAATCAACAGGTTAACATGGGCCACACGCAGAAATCACATAAATGAACAGGCAGCGCGAAGATGGTGTGCTGTCTCCATTACATCCAACAGGTGCAGGTTAATCACATGTCACACTTCCCGTGCCCGTTTTCCAGGGCTATCCATTTTAGCCTCCCATTGTATTTGAGGGAAAAGAGTTTTTATAAGTCATCAGCTTTTGAAAGGCCAGAAGCTAAAAAAAACACTTGAAGTATTTCTAAGTCTTGAGATCCCTGATCCTGATAGTTTCAAAACTATTATCTATATTTGTATCACTGTATTCTTGGACTCAGACTTTGTTTTGCATAGCCTACAACTGAAACAAATGCAAATTATGTTGTAGGCCAGAACCATCACCCCATGAAGTTTGTTTTCATTGTGTGGCATTCTGCTGTACAAAAATACCTTTACCAATTAAGAACATAAGAACATAAGAATTAGGAACAGGAGTAGGCCATCTAGCCCCTCGAACCATTCAAAAAGATCATGGCTGATCTGGCCGTGGACTCAGCTCCACTTACCCGCCCTCTCCCCATAACCCTTAATTCCCTTATTGGTTAAAAATCTATATCTGTGATTTGAATACATTCAATGAGCTAGCCTCAACTGCTTCCTTGGGCAGAGAATTCCACAGATTCATAACCCTCTGGGAGAAGAAATTCCTTCTCAACTCGGTTTTAAATTGTCTCCCCGTATTTTGAGGCTGTGCCCCCTAGTTCTAGTCTCCCCGACCAGTGGAAACAACCTCTCTGCCTCTATCTTGTCTATCCCTTTCATTATTTTAAATGTTTCTATGTGATCACCCCTCATCCTTCTGAACTCCAACGAGTAAAGACCCAGTCTACTCAATCTATCATCATAAGGTAACCCCCTCATCTCCGGAATCAGCCTAGTGAATCGTCTCTCTACCCCCTCCAAAGCTAGTATATCCTTCCTTAAGTAAGGTGACCAAAACGCAGTACTCCAGGTGCGGCCTCACCAATACCCTGTACAGTTGCAGCAGGACCTCCCTGCTTTAGTACTCCATCCCTCTCGCAATGAAGGCCAACATTCCATTCGCCTTCCTGATTACCTGCTGCACCTGCAAAGTAACTTTTTGGGATTCATGCACAAGGACCCCCAGGTCCCTCTGCACCGCAGCATGTTGTAATTTCTCCCCATTCAAATAATATTCCCTTTTACTGTGTTTTTTTCTAAGGTGGATGACCTCACATTTTCCGACATTGTATTCCATCTGCCAAACCTTAGCCTACTCGCTTAACCTATCTAAATCTCTTTGCAGCCTCTCTGTGTCCTCTACACAACCCGCTTTCCCACTAATCTTTGTGTCATCTGCAAATTTTGTTACACTACACTCTGTCCCCTCTTCCAGGTCATCTATGTATATTGTAAACAGTTGTGGTCCCAGCACCGATCCCTGTGGCACACCACTAACCACCGATTTCCAACCCGAAAAGGACCCATTTATCCCGACTCTCTGCTTTCTGTTAGCCAGCCAATTCTCGATCCATCCTGATACATTTCCTTAGACTCCACGTACCTTTATCTTCTGCAGTAACCTTTTGTGTGGCATCTTATCGAATGCCTTAAAGGACGTGCTTACTTGTACGGCCAAGATGGCCACCATGTTCCACTCTTTGTCTATCATTGGTCCGCTTGGAGGAAAAGCGACACCCTGAAGTTTCACAGGAATGTGTAACTGGAACTGGAGCTGGAACCGCCCATCCCAAGGACTTTGCAAATTCTAACTCGATCCACTTTAACTTCCTGAAGTGACAGAGGACAGAGCTCCCCAGAAGACAGAAAGGGCCAGCCAAAGTGCCGTACCCTAGTCCAAGTGCATGCCTCCCCCAGTTGAAGTGCCTTACCCCAGTCCAAGTGCATTCTTCCCCCCGCTCCACCCCACCCTAGAAGGGACAGGCGTTGTGTATGAATTGTTAACAGGTTTATCCGGCATGAACTGAATAGTGACAGAGTCGCGACTTCTGGATATCATCCACTCCAATGATATCGCTTGTAGGGGGTTGGAAGAACGTTATCCGTCTTCCCTGAGTTCCCTCTCTCCCCTCTGATCCTCCCAACCCCACCCATGTCCCTCCCTCTCTCCCCCAGCCTCTCTCTCCCCCCAGCCTTTCTCTCTCTCCCCCCAACCTCTCTCTCTTTCCCCCCAGCCTCTCTCTCTCTCCCCCCAGCCTCTCTCTCCCCCCAGCCTCTCTCTCTCTCCCCCCAGCCTCTCTCTCCCCTCAGCCTCTCTCTCCCCACAGCATCTCTCTCCCCCCAGACTCTCTCTACCCCCAGCCTCTCTCACTCTCCCTCCAGCCTCTCCCTCTCCCCCCAGCCTCTCACACTCTCCCTCCAGCCTTTCTCTCTCTCCTCCAGCCTCTCTCTCCCCCAGCCTCTCTCTCTCTCTCCCCCCACCCTCACTCTCTCCCCCCAGCCTCTCTCTCTCTCCCCCAGTCTCTCTCTCTCTCCCCCAGCCTCTCTCACTCTCCCCCCAGCCTCTCTCTCCCCCCAGCCTTGCTCTCTCTCCCCACAGCCTCTCTCTCTCTCCCCCCAGCCTCTCTCACTCTCCCTCCAGCCTCTCTCTCTCTCCTCCAGCCTCTCTCTCCCCCCAGCCTCTCTCTCCCCCCAGCCTCTCTCCCTGTCCCCCTAGTCTCGCTCTCTCTCTCCCCCAGCTTCTCTCTCCCCCCAGCCTCTCTCTCTCCCCCCAGCCTCTCTCTCTCTCCCCCAGTCTCTCTCTCTCTCCCCCAGTCTCTCTCTCTCCCCCAGCCTCTCTCACTTTCCCCCCAGCCTCTCTCTCCCTCCAGCCTCTCCCTCTCCCCCCAGCCTCTCACACTCTCCCTCCAGCCTTTCTCTCTCTCCTCCAGCCTCTCTCTCCCCCAGCCTCTCTCACTTTCCCCCCAGCCTCTCTCTCCTCCAGCCTCTCTCTCTCTTCCCCAGCCTCTCTCTCTCTCCCCCAGCCTCTCTCTCCCCCAAGCCTCTCTCTCTCCCCCAGCCACTCTCTCCCCCCAGCCTCTCTCCCTCTCCCCCCAGCCTCTCTCTCTCTCTCCCCCAGCTTCTCTCTCTCTCCCCCCAGCCTCTCTCTCTCCCCCCAGCCTCTCTCTCTCTCCCCCAGTCTCTCTCTCTCTCCCCCCAGCCTCTCTCACTCTCCCCCCAGCCTCTCTCTCCCCCAGCCTTGCTCTCTCTCCCCCAGCCTCTCTCTCTCTCTCCCCCCAACCTCTCTCACTCTCCCTCCAGCCTCTCTCTCTCCCCCAGCCTCTCTATCCCCCCAGCCTCTCTCCCTCTCCCCCCAGCCTCTCTCTCTCTCCCCCCAGCCTCTCTCACTCTCCCTCCAGCCTCTCTCACTCTCCCCCCAGCCTCTCTCACTCTCCCTCCAGCCTCTCTCTCTCTTCCCCAGCCTCTCTCTCTCTCCCCCAGCCTCTCTCTCCCCCAAGCCTCTCTCTCTCCCCTCAGCCTCTCTCTCCCCCCAGCCTCTCTCTCCCCCCAGCCTCTCTCACTCTCCCTCCAGCCTCTCTCTCTCTCCCCCCAGCCTCTCTCTCCCCCCAGCCTCTTTCACTCTCCCTCCAGCCTCTCTCTCTCTCCCCCAGCCTCTCTCTCCCCCCAGCCTCTATCTCCCCCCAGCCTCTCTCTCTCCCCCAGCCTCTCTCTCTCTCCCCCCAGCCTCTTTCTCCCCCCAGCCTCTATCTACCCCCAGCCTCTCTCTCTCCCCCAGCCTCTCTCTCTCACCCCCAGCCTCTCTCTCCCCCCAGCCTCTTTCTCTCCCCCAGCCTCTCTTTGTCCCCCAGCCTCTCTCTCTCCCCCAGCCTCTCTCTCCCCCAGCCTCTCTCTCTCCCCCAGCCTCCCTCTCTCCCCCAGCCTCTCTCTCTCACCCCCAGCCTCTCTCTCCCCCCAGCCTCTCTCTCTCCCCCAGCCTCTCTCTCCTCCTAGCCTCTCTCAATCCCTCTCGGCCCCACGCCGGCCGCTCTCGGCCCCAGGCCCCACTACTCTTGGGCCCCACGCCAGCCGGTAGGGGGAGAGAGTCCGTTGGGGGGGGGGGGTGGTGAGAGTCGAGGGGGGGGGGGCGGAGTGGGGAGTGGGTCGGGGCCGGGGCTGGGGCCTGAGCAGATGAAGAGAGTCGGATCCGCAGGTCCTGCTTCTCGGCACCACATGGATGGAATGATTCGGGCTGGGAAGGGGGGACGGATCTTGACAGGAGGCGGAGCTTGTTGCATGTCTGTCAAAAAAGTGCAGTACAAATAGTTACAGTGCCAATTAAACCATGTTTGCACAGGTGGTAATCTACACTTGGCGGCCTGAGTGGGGAAATTGTCATGTTATTTTGTCTGTTGATTAATTACCAGGATTTTGTAACTTATTTTTTTAACATGTGACTTCACATCAGATCATTGTCATCACTGATTCAGCTCAAAGAAGAATATATGTTATATAATTGTTATTTTACATAAGGAATAATGAAGCAGCGATGCGCAATAGAAATTAAAAGTCAAGTTCTCAACGATGTTATTATGTTTTGGGGAATGATTTATTTCCTTCCATGTCACATTGTTAATAAATTCCTATTGTGATTATCTTTTCAATTGGAGTTACAAATACAAATTCCATGGGCTAGAAAGTACGCCGCACCCTATTTGGAGCAAAACTTGAATAAGCGCAAAAGTATCGCCAGGCGAAAATGATTTGCTGCTCCCGGGAATTTCAGCTGTAGCGCTCCAAGAGGGAAGTGGAGTGTTAAATCAAGCACTTCCACTTCCCGCAGAGCGCTGAAAGGATAAAAAGGGCGGTAGCGGCAGAGCGCTGAACATTGGCCGGGGCAGTGCTGCCGGATTTAGAGGCTTCTTCACTCGCTTAAAGGCAAGGGCCGACGATGGGTTGAATCAATATTAATACTCTATCTGTGAGGCCACGGGACCTGCGTGATGTGCATTACAGCCCCACAAACTCTGAGAGTGGCGGGTTGAGGAATCACCCAGAAATCAGCCGTCAAAATCAATCAGAAGGCAGCAGACAGATGCGAAGATTAAAGTTTGGCATACCTGACCAACACTGCCTTTAATTAGCGCTCCCCAAGCGGCCAGCGGAGATGATAACGCCTCCTGCAGCTGCCGTTGTTGACGCCCGCTGATGCTGCAGGGGACGGGAGCGAATATTCCATCCGGGGCGGTAACGGGGTGCTGCGCACCGGATGATGTTACGATCTACGGGACACAAGAGAGCGAGGCGGTAAGTGTTAGCGCCAGCGCAAAACTGCAAGTAAGTTCTCGGGCGTCAGTGAGTTGGCAAGCGCTAACGGGTGACGCAAAGCAGCCGAATTTCTTCCCCCAGACCTTTAAGATAAATTAATGGCAATCTTTTCTAACGTATGTTTAAGGGACAAATAACTGTAACTCCTGCTTTCCTTCTTTTAGTATTGAATCACTAACTGTTATAATCAGCCACAACATCACACAGCTTGAATTCCAATACAGTTGTGGAATGCGGTAAGCAGTAAAGTAATAGAATCTGTTAATTAAGTCTTTCAGAATTAACTTTCAGGTACGGAATGGCCAAGGACCGAAGGTTGTACTGTTAACTTTATTGATATTCACTGCAAAAGTCAAACTGACCCCACAGGATCTTATTCAATCTTCACAAATTTCAAGGTGAAATGGTGAATGCTGCCACATTTTGTGAGAAGGCTCTGGCACGACATCGAAAGTCAAACCCACTCAAGTGCAGGTCATAATTCAAAGGTCCCAGTGGAGCATTTTCCACTGTTACTTTGTCCAGATAATGTCAGAGTGAAAAGTCTCCTGAAGCACGACATGAAATATATTTTAGTAAATTTGTGCTGCAACTTCTTGCTTGGAAATTAATGACATATAATTACATAGAATTTAGGATCAAAGGAACAGGAGTAGGCAATTCAGCCCCTCGAACCTGTCCCACCATTCAAATAGATCATGGCTGATCTGTATATTAGCTCCATTTACCCGCCTTGGTTCCGTAACCCTTAATACCCTTGCCTAATAAACATCTATTAATCTCAGTTTCGAAATTTTCAAAGCCTCAATAGCTTTTTGGGGAGAGAGTTCCAGATTTCCACTACCCTTTGTGTGAAGAAGTGCTTCATAAGATCATCCTAAACTTCTCGTGCTAATTTTAAGACTCTGCCCCCTTGTTCTGGAATCCTCCACCAGAGCAAATGGGCCAAAATTTGTGTAGCTTCTAATGGCAACTGCCGTGACTTACATGTGCCCCTGCAGCCTTCAAATTTGTTTTCAAATCCCTCCATGGCTTCGCCCCTCCCTATCTCTGTAATCTGCTCCAGCCCCACAACCCACCGAGATGTCTGCGCTCCTCTAATTCTGCTCTCTTGAGCATCCCTGATAATAATCGCTCAACCATTGGTGGCCGTGCCTTCTGTTGCCTAGGCCCTAAGCTCTGGAACTCCCTGCCTAAACTTCTTCGCCTCTCTACCTCTCTTTCCTCCTTCAAAACGCTTCTCAAAACCTACCTCTTTCCTTTGGACACCTACCCTAAATTCTCCTTATGTGGCTCAATGTCAAATTTTTTATCTCATAAAACTCCTGTGAAGCGTTGGGACACTTCACTACGTTCAAGGCGCTATATAAATACAAGTTGTTGTTGTTGTTCTTCAGCTCCAAAACTATTTGCCCACGAAGTTGCTGTAAGTGCGAGCTCATAATGGCACAGCGAGGGACCTGAGTGATCAGGGCAACCAACAGGGTCTCTCCTTAACCAATCAGATTGAAGGATTGGGAAATGAACACAGTAGGATTGAGAAGGAGAGTGAATTAGAGTTGGTGGATTCAATATCAAATCAGATACAGAAAGAGAAATAAAGAGAGGGAAAGAAAGATTGGATTAAGAGAGAGAAAAAGAAAAAAAGGGAAAATTAAAAAAAATTGACATTTTTAAAATCCCCTTGAAAAATTCAAAAGGTAAAGGACTGGGACTCGACATTTGCAATAGTTAATTTTCAGTGGCAGAGAAAATTACTATCCCCAAATATCTGTAGCGGGTTTAGTTCATATCTACCGCACTTATACAGCAACTTCATGATATTGCATGTCAGTGATGAGGCAGTCAGAAAATTGCCGTTTTCGCCACACTAACGGCGGAGCTCAGATAACATACGCATTTAACCCCACAACTGCCCCTCGCCTGAACCATTTAGGTATAAATAACGGTGAGCACCATTAGCCTCATTTTTACAAAGGCAAATATTGCGCATGCTGGAAATCTGATATACAAACAGAAAATGCTGGAAATACTCAACAGGTCAGGCAACATTGCTGGAGAGAGACAGAGTTAACGGGCTGAATTTTCCAGCGAAGTAGTGGATTAAACCGATGGAGTGTCGGCAGTGAAAGTTGTTATTTTTGACAGCGGGTCAGGAACCTCGCTCCTACGTGCTCTCCCCCAGGCGCATCTGTCATCATGGAGCCGACCCGACCAGCAGCAGCGAGGGAACCAATGAGATTATTATCAGGTAGTTTACAGGCATGTAAGAGCCTTTTTCCACTTAATTTTTAAATTTCCCTGTCAATCTGAGGCATGAGTTCAGTGGCCATTGCTCCAGCTGATTATTTGACAGCATGGAAAACAAACCAAAATAAAAACATGTTGATTACATCAGCTCACAGATCGATGGAGATTCTGTACTACTTGGAAAACTTCTGGTAAATGTTAATTCAGAAATTCCCGAAGGGATGTGAGTGCTGAGGGCTCCCAGCCTACCCTGGATGGAGAGGGAAATACATTTTTCACTGGCCATTTTTGCCTGCTGCCTTTCAACTCAACAGTAATTGCAGTGAATTGATTTGCACAATAAAAAATGACATAAGCCATTTAAATACATTATCGTGTTATTTCTGGTCAGGTTTTTCTCACAGTTTACTGTGATTGTCCAGTTACACATTAAATCAAGTCATCAGCTGTAACAATTTCATTCTCATCACTCATTCCATTGGTTCAATGTGCTTTCAGTCTGTGAATATAATTAATTTATTTTTTCTGTCTGAGATTTTAAGGTGAAATTCTGAAGAAGTTCTCTCACTTGTTCATTGTTAACTTAAACGGAAGAGCGGCAGAAATCCCAGAAACACATTGTAAGCACCACTTGCACTGTTTGTCAGGGATTCCGCAGCTCCTCTACTGAACTTGCATAAGATTGTAAATCCATCCTTTTACAATTATATTTACAATCTGTTTAATTTTATGTATTACCTATACACACACATCTTTTATTTGTATCAGTTATTGATACAAAGGTCTATAGATTGGTGACCAAAGCACCAATAATTTCCCAATGAATGCACTTTTTAAATTATGCTCTTGATCGTATTTGTAGATGTTGTCATATTATTTAGAGAATATAATTTAAATATTTATTTGATACTCCATATATAACTTTTATAATATTATTATAGAGTAAAGATTCAACTTTGTTAGATTAAATGTCAAATCTAATGTGATCAGGGTCCCTTTAAGGATCGTGGCTGAAAACATGTCATGATTGACATCACCAGACAAGCTCCATCTCATTGGGCCAGGTAATGAGCTGGGTGGGCTTAATAGGCACCATTTTCAGCAGCAGGATGAAGCCAGCATTGGGGTCGGGACCCACCATGGACATTGTCCGCACCAGACCTGCCCAGGTAGGCAAAACTGTGGCCAACATTTAAATCTGGCCAACATTTCTGGTCTGTGACCTTATGTCAGAACTGGAAAATGTTACAAATATAACAGGTTTTAAACAAGTAAAAAGGCAGGGATAGAAGGGAGAGGTGGAAAGAACAAAAGAGTAGGTCTGTGATAGTGTGGAAGTCAGGAGAAATTAAATGATAAGTGGAATGATGGTGAGAGGCAAAAGGGTGGTAATTGGACAAGTAAAGAAACAGCCTGGACAGCAGAATCAATACCAAACTCTGCCGTCTGAAAAAATGGGATCAGTGATTATGAGCTGAAATTGTTGCACTCAATGTTGAGTCTGGAAGGCTGTAAAGTGCCTAATCGAAAGATGAGATGCTGTTCCTTGACCTTCCATTGAGCTTCATTGAAACAGTGTAGGAGGCCGAGAACAGAGAGGTCAGAGTGGGAGTAGGGAAAATAATTAAAATGGCAAGTGACTGGAAGCTTGGGTCATGCTTGCAGACTGAACAGAGGTGTTCAGCAATGTGATCACCCAATCTGTTTGGTCTCCCCAATGTAGAGGAGACCACATCGCGAGCAACGAATACAGTATACTAAATTAAAAGTACAAGTAAATCACTATTTCACCTGGAAGGAGTATTTGGGGTCTTGGACGGTGGGAAGGGAGGAGGTAAAAGGGCAGGTTTCGCATCTCCTATGCTTGCATGGAAAGGTGCCATAGGAAGGGATGCAGGTGTTGGGGGTGATTGAGTAGTGGACCAGAGTGTCGTGGAAGGAACATCGCCTTTGGAATGCTGAAAGCGGAGGGGAGGGGAAGATGTGTTTGGTAGTGACATTGCATTAGAGGCAGCAGGAATGGAGAAGGTTGATCTGTTGAACGTGGAGGTTGGTGGGGTGGAAGGTGAGGACAAGGGGTAACCCTATCGTGGTTCTGAAGAGAGGGGAAGATGCAAGGGCAGAAGTATGGGAAATGGGATGGACATGGCCTCAGTTGAGGAAAGAGGAAGACCTATTGGAAATACTAGTATGGAAGGTGGAATCATCAGAACAGAAATGGAGAAACTGAGAGACTGGAATAGAGTCCTTGCAGGAAGCGAGGTGGGAGAAAGTATAATCAAGGTAGCTGTGGGAGTCAGTCAGCTTATAGTAGATATTGGTTGACAGCCTATCCCCAGAAATGGAGACAAAGAAGTCGATAAAGGGAAGGTAAGAGTTGGAGATGGACCATGTGAAGGTGAAGGAAGGGTGGAAATTTGAAACAAAGTTGATGAATTTTTCCAATTCGGGCCAAGAGCAGGATGCGGCACCGATACAGTCATCAGTGGATGGGAAAATGAGGTGAGGGAGGGGATCAGAGTAAGACTGGAACAAAGAACAGTCCATGTACCCCACGAAAAGACAGTCATAGCCAGGACTCACTGTTATTTTGGCAGCAAATTCTGGCCTATTCGTTTCTCTTAATCTTCCCTTTCAATTCCATCAGTCATCTTAATCATTTCAATTAGATCACCTCTTAACCTTCTATACTCATGGGAATACAAGCCAGGTCCATGCAATTTAACTCTTTTAGCCCCAGTCATCATCAGCATCATAGGAAGTCCCTCGGGATCGAGGAAGACTTGCTTTCACTCTAAAAATGAGTTCTTAGGTGACTGAACAGTCCAAAATGAGAACCAGTGGGAACCTGTTCAACCTTCGTCGTCTCCAGGCCAGATCCAAGACTACCCCAACCTTTGTCATTGAGCTACAGTACACGGACGATGCCTGCATCTGTGCACATACAGAGGCTGATCTCCAAGTCATAGTCAACATATTCACTGAGGCATACGAAAGCATGGGCCTTACATTAAACATTCGTAAGACAAAGGTCCTCCACCAACCTGACCCCGCCACACAGCATTGACCTCCAGTCATCAAGATCCGCGGCACGGCCCTGGACAACGTGGACCATTTCCCATACCTCGGGAGCCTCTTATCAACAAGGGCAGACATGGACGACGAGATTCAACACCGCCTTTGGCCGCCTGAGGAAAAGAGTGTTCGAAGACCAGGCCCTCAACTTTGCCACCAAGCTCATGGTCTACAGGGCTGTAGTAATACCCGCCCTCTTGTATGGCTCAGAGATATGAACTAGACACCTCAAGTCGCTGGAGAAATACCACCAACAATGTCTTCGCAAGATCCTGAAAATCCCCTGGGAGGACAGACGCACCAACGTTAGCGTCCTCGACCAGGCTAACATCCCCAGCATTTAGCCCCAGTATCGTTATGGTGAACAGTATTACATCACAGAAACAGGCCATTCAGCCCAACAGTACGATTCTGGTGTTTATGCTCCACAAAGCCTCCTCCCACCTTATTCACCTAACTCTATCAACATACCCTTCTACCCTTTCCCCTCCATGTGCTATTCCAGCTTCCCCTTAAATTTATCTATGCAAATCGCCTCAATCACTCCAAATGGTAGCAACTTCCACATCCCACTGAATTCCTTATCGGATTTATTAGTGACTATCTTATAGTTATGACCCCCTAGTTTTGGACTCTCCATGAGTGGAAACATCTTTTCTATTTCCCCATGTCTACAATATTGAATCCCTTCATAATTTAACAGATCTCTGTCAGGTCACCTCTTAGCCTTCTCTTTTTTGGAGAAAAGTGTCCCAGCCTGTTCAGTATTTTCTGATAGTTGCATCCTCTCAGTTCTGGTATCAGCCTTGTAAATCTTTCTTGCACTTTCAAAAACAACAACAACAAATTTGCATTTATATAGCGTCTTTAATTTAGTAAAATGTCCCAAGGAATTTCATTTGAGCGTTATCGAACAAAATTCGATACCGAGCCACAGAAGAGATATGAGGAGAGAGGTGGATTTTAAGGAGCGTCTTGAAGGAGGAGAGAAAGGTAGAGAGGAGGAGAGGTTTAGGCAGGGAATTCCAGAACTTTAGGCTTCGGCACCATAAGGCACGGCCACCAATGGGTGAGCAATAAAAATCAGGGATGCACAAGAGATTCGAATTAGAGGAGTGCAGATATCTCGGGAGGCTATAAGACTGGAGGAGGTTGCCAAGATAGGAAGGGACGAGGCCATGAACGGATTTGAAAACAAGGATGAGAATTTTTAAATTGAGGTGTTACTTAACTGGGAGCCAATGTAGGTCAGTGAACACAGGGGTGATGGGTGAAAGGAACTTGGTGTGAGTTAGGATATGGGCAAGAGAATTTTGGATGAGCTCAAGTTTAAGGAGGGTGGAAGATGAGAGGGTGGCCAGAAGAATATTGAAATAGTCAGGTCTAGAGATAACAAAGGCATGGATGAGGGTTTCAGCAGCAGATCAGCTGAGGCAGGGGTGGAGACGGGTGATGTTATGGAGGTGGAAATAGGCGATCTTGGTGCTGGAGTGGATATCTGGATGGAAGCTCATCTCGGTGTCAGATATGACACCAAGGTTGTGAACAGTGTGGTTCAGCCTCAGACAGCTGCCAGGGAGAGGGATGGATTTGGTGGCTAGGGAACGGAGTTTGTGGCGGGAATCGAAGACAATGGCTTTGGCCTTCCCAATATTTAGTTGGAGCAAAATTTCTGCTCATCCAGTACTGGATGTCAGACAAGCAGTCTGATGAGTTAGAGACAGTGGAATAGTCGAGAGAGATGGTGGTGAGGTAGAGCTGCATGTCGCCAGTATAGGGGTGGCAATAATTGCAGGTCTTGCCAGCAACATCCACATGGGGGTCAAGGATAGGTCCTTGGGGGACCCAGAGGTATTGGTACGGGAGTGGGAAGTGAAGCCATTGCAGGTGATTCTCTGGTTATGACTGGATAGATAAGAATAAGTCCAGTCCCACCCAGCTGGACAACGGAGGGGCAGTGTTGAAGACGATGGAGTGGTCAACCTTGTCAAAGGCTGCAGAGACCGGTCGAGTAGGCCAAGGAGGTGTAGGTTACCATGGTCATTCATAGATGATGTCATTTATGATTTTGATCAGGGCCGTCTTGGTACTGTGGGCAGAAACCTGATTGGAGGGATTCAAACATGGAGTTCAGGGAATGGTGGGCACGGATTTGGGAGACGACAACACATTCAAGGACTTTGGAGAGAAAAGGGAGGTTGGAGATGTGGCGGTATTTTGCAAGGACGGAGAGGTCAAGGGATGGTTTTTGAGGAGAGGGGTGATGATGGCAGATTTGAAGAGGAACGAGGCTGGGAACTGAGGTGAGAGAACTGTTAACAATGTCCACCAACATGGGGGCCAGGAAAGGAAGTTGAGTGGTCAGCAGATTGGTGGTAATAGTGTCGAGGGAGCAGGAGGTGGGTCTCTTGGACAAGATGCGCTTGGAGAGGGCATGAGGGGAGATCGAAGAGAAACTGGAGAAAATTGCCAGTTTTTCTATCTTTTATTATTAGTTATTAGTGTTTGGGGGCGGGTGTTTCTCATTCATAATAATGGGAACTCCAACTTACGGAATTCCCATTATTATGAATGAGAATATCCTGCACCTGATTGGCTGCCCAGAGCCATGTGACTCCAGCTCCAGGCCTGCGCATGTCCTGACGTGCACGCACTGCGACGCACAGTCAGGAGAGGCCTCTGGACCGGGATCTCGCGTGGCCGCAGTAGCTTAAGGTAGGTGTGCATCTTTTTTCTAAAATCCATTCGAACGCCCGCGGGAAGGAGAAACCAGGATTTCTGGGCCATCATGTGATCTAACTAAGGTTCATAGATTCATGGAATCAGAGAATGATAGAGCACAGAAGGAGGCGATTTGGACCATCGTGTCTGTGCCGACTCTTTGAAAGAGCAATCCAGTTAATCCCACTCTGCTGCTCCTCCCACGTAGCCCTGTAAATTATTTCTCCAAGTATTTATCCAATTCGCTTTTGAATGTTACTATTGAATCTGCTTCCACCGCTCTTTCAGGCAGTGCGTTCTAGATCACTACAACTCACTGTGTAATTTTATTCCCTTTTCACGTGCAGCCTGTTGCCTTGTCCTGCAAGAAAGAAGAAAATCTTTCAGTGAGAGTCTTGTGAAATGTTTGGAAAATGTGGCTGTCATGGTGAAATAGCTGCAGTCTGTGTATGAGGTATTAGTTGCGGGTAATAGAGGGTTGTGTGCATGAGGAGAAGGAGATTTAGTCAAGTGTGGTGCATTGATTTCATGGGAGTGGGGTAGGGCAGTGTTGTGAGACCTGTCAGTGTTGTAATTAATGAGGCTGTGAGTATTGTAGCTGTGATGAGGAAGTATGTTTCTGTTATTCTTACCTTACCAACTTTATTGAGATCATTGATTTTTTTTTTCTGACATTGCAATCATGTTCGGAATGCAATACTCCAGGCATTGACTTACTCGGAATACCCTTTCTACTCTAGTCCTCTTCAGTAGATGCCTGGGGGGCTTCTTGCCCACTGGGGAGAAAATGGCTGCACCTCCTCCTCTCCACTGCCAGCGCCAGTGTCTCCAGTGCAGCATCAGAGAACCTTGATGACTGAATGCTGCCTCCTTCAGCTAATGGAGTCTCTGCTGTGGCCCAGTGCCCTTGCCTCTGGGTCGGAAGGTTGTGGGTTCAAGACTCACTCCACAGACTTGAGCTCAAAAATCTAGGCTGACACTCCAGTGCAGTGCTGAGGGAGTGCTGCACTGTCGGAGGTGCTGTCTTTCAGATGAGATATTAAATTGAGGCCTTCGTCTGCCCTCTCAGTTAGATGTAAAAGATCCCATGGCACAATTTCAAAGAAGAGCAGGGGAGTTAGCCCCAGTGTACTGGCCAATATTTATCCCACAACTAACATCATAATAAAAAAACAGATTATCTGGTCATTATGACATTGCTATTTGTGGGAGCTTGCAGCGCACAATTTGGCTGTCGCGTTTCCCACATTACAGTGACTACACTCCAAAGGTATTTCATTGGCTTTGGGATGTCCTGAGGTTGTGAAAGGTGCTATATAAATGCAAGTCTTTCTTATTTGCTCAGCTACTTTATTTTCTGTCTCTGCACCTCCTCTTTAAGAGGTGCTGGTTGCCTTTGAGTAGCATCCTTGACTCCCCCCATTCCCCCCCACCATTAATTTTACAGTTCTCGAGAGTTTTCTTGTTCCATTAGGTGTACTACCTGAAGCCTGAGTTCAAGATAATGAGCTCTCATATTAGTATAAAGTGTCTGCAGAATAAACAAACCGTTTTGGTGCAATTAACCTCGGAACATAGGAACAGGAGTAGGCCATTGAGCCCCTCCAGCCAGTTCCGCCAATCAATGAGATCATGGCTGATCTGCGACCTAACCCTATATACCCGCCTTTGGCTCATATCCCTTAATAACTTTGGTTAACAAAAAGCTATCAATCTCTAATTTAAAATTAACAATTGATCCAGCATCAATTGCCATTTGTGGAAGAGGGTCCCAAGATTCTACCACCCTTTGTGTGCAGAAGTGTTTCCTAATTTCACTCCTGAAAGGTCTGGGAACGAGCTGAACAAGTTTGAACTAGTAATAGTGTAAAGTCCTGTCCCTGCAGTACAAATTCACACAAAGCACATACTGAAGTCAAGGTCACTCAGGACCTGCACCTCTTTTACACAGCTCTCGAATGCCACACTTGCCTGAGAACTGTCCTTATATACCTGTCTGGGACAGGTATCCAGTGTCTCCTGCAAGTGCACCCCTGGTGGTAAGGCAAGCTTGTGGTTACAGGTCATCTCTAGTTACAGTCATGTATAGCATGGTAAGATACAGTTATGTACAGTAGTGTGAGATACATGACATCACCCTGCCCCAAAGACAGAAAGGAGATGAGGAAAAGTGGAGGGCAGAGAAACCCAAGGCAAAGAACAAAAAGGGCCACTGTACAGCAAAATTCTAAAAGGACAAAGGGTGTTAAAAAAACAAGCCTGAAGGTTTTGTGTCTTAATGCAAGGAGTATCCATAATAAGGTGGATGAATTAACTGCAAATAGATGTTAACAAATATGATCTGATTGGGATTACAGAAACGTGGCTCCAGGATGATCAGGGCTGGGAACTCAACATCCAGGGGTATTCAACATTCAGGAAGGATAGAATAAAAGGAAAAGGAGGTGGGGTAGCATTGCTGGTTAAAGAGGAGATTAATGCAACAGTTAGGAAGGACATTAGCTTGGATGATGTGGAATCTATATGGGTGGAGCTGCAGAACACCAAAGGGCAAAAAACATTTGTGGGAGTTGTGTACAGACTTCCAAACAGTAGTAGTGATGTTGGGGAGGGCATCAAACAGGAAATTAGGGGTGCATGCAATAAAGGTGCAGCAGTTATAATGGGTGACTTTAATATGCACATAGATTGGGCTAACCAAACTGGAAGCAATACGGTGGAGGAGGATTTCCTGGAGTGCATAAGGGAAGGATTTCTAGACCAATATGTCGAGGAACCAACTAGGGGGGAGGCCATCTTAGACTGGGTGTTGTGTAATGAGAGAGGATTAATTTGCAATCTCGTTGTGCGAGGCCCCTTGGGGAAGAGTGACCATAATATGGTGGAATTCTGCATTAGGATGGAGAATGAAACAGTTAATTCAGAGACCATGGTCCAGAACTTAAAGAAGGGTAACTTTGAAGGTATGAGGCGTGAATTGGCTAGGATAGATTGGCGAATGATACTTAAGGGGTTGACTGTGGATGGGCAATGGCAGACATTTAGAGACCGCATGGATGAACTACAACAATTGTACATTCCTGTCTGGTGTAAAAATAAAAAAGGGAAGGTGGCTCAACAGTGGCTATCAAGGGAAATCAGGGATAGTATTAAAGCCAAGGAAGTGGCATACAAATTGGCCAGAAATAGCAGCGAACCTGGGGACTGGGAGAAATTTAGAACTCAGCAGAGGAGGACAAAGGGTTTGATTAGGAAAATGGAGTACGAGAAGAAGCTTGCAGGGAACATTAAGACAAATTGCAAAAGTTTCTATAGATATGTAAAGAGAAAACGGTTAGTAAAGACAAACGTAGGTCCCCTGCAGTCAGAATCAGGGGAAGTCATAACGGGGAACAAAGAAATGGCAGACCAATTGAACAAGTACTTTGGTGCGGTATTCACTAAGGAGGACACAAACAATCTTCCGGGTATAAAAGGGGTCAGAGGGTCTAGTAAGGAGGAGGAACTGAGGGAAATCCTTATTAGTCGGGAAATTGTGTTGGGGAAATTGATGGGATTGAAGGCCGATAAATCCCCAGGGCCTGATGGACTGCATCCCAGAGTACTTAAGGAGGTGGCCTTGGAAATAGCGGATGCATTGACGGTCATTTTCCAACATTCCATTGACTCTGGATCAGTTCCTATCGAGTGGAGGGTAGCCAATGTAACCCCACTTTTTTAAAAAGGAGGGAGAGAGAAAACAGGGAATTATAGACTGGTCAGCCTGACCTCAGTAGTGGGTAAAATGATGGAATCAATTATTAAAGATGTCACAGCAGCGCATTTGGAAAGAGGTGACATGATAGGTCCAAGTCAGCTTGGATTTGTGAAAGGGAAATCATGCTTGACAAATCTTCTGGAATTTTTTGAGGATGTTTCCAGTCGAGTGGACAAGGGAGGACCAGTTGATGTGGTATATTTGGACTTTCAGAAGGCTTTCGACAAGGTCCCACACAAGAGATTAATGTGCAAAGTTAAAGCACATGGGATTGGGGGTAGTGTGCTGACATGGATTGAGAACTGGTTGTCAGACAGGAAGCAAAGAGTAGGAGTAAATGGGGACTTTTCAGAATGGCAGGCAGTGACTAGTGGGGCACCGCAAGGTTCTGTGCTGGGGCCCCAGCTGTTTACACTGTACATTAATGATTTAGACGAGGGGCTTAAATGTAGTATCTCCAAATTTGCGGATGACACTAAGTTGGGTGGCAGTGTGAGCTGCGAGGAGGATGCTATGAGGCTGCAGAGTGACTTGGATAGGTTAGGTGAGTGAGCAAATGCATGGCAGATGAAGTATAATGTGGATAAATGTGAGGTTATCCACTTTGGTGGTAAAAACAGAGAGACAGACTATTATCTGAATGGTGACAGATTAGGAAAAGGGGAGATGCAACGAGACCTGGGTGTCATGGTACATCAGTCATTGAAGGTTGACATGCAGGTACAGCAGGCGGTTAAGAAAGCAAATGGCATGTTGGCCTTCATAGACATAGAAACATAGAAAATAGGGGCAGGAGTAGGCCATTCGGCCCATTCAATGAGTTCATGGCTGAACATGCAACTTCAGTACCCCATTCCTGCTTTCTCGCCATATCCCTTGATCCCCATAGCGAGGGGATTTGAGTACAGAGGCAGGGAGGTGTTGCTACAGTTGTACAGGGCCTTGGTGAGGCCACACCTGGAGTATTGTGTACAGTTTTGGTCTCCTAACTTGAGGAAGGACATTCTAGCTATTGAGGGAGTGCAGCGAAGGTTCACCAGACTGATTCCCTGGATGGCGGGACTGACCTATCAAGAAAGACTGGATCAACTGGGCTTGTATTCACTGGAGTTCAGAAGAATGAGAAGGAACCTCATAGAAACGTTTAAAATTCTGATGGGTTCAGACAGGTTAGATGCAGGAAGAATGTTCCCAATGTTGGGGAAGTCCAGAACCAGGGGTCACAGTCTAAGGATAAGGGGTAAGCCATTTAGGACCGAGATGAGGAGAAACATCTTCACCCAGAGAGTGGTGAACCTGTGGAATTCTCTACCATAGAAAGTTGTTGAGGCCAATTCACTAAATATATTCAAAAAGGAGTTAGATGAATTCCTTACTAATAGGGGGATCAAGTGGTATGGCGAGAAAGCAGAATGGGGTACTGAAGTTGCATGTTCAGCCATGAACTCATTGAATGGCGGTGCAGGCTAGAAGGGCTGAATGGCCTACTCCTGCACCTATTTTCTATGTGTCTATGTTTATAGGTTCAGTCTCTCAGGTGGTCTACGCTCTCGTGTGGAGCATCTTAGTTGTGGTTCAGTTGTTTGCCTTGGTGCCTGTTTTTCTTTTGATGTGATTGTTGGTATCTCGTCTGGGCTGTCTGTTTCGTTCAGTATGACTGTTGGTGTCTCGCCTGGGCTGTCTGTTGGGATTGCCCTTTCCTCAGGTTGTTCCCTCTGTCTGTTCACCAGATGTGGTGTGAGTTCCACATTGTAGTCTGCCTCTGGTTCAGCAGTGTTGTTGGTAAATCTACTTTTGACTTGGTCTACATGCCTCCGGCAGGTTTGGCCATTGTCCATTTGTACCACCAGTAGCCTGTTTCCTTCCTTGCCTGTTACTGACCCTGCAAGCCATTTGGGACCCCTGCCGTAGTTTAGCACAAAAACTTTGTCCCCTATCTCATTCCACTTCCCCCTCGAATTTCGGTCATGGTACTCGGTTAGCTTACGGCGCTTTGCCTCAACGATTTCATGCATGTCTGGGAGGATTAATGAGAGCCTTGTCTTTAAGATCCATTTCATTAATAGTTGCACGGGGGGAACTCCAGTTAATGAATGCGAAAGAGATCTGTATGCCAGCAGCAGTCGCAACAGACGGCCCTGCATTGTGGGACCTTGGATTTTGAGCATGCCTTGTTTAATGATCTGCATTGCTTGCTCCGCCTGGCCGTTGGAGGCCGGCTTGAATGGTGCCGTCTTAACATAATTTATGCCGTGGTCACTTATAAAATCTTGGAATTCTGCGCTGGTGAAGCACGGACCATTATCACTGACCAGTATGTCAGGAATGCCATGTGTTGCGAACATGGTTCCAAGGCTCCCCACAGTGGTGGAGGTGTTGCTCGTGTTTAAAATGGTGCATTCGATCCACTTAGAAAATGCATCTACAATACGAGGAACATTTTGCCCATGAATAGGCCCGCATAGTCTACGTGCACCCGTGACCACGGTTTGGTGGGCCAGGGGCTCAGGGGGGTCTCCCTGGAGGCATTTCTGAGTTGGGTGCAAATAGTGCACCGTCGGACGCAGAGCTCCAACCCGCATCAATGCCAGGCCACCAGACGTGGGATCGGGCTATGGCCTTCATGAGAACGATCCCCGGGTGCTCGCGGTGGAGCTCCCGGACAAATGCCTCTCTGCCTCGCAGAGGCATAACTACTCGGCTGCCCCACATCAGGCAGTCTGCTTGTAGTGACAGCTCATGCATGCGCCTATGGAAAGGTTTGATCTCCTCGGGGCAGGCATCACGAGCCTCTGCTCAGTCACCAGTTAAGACACATCTTTTTATTCGGGATAACGTGGGGTCGCTGGTCGTACAGACTCTGATTTGGCGAGCCGTCATGGGCGAACCTGTGGACTCAAAGGCATTGATTGCCATGACTATCTCACAGTCCTGTTCGTCAGACCCTTACTTAGTTGCCAGGGGTAGCCTGCTAAGCGCGTCGGCACAGTTATCTGTGCCTGGTCTGTGCCTTATTGTGTAGTCGTAAGACGCCAGCATGAGTGCCCACCGCTGAATGCGCGCCGAGGCGTTGGCGTTTATTGCCTTGCTCTTGGATAGTAGGGACGTGAGGGGCTTGTGGTCGGTTTCTAATGTGAACTTGGCCCCGAAAAGGTATTGGTGCATCTTTTTGACACCGTACACGCAAGCGATCGCCTCCTTCTCCACCATTCCGTACCCGCGCTCCGCCCACTAAGGTGACCTGGAGGCATAAGCTATGGGTTGTAATTTACCCGCACTATTGACATGGCGGAGCAGGCTCGAGGGGCTGGATGGCCTACTCCTGTTCCTAATTCTTATGTTGTAAAACGCACCCGACCCCGTACGCTGATGCATCACATGTAAGAACTAGCTTTTTACCTGGATCAAAGAAAGCCAAAACACTGTTGGAACACAGAAGGTTGCGTGCCTTATTGAAGGCGCGTTCCTGGGCGTCCCCCCAAAATCAATCGCATCCCTTTCTGAGTAGCATGTGGAGAGGCTCCAGCAGCGTGCTTAAGTTCTACATAAAGTTCCCAAAGTAATTGAGTAGCCCGAGAAAGGCACGCAGTTCTGAGACATTCCGGGGCCTGGGTGCCAGGTGAATTGCTTCGGTTTTGGACTCTGTTGGCGGATTCCATCAGCGGCAATCCTTCTGCCCAAAAATTCAACCTCGGGCGCGAGAAACAGGCACTTGGATTTTTTAACTCTTAGGCCTACCCGATCCAACTGTTAGTACTTCCTCCAAATTGCGGAGATGGGAGTCGGTGTCCCTGCCCGTGATAAGTATGTCGTCTTGAAATACAACCATCCCTGGGATGGACTTGACCAGACTCTCCATGTTGCGCTGGAATATTGCAGCTGCCGACCTGATGCCGAACAGGCATCGACTGTACATGAAAAGGCCTCGATGTGTGTTGATGGTGGTGAGTAGCTTGGACTCATTGGTCAATTCTTGTGTCATATACGCAGATGTGAGATCTAGTTTTGAGAAGTTTTCCTCCAGCCAATGTGGCAAATAAGTCCTCCGCTCTGGGCAGCGGATATTGGTCCTGTTTATGGTAGATTTGTAGTCCCCACAGATTCATACGGATCCATCAGGCTTCATGACTGGGACTATGGGACCTGCCCAGTCGCTAAATTCCACTGGTGAGATAATGCCTTCCCGCAGAAGCCTGTCCAGTTCGTGTTCAATCTTTTCCCTCATCACATTGGGCACAGCTCTAGACCGGTGTCTAGCATCCTGTGTGATGTAGATTTTGACTTTGGCCCCTTTGAAGGTGCCCACACTTGGCTGAAAGAGATGTTCAAATTGACTTAGAACTGTTGAGCAGGATGTCCATTCCCCTGATGACATGGCGTGAACATCATCCCATTTCCAGTTTAGTTTTGCCAGCCAGCTTCTCCCCAGCAGTGCTGGGAGATCTCCGGGAACAATCCACAGGGGAAGTCGGTTCACCATCCCTTTGTGTGTGACTGAGAGCATGGCGCTGCCAAGGACTGGGATAATTTATTTGGTATAGGTCCTTAGTTTGGCGAGAGGTGGGAGCAGCGTCGGAGCGGCCTATAAAGGCCCAGCGGGAGCTCGAGTACCAGCGGTAGTTGGCGAGAGGTGGGAGCAGCGTCGGAGCGGCCTATAAAGGCCCAGCGGGAGCTCGAGTACCAGCGGCAGTTGGCGAGAGGTGGGAGCAGCGTCGGAGCGGCCTATAAAGGCCCAGCGGGAGCTCGAGTACCAGCGGCAGTTGGCGAGAGGTGGGAGCAGCGTCGGAGCAGCCTATAAAAGGCGTACTTGTGCAGCTACAGCGGGAGAGAAAGCAAAATAGAAGTAGAAAGGAATCAAAAAGTGATGTCACAGCCAATGGGGTAAGTGATTGGCTGGTGATTGGTGAGTAGCTTTTCTTTTTATTTTTTATATCAGTAAGTGAACTATAACATTGTTATTACCAATTTAAGGGTATCTAAGGGTTAAGGCATGGCAGGAGAGCTCGGTCACGTGATATGCTCCTCCTGTACCATGTGGGAACTCGGGGACACTTCCGGTGTCCCTGGGGACTATGTGTGTGGGAAGTGTATCCGCCTCGAGCTCCTGACGGTCCGCGTTGCGGAATTGGAGCTGAGGGTGGATTCACTCTGGAGCATCCACGATGCTGAGAATGACGTGAGTATCACGTGTAGTGAGTTGGTCTTACCACAGGAGAAGGGTCCACAGCCAGATAGGGAATGGAAGACCAGCAGGAAGAGCAGTGCAAGAAAGGAAGTGCAGGGGTCCCCTGTGGTCATCCCCCTTGCAAAACAGATACACCGCTTTGAGTACTATTGGGGGGGATGACTCATCAGGGGAGGGCAGCAGCAGCCAAGTTCATGGCACCATGGCTGGCTCTGCTGCACAGGAGGGCAGGAAAAAGAGTGGTAGCGCGATAGTGATAGGGGATTCAATGGTGAGGGGAATAGATAGGCGTTTCTGCGGCCGCAACCAAGACTCCAGGATGGTATGTTGCCTCCCTGGTGCAAGGGTCAAGGATGTCTCGGAGCGGGTGCAGGACATTCTGAAATGGGAGGGAGAACAGCCAGTTGTCGTGGTGCACATTGGTACCAACGACATAGGTTTAAAAAAAAGGGATGAGGTCCTACGAAACGAATTTAAGGAGCTAGGAGCTAAATTAAAAAGTAGGACCTCAAAAGTAGTAATCTCGGGATTGCTACCACTGCCACGTGCTAGTCAGAGTAGGAATCGCAGGATAGCGCAGATGAATACGTGGCTTGAGCAGTGGTGCAGCAGGGAGGGATTCAAATTCCTGGGGCATTGGAACCGGTTCTGGGGGAAGTGGGACCAGTACAAACCGGACGGTCTGCACCTGGGCAGGACCGGAACCAATGTCCTAGGGGGAGTGTTTGCTAGTGCTGTTGGGGAGGAGTTAAACTAATATGGCAGGGAGATGGGAACCAATGCAGGGAGACAGAGGGAGACAAAAAGGAGGCAAAAGCAAAAGACAGAAAGGAGATGAGGAAAAGTGGAGGGCAGAGAAACCCAAGGCAAAGAACAAAAAGGGCCACTGTACAGCAAAATTCTAAAAGGACAAAGGGTGTTAAAAGAACAAGCCTGAAGGCTTTGTGTCTTAATGCAAGGAGTATTCGCAATAAGGTGGATGAATTAACTGTGCAAATAGATGTTAACAAATATGATGTGATTGGGATTACAGAGACGTGGCTCCAGGATGATCAGGGCTGGGAACTCAACATCCAGGGGTGTTCAACATTCAGGAAGGATAGAATAAAAGGAAAAGGAGGTGGGGTAGCATTGCTGGTTAAAGAGGAGATTAATGCAATAGTTAGGAAAGACATTAGCTTGGATGATGTGGAATCTATATGGGTAGAGCTGCAGAACACCAAAGGGCAAAAAACGTTAGTGGGAGTTGTGTACAGACCTCCAAACAGTAGTAGTGATGTTGGGGAGGGCATCAAACAGGAAATTAAGGGTGCATGCAATAAAGGTGCAGCAGTTATAATGGGTGACTTTAATATGCACATAGATTGGGCCAGCCAAAGTGGAAGCAATACGATGGAGGATTTCCTGGAGTGCATAAGGGATGGCTTTCTAGACCAATATGTCGAGGAACCAACTAGGGGGGAGGCCATCTTAGACTGGGTGTTGTGTAATGAGAGAGGATTAATTAGCAATTTCATTGTGCGAGGCCCCTTGGGGAAGAGTGACCATAATATGGTGGAATTCTGCATTAGGATGGAGAATGAAACAGTTAATTCAGAGACCATGGTACAGAACTTAAAGAAGGGTAACTTTGAAGGTATGAGGCGTGAATTGGCTCGGATAGATTGGCAAATGATACTGTGGATGGGCAATGGCAGACATTTAGAGACCGCATGGATGAATTACAACAATTGTACATTCCTGTCTGGCATAAAAATAAAAAAGGGAAGGTGGCTCAACCGTGGCTATCTAGGGAAATCAGGGATAGTATTAAAGCCAAGCAAGTGGCATACAAATTGGCCAGAAATAGCAGCGAACCTGGGGACTGGGAGAAATTTAGAACTCAGCAGAGGAGGACAAAGGGTTTGATTAGGGCAGGGAAAATGGAGTACGAGAAGAAGCTTGCAGGGAACATTAAGGCGGATTGCAAAAGTTTCTATATGTATGTAAAGAGAAAAAGGTTAGTAAAGACAAACGTAGGTCCCCTGCAGTCAGAATCAGGGGAAGTCATAACGGGGAACAAAGAAATGGCAGACCAATTGAACAAGTACTTTGGCTCAGTATTCACTGAGGAGGACACAAACAACCTTCCGGATATTAAAGGGATCAGAGGATCTAGTAAGGAGGAGGAACTGAGGGAAATCTTTATTAGTCGGGAAATTGTGTTGGGGAAATTGATGGGATTGAAGGCCGATAAATCCCCAGGGCCTGATGGACTGCATCCCAGAGTACTTAAGGAGGTGGCCTTGGAAATAGCGGATGCATTGACAGTCATTTTCCAACATTCCATTGACTCTGGATCAGTTCCTATGGAGTGGAGGGTAGCCAATGTAACCCCACTTTTTAAAAAAGGAGGGAGAGAAAGCAGTGAAATATAAACCGGTCAGCCTGACCTCAGTAGTGGGTAAAATGATGGAATCAATTATTAAGGATGTCATAGCAGCGCATTTGGAAAATGGTGACATGATAGGTCCAAGTCAGCATGGATTTGTGAAAGGGAAATCATGCTTGACAAATCTTCTGGAATTTTTTGAGGATGTTTCCAGTAAAGTGGACAAAGGAGAACCAGTTGATGTGGTGTATTTGGACTTTCAGAAGGCTTTCGACAAGGTCCCACACAAGAGATTAATGTGCAAAGTTAAAGCACATGGGATTGGGGGTAGTGTGCTGACATGGATTGAGAACTGGTTGTCAGTCAGGAAGCAAAGAGTAGGAGTAAATGGGTACTTTTCAGAATGGCAGGCAATGACTAGTGGGGTACCGCAAGGTTCTGTGCTGGGGCCCCAGCTGTTTACATTGTACATTAATGATTTAGACGAAGGGATTAAATGTAGTATCTCCAAATTTGCAGATGACACTAAGTTGGGTGGCAGTGTGAGCTGCGAGGAGGATGCTATGAGGCTGCAGAGTGACTTGGATAGGTTAGATGAGTGGGCAAATGCGTGGCAGATGAAGTATAATGTGGATAAATGTGAGGTTATCCACTTTGGTGGTAAAAACAGAGAGACAGACTATTATCTGAATGGTGACAGATTAGGAAAAGGGAAGGTGCAACGAGACCTGGGTGTCATGGTACATCAGTCATTGAAGGTTGGCATGCAGGTACAGCAGGCGGTTAAGAAAGCAAATGGCATGTTGGCCTTCATAGCGAGGGGATTTGAGTACAGGGGCAGGGAGGTGTTGCTACAGTTGTACAGGGCCTTGGTGAGGCCACACCTGGAGTATTGTGTACAGTTTTGGTCTCCTAACTTGAGGAAGGACATTCTTGCTATTGAGGGAGTGCAGCGAAGATTCACCAGACTGATTCCCGGGATGGTGGGAGTGACCTATCAAGAAAGACTGGATCAACTGGGCTTTTATTCACTGGAGTTCAGAAGAGTGAGAGGGGACCTCATGGAAACGTTTAAAATTCTGAGGGGTTTGGACAGGTTGGATGCAAGAAGAATGTTCCCAATGTTGGGGAAGTCCAGAACCAGGGGTCAAAGTCTAAGGATAAGGGGTAAGCCATTTAGGACCGAGATGAGGAGAAACTTCTTCACCCAGAGAGTGGTGAACCTGTGGAATTCTCTACCACAGAAAGTAGTTGAGGCCAATTCACTAAATATATTCAAAAGGGAGTTAGATGAAGTCTTTACTACTCAGGGGATCAAGGGGTATGGCGAGAAAGCAGGAATGGGGTACTAAAGTTTCAAGTTCAGCCATGAACTCATTGAATGGCGGTGCAGGCTAGAAGGGCTGAATGGCCTGCTCCCGCACCTATTTTCTATGTTTCTATGTTTGGTGTCGACCCTTGTGAGTTTTGGTCTGTTGCTTTTGTGCGGCCACAGCTGTTCAAATTGTTGAGCCCTCATGAGAGATTGACTCGCTCCCGTATCCAGCTCCATGTTGACGGGTATCCCGTTGAGTAGGCCCCTCATCATTATTAGAGGCTTCTTGTTGCAGGAGCAGTGGCCATTGATCGTGTTGACCTGCTGTACATCGGTGTCCCGGGTACTGTCCCCACCGTCTTCTGGTTCGCTTTCCGACCCTTCCGATTTGTATACCAGCCAAGCTGCCGTTTTTCTGCACATGCGGGCCAGGTGCCCTGTATAGTCGCAATTTCTGCAAACAGCATGCGGAAATTGACACCCCCTTGATGAGTGCTTTCCCCCACATCTCCAGCACAGACCGCTTCCATTGTTTCCAAAGGATGGGCTCTGTCTGGCTGATCTCTCTTGAGCTTCTCTCAGTTTGTAGTTGATTGCTTGCATTGTGGGTTGATGAGGTGTGAACGGCTGTTCATGTGGCCCTTGATGGCTTCTGGCGCCACTGCCTGCTGTTGAGGGCCTGCTCTCCTGCCTTTGTCTGTGTGTGGGGGTAGCGACTTGTTTCACGCTGTGAACCCCTTGTTCCGATGTTTCGTTAGTTGTCGTACCCGCAGTGTAGATCAACCTCGTCTCTTCTTCTCCTGCCAGGAATGTCCGTGTAACCAGTGCTGCTGCCTCTTGGGTCAGGTTCTTGGTCTCTATGAGCTTTCGGAATATGCCTGCGAGGCCTATTCCTTCAATAAAAAGTCTCTCAATACTTCTCTCCTTAGTTCATCGGAGAACTCACATAAGCTAGCCAACCTCCGAAGTTCCACCACGAAGTTGGGTATGCTCTGGTCCACATAGCGTCTGTAGTTGGTGAACCTGTGTCTGGCCATGTGTAGGCTGCTTGCTGGCTTCATGTGGTCTCTTACCAGTGTGCTCAATTCTTCAAACGACTTGCTTGCTGGTTTCTCGGGTGCCAGCAGGTTCTTCATTAAGGCGTATGTTTTCGAGCCACAGCTGGTCAAGAGATGGGCTCTTCTCTTGTCTGCCTTATCATCGCCTAACCAGTCTTTGGCTGCAAAGTTTTGCTGCAGCCTTTCTATAAAGTCCTTCCAATTATCTCCAGCATTGTATTTTTCATCTGAGCCGTTTGTTGCCATTCTGTGGATTCTGTAATTCCGTAATTCGTCGCCACTGTCAAGCCCTGTCCCTGCAGTACAGGTTCACACGAGGCACATACTGAAATCAAGGTCACTCAGGACCTGCACCTTTATTACACAGCTCTCGAATGCCACACTTACCTGAGACCTGTCCTTATATACCTGTCTGGGACAGGTATCCAATGTCTCCTGCAAGTGCACCCCTGGTGGTACGGTAAGCTTGTGGTTACAGGTCACCTCTGGTTACAGTCATGTATAGCATGGTAAGATACAGTTATGTACAGTAGTGTGAGATACATGACAAATAGAATTACATCGAATATACAGCACGGAAACAGGCCATTCGGCCCAACCAGTCCATGCCAGCGTTTATACTCCACTCGAACCTCCTCGCATCCTTCCTCATCTAACTCTATCAGCATAACCCACTATTCCTTCTCCCTCATCTGCTTATCTCGCCTCCCCTTAAATGCATCTCTGCTATTCACCTCTCTACTCTGTATTTAACTCATGCTTTACTTGCACTGGTGGTGTTTGATCGAACAGTGTAGAGGGAGCTTTAATCTGTATCTAACTAATGTTGCCCCGGCCCTAATAAGAACAGAAAATGGTGGAAATACTCAGCAGATCAAGCAGCTTATGTGGAGAGAGAAACAAAGTTAACGTTTCAGGTCGATGACCTTTTGTCAGAACTGGAAGAAGTTAGTTTTCCCCTGATTCCCAATGTCTTCAATTTTACTGGGGCTCCTTGATGCCACACTTGGTCAAATGCTGCTTTGATGCCAAGGGCAGTCACACTCACCTCATCTCTGGAATTTAGATCTTTTGTGGAGCACTTTATTTTGCATTCCATTTCCTTTTGGGGCAGTAGCCCCAATTTCTCATGAGGCGGGACTTTTGCACCTGGCGCAAAGTCTCACTCATGTTACCGCCCCAAACTTGGCGCCACCCAATTTTCCCCCGCAAATATCTTTGTGCATATGCATTCATAGCTGTTTAACAACCACATTCATTGTATGCATGATACCGAAAGATCAGATGAGAGAATGCTCAGCATGGTGGATCAGTCTACTGAAGCACTGGAGTTACAGCAATAGGGGACAAATGTTTGATTTGCTCACACCATTGATGCAGAACTCTGTCAGATTGCTGGGGGCAGGTGCTGAGCAAAGTGGTAAGGTCATCTCTAGGGTTCTCAGAGTGGCAGAGTTGTTGTTTCTCAACGTTAAATGCTGTGTTGCTTGGGAAGTTGGGAATAGAAAGTTGTTAGCCAGTATAAACTATGTGCGAGGAATGATCCAAGTTCTTGACTAGGCTGACCCGAGGCACAATCGAAACTGGGCCCGAGGCCTCATCTGAATAATCCAATTTGGGCCACTTGCATTGCCGGCAAAATTGATCATTTTTGTCTTCGTTTTCCAGCGCATTGAGATCCAATTTCTACCCTGCGGAGCAGTACTGGGAAAATTGAAGAATTCATACTCTTTCTAAAATGATAGCCAAAGAAATTTCCTTGAAGAAAGGCTGGTAACCAATCTGCTCTTCCTTTTGATAACTTTTTTTGCAAGAATGGGAAATCAAGTATTCATTTGTTACCAGTAAGGGGAGCCAAATGAATTGCTTTATCTCTAAATAAAGAACCACGAATGAAATTGCGTGTTTCAAAACTATACATTCCACCAGCTCATTTATTGGGTGTGAAGTGTTTTAAGATGCTTGAGAAGAGACAAGATGCTATATAAACAATAGTTTCTTTATTATCCAACAAGTAAGCACGAGCGATGAGAAATGATTACCTGTAGACTCCTGGTTATATTTTCATTTTAAACATTTCTTTTATATTGGTGAAAGATTCTGATGTTTAACAGGCAGGAATTATTTTTATTGATCTCAGTATAGTGAACAGTGAGGGGGATAGTGATAGACTTCAAGAAGACTGATGGAATGGGTGGACACGTGGCAGATGAAATTTAACGCAGAAAAGTGCAAAGTGAACATTTTGGTAGGAAGAGCAAGGAGAGGCAATATAAACTAAAGGGCACAATCCTAAAGGGGGTGGGTGCATGAACAGAGATATATGTACACTAATTGTGGAAGATGGCAGGGCAGGTTGAGAAAGCATACTTGATCCTTGGCTTCATAAATAGAGGCATAGAGTACAAAAGCAGGGAAGTTATGATGAACCTTTATTAAAAAATTGGTTCGGCCTCAACTGGAGTATTATGTCCAATTCTGGGCACCTTACTTTAGGAAGGATATGAAGGCCTCAGAAGGTGCAGAAAAGATTTACAAGAATGGGTCCAGGAATGAGGGACTTCAGTTACATGGATAGACTGGAGAAGCTGGGGTTGTTCTCCTTGGAGCAGAGAAGATTGAGAGGAGATTTGATAGAAGTGTTCAAAATCATGAGGGGTCTGGACAAAGTAGATAGAGAGAAACTGTTCCCATTGGCGGCAGGGTCAAGAACCAGAGGGCACAGATTGAAGGTGATTGGCAGAAGAACCAAAGGCGACATGAGGAAGTTATTTTTCACACAGCAAGTGGTTAGGATCTGGAATTCACTGCCTGAAAGGGTGGTGGAGGCAGATTCATTTGTGGCTTTCAAAAAGGAATGGGATAAGTACCTGAAGGAAAAAAATGTGCAGGGCTATGGGGAAAAGGCGGGGGAGCGGAACTAGCTGGAGTGCTCTTGTAGAGAGCCGGCAAGGGCTCGACGGGCCAAATGGCCTTCTTCTCTGCTAACACCATTCTATGATAAGTGTTCGTCACTACATTTATTTTCATGAGCAGAGCCATTATTTTTTTTTTACTTGTTGTATTCAAAAGATTGCTGAGCTGCTGCCACGAAGGAAAATTCTATCAAGGTGATTGCTGACAGCATATTGGCCTCTAATGATATTCAGTAGACCCAGGCTATCACCTTAAATGGACATTCATCCCTTTGCTTATCTTAATGACATTAACATTCAACTTTAGTCAATCTCCTTCAATCTACGGTTCACAACGACAGGCTTTGAGTAAGCACGAGGCACTTGATGGTGGAGTATGTGCAACAGACTTTATTGATAGACAGGAAATACTCAGCAGGTCAGGCTGCATTTGTGAAGAGCGGAACATTGACCTGCATCGGCCCGAAACATTGACTCTGTTTCTCTCTCTGCAGATGCTGAGTATTTCCAGCATTTTCTCTTTTTATTTCAGATTTACAGCATTGGCAGTATTTTGCTTTTGTATTATTGATATCCAGCGAAGATGGTCGATCTATGCTGTACACAGAGAATAGCTTTTGGTTTCTGGCTCCATCTATCCACCAAATAACTGTTGAAAACCATGCTCCTTTAAACATCAAAGTTTGCCCACATCAAAGGTACATGTCACAGATAAGACCTGATGATCTATCTGTTCCTGAATCCTTTGAAGACAGACTATTCACGCAAAGAGTTGTAATTGTTTAGTTCAAATCTACATCACTCAATCAAATCTGCTTCACGCAACTGTTCTCAAATCCTTTGAAGCATAGGTTTAGTAATCGTTATCTTTCTATACTACAGTTAATGAATCCCTCTGTCTATATTTCTTATCCGAGCCTCAAAGTTATACCTTAATCACTCATGGCTGACGTCATTACTGTCACTTATTTCCTGCATGCCTTGTTATGTATGTTAACTGGGTTTTACCTGCCACTGGAGGGCGCGACTGTCGGAGTCCTAATGGTCACTGGCAGACACGTGCAAGCCGTGTATATAATGTTGGCAGCTATGTTGAATCCTCACTTTGAGAATAAACAAACTGGAGTAAGGTCATGCCTGAACTAGCTCACCGTACGTAGCCTCATGGAGTTATTCAATACTTAACAATTGGCGATGAGTTAAAAATATGAACTTTCACGCAAACATGTCTGCTGGAATTTTGGAGAGATTTATGGAAGGGGAAGACTGGGAGGATTTCACTGATCGCGTCGACTAGTACTTCGTAGCCAATGGATTGGAAGGAATCGATAATGCGATTAAGCGCGGGGCGGTTCTCCTCACTGTTTGTGGGTCAAAAATTTATGGCCTTATCAAGAATCTACTCTAACCGACTCGACCAATGGATAAGACGTACGATGAATTGTGTACGCTGGTTTGGAACCACTTTAAACCGAAGGAAAGCATCATCATGGCGAGGTATCATTTCTATACGCATAATAACTCCGAGGGCCAGGACATGGTGGAATTTGTCACCGACCTAAGACGTCTCGCTGGACCATGCAACTTCGGAGCTGTGTTGGAGGAAATGCTGTGGGACATTTTTGTGCTTGGCATTGGCCATGAGGTCATCCTTCGAAAGCTGCTGGCTGCTGAATGTCTAGACCTGAACAGGGCCATCATAATCGGCCAGGCATGCATGTCCACGAACGAAAACTCGAAACAGATATCTCCTCAGCAAGTATTGTACATAAAATAATATCATGTGGGCAGAGCTGCACATGGCAAGGCCTACTCGTCCACTTTCGTATGACCTATAAATGCTCAAAATCCACCATCGGGGGTGAATCAACTCTCGCCTTGTTGGCATTGCAGGGGCTATCATTGGGCCCATCAATACCGATTCAAGCAATACGTGTGCAAAGGCTGTGCAACAATGGAGCACCTTCAGCGAATGCGTCCGCAACTGAGCAAGCATGCTGCGACACACCATGTGGCTGAGGATAATCGATCCAGCGTGGATCAAATGGCATAGGCAACTCAACCCGAGGTACAAGGTGAAGAAGTGTATGGGGTACATTCTTTTACCAAAAGTCCTCCGATAATGCTGGAAGTTAAATTAAATGGGGTTCCAGTATCCATGGAATTGGACACGGGTGCGAGTTAGTCAATAATGAGCCAGAGGGCTTTTGAAAAGCTGTGGGACACTAAGACAAAAAGACCCAAACTGAGCCCAATCAATGCGAAGCTGTATACCTACACCAAAGAGCTCATACCAGTCATTGGCAGCACGGCAGCAAAGGTATCGTATGATGGAGCTGTGCATGATTTATCGTTGTGGATCGTTCCAGGCAATGGCCCAACGCTGTTCGGCAGGAGTTGGCTTGAGAAAATTAAAAGGAACTGGAATGATATTAAAGCCTTATCAGTGAATGATGCTCCGTGTGCTCAAGTGCTGAGCAAGTTTCCCTCGTTGTTCGAACCAGGCATCAGCGACTTCACGGGAGCCAAGTTCCAGATCCACCTCGGCCCGGATGCAAGGCCCGTCCATCACAAGGCTTGGGTGGTTCCATACATGATGAGGAAGAAGGTCGAGATGGAACTGGACAGACTTCAACGGGAAGGAATCATATCACTAGTCGAGTTCAGCTAATGGGCTAGTCCAATTGTCCTGGTGTTGAAAAGTGATGGCACGGTCAGGATCTGCGGCGACTACAAGGTAACGATTAATCAAGTCTCGATACAGGATTAGTACCCGTTACCCAAGGCTGACGACCTGTTTGCAACACTAGTGGGGGGGAAGTTGTTCACTAAATTGGACCTGACCTCCGCTTACATGACACAGGAGCTGGTCGAATCTTCGAAAAAACTGACGTGCATCAACACACACAAAGCTCTGTTTAAGTACCACAGATGCCCTTTCGGAATTCACTCGGCGGCAGCCATATTTCAGAGAAAAATGGAGAGTTTGCTGAAGTTCGTCCCGAGAACCGTCTTGTTCCAAGATGACATCCTGATCACCAGTCACGATGCCACCGAACACCTGCACAACCTGGAAGAGGTTCTACATCGATAGAGTGGGACTCAAGCTAAAATGCTCCAAGTGCATTTTCATTGCACCAGAAGTTGAATTCCTGGGGAGAAAGATTGAAGCAGGGCGGCATCAGGCCGACAGACCCGAAGACAGAGGCCATCAAGAATGCACCCAGACCCCAGAGTGTGATAGAGCTGCGTTCGTTCCTGGGTCTTCTCAACTATTTTGGTAACTTTCTACCTAGTTTGAGCACATTGCTAGAGCCCTTGCACATGTTGCTGAGAAAGGGTAATGACTGGGTTTGTGGCAAATCTCAAGACAGAGCCTTTGCGAAGTCCAGGAACCTGCTATGTGCCAATAAATTACTGGTACACTATGAAACATGTAAGCGGTTAGTGCTGGCCTGCGACACCTCATCATATGGGGTCGTTTGTGTGTTCCAGCAAGCCAATGTATCAGGCAAACTCCAACCAGTTGCATACGCATCCAGAAGTCTGTCTAAGGCTGAAAGAGCCTATAGTATGGTAGAGAAAGAGGCTTTAGCGTTCGTATGTGAGGTTAGGAAAATGCACCAATATCTGTTTTGGCTTCGGTTTGAGCTTGAAACAGACCACAAGCCGCTCACTTCATTGTTTTCTGAGAGCAAAGGTATAAACACCAATGCCTCGTCCCGCATTCAAAGATGGGTAATGTCCTTATCCGCTTATGAATATGTCATCCACCACAGACCATGCACTGCAAACTGTGCTGATGCGCTTAGCCGGCTACCATTGCCCACAACCAGGGTGGAAATGCCGCAGACTTGCTGCTGGTCATGGATGCCTTCGAGATCGAGGGGTCACCCATCACGGCTCGCCAAATTAGGACCTGGATCAGCCAAGATCCTGTACTGTTAAGTGTAAAAAGGCGTGTCCTAAATGGAAATTGGTCTGCCATTCCCAGGGAAATGCAGGATGAAATTAAGCCTTATAGCCACCGCAAAGATGATCTGCCTATTCAGTCTGATTGTTTGTAATGGGGTAATCGTGTTGTTATGCCAAAAAAAGACAGGGAAATCTTTGTGCGAGATTTACATAGTACCCACCCAGGCATTGTCATGATGAAGGCCATTGCCAGGTCTCACGTTTGGTGGCCCGGAATTGACTCGGACTTGGAGTCATGCGTGCATCAGTGCAAGACTTGCATGCAACTGAGTAACGCACCTGTGGAGGCTCCACTGAGTCTGTGTCATGACCATCCAAACCGTGGTCAAGGATCCACGTAGACTTTGCCAGCCCCTTTCTCGGCAAAATATTTTTAATGGTAGTGGACGCTTAATCCAAATAGATTGAATGTGTAATCATGTCATCCAGCACGTCTACAGCCACTATTGATAGCCTCCGGGCCATGTTCACCACCCATGGCCTGCCCGACGTCCTTGTCAGCGACAACGGACCATGTTTCACCAGTTCGGAGTTCCACGAGTTTATGACCCGTAATGGCATCAAGCATGTCAGGTCTGCCCCTTTCAAACCCGCATCTAACGGTCAAGCTGAGCAGGCTGTCCAAACCATTAAGCAGAGCTTAAAACACGTGACTCATGGCTTGCTACAGACCCGCTTGTCCCGCATTCTGCTCGGTTACTGGACAAGACCCCACTCGCTCACCGGGGTCCTTCCTGCCGAGCTGTTAATGAAGAGAGGCCTCAACACCAGGCTGTCACTTGTACACCTGGATCTCAATGATCACATCGAAACCAGAAGGCAACGGCAGCATTGGTACCACGATCGCGCGGCAGTATCATGTAACATTGCTGTTCATTGCCCTGTGTTTGTCCTGAATTATGGTCATGGTCCAAAGTGGGTTGCAGGCACAGTTTTGGCCAAGGAGGGGAACAGGGTGTTTGTAGTCAGACTGTTAAATGGCCAAACGTGCAAGAGGCACATCGACCAAACCAAACTGCAATTCACAGACAACCCAGAACAAATTGAAGATGACATCATCATCGAACAACCAACACACATCCAGCCATCAGTTGACCCTTGTGTCATTCACAAAGATGAACATATCAACCGCGACAGTCCTGTCGGACCGACTGCTCCGCAATGCAGCAATGGTCCTACTAACTCAACCAAGCTTGGGTTCGAACTGAGAAGATCAACCAGGGAGTAGAAGGCCCCAGACCATCTCAACTTGTAAATACAACCTGTACCAAGGACTTTGGAGGGGAATGATGTTATGTATGTTAACTGGGTTTTACCTCCCACCGGAGGGCGCGACTGTCGGAGTCCTAATGGTCACTGGCAGACACATGCAAGTCGTGTATATAATGTTGGCAGCCATGTTGAATCCTCACTGAGAATAAACAAACTGGAGTAAGGTAATGCCTGAACTAGCTTACTGTACTAATTAAGCTCGTGGAGTTATTTGATACTTAACATGCTTCATCGTGGATCCCCGAAACCCAACCGATTGGGGTTTTATCGAGTCTTGTGAACATTACATGACTAGCTAAACCACTCACAATTCAACAGCTCAACATAACTGTGAGCATACTCATAGGTTCATAAATTACAGGACAATAATGCAATATCACATGATTTGGTATGAGCAAGCTCAGTTTGCTCTGGTCTAATAAACTCATGGTGTCCCTGTCCTTCTTTTGTTCTCCCCATATTTTGGTGATGAGGATGGGAATCCAAAGCCATTTTTAGGGATCAGGAAAGGACACAGTGTTCAACCTTCGAGTGGACAAGTTTAAGGTGAATTTGTGACACCTAAACTGAATTTTTGCGATATTTTACTATTAATGCTGATGCAGAATCGTCTGTACTTCGCCTTCGCGTGTCTGTATACACAGCGACAGTGGCGTTGATTCTCACAGGGACACAGGTAGTGTGCTGAGTCACTGTCCCGATCCCGTCGAACAATCATGGCCATGCCTACGGGATTCATTGGAAGCCTCAGCGTGTATTACCGAGCTCTTGAACCATTCAGTTCTTGCATTGAGCGGACGGAGATGTTTTTTAGGGCCATTAACATTATTGAGACTGAAGGTGCAGATGAGAATGTTCAAGCTCAAAATAATATAATTTGTGAATGAAAGAAACCAATTTCTCGAACGGAGATCGGGCCAAATGTCCACTGAACACTGAAACCTACTCGCGCCAGGGAAAGCGAAGGATGCATCGTTTGAAGACGTTGTCGAGAAACCCGACGACCATTTCGACCAAAGCCATTAGGAACAGCGGAGAGCTATACGTTTGGTACCAGAAACCAAAGACAAAGTCAAACTATCAGTGAGTACATTGTAGCTCTTAAGAACCTGGCTTTGCATTGTAAATTCGGCACATTTATGGATCGTGCGTTGTGAGATAAGTTTGTGTGTGGACTGGTGGATGAGCCCACACTGTCCAAGTTACAGAGCACTCCGAAACTAATGTTTGACATAGCATGAAAATTGCCCTATCTATGGAGATGGCATCTAAGAATGCTAGGGAGCTCCGTCCAACTCAAGTGACTAGTTTAGCTGAGGGCTACAGTCACAAACCACCGCCAAACCTAAAGCTGTGAGACTGAGTCAAAAGCATGTCGGTGAGAGCCGTTCAGTGAATTTTTATCGCTACAATGGAAATCACTCACCACAGTCCTGCCAATACAGAAATGCAAAGTGTTTTCACTGCCAGAAGCAAGGACAAATTTTAACAGCTCAGAGCTAGATCTGAAGCAGGAGGAAAGAACCATTCTAGTGGCAATGCAAAGCAGTGACAACGAAAGGGAGGAGTTCACGATATTGAAGTGAACACACCTGAGGTTGAAGAACTAGGCAGCTACAGTATCTATGCCACTAGCGGCAATGCTAGCAGTCGTGAGAAAGACTTCTGTACAAATCTTTTGATCAATGTGCAATATATTGATGTGTGTATTGACACGGCAGCAGACTGTTCTATCGTGAGTAAGGACACATATGAGAGTAAGTTTAATCCAGTACAAAGAGTACCATAGAGTTAAAAACCTACTCCAGTGAAATCCGAGAGGGATGTGGACAAATGGAATGTACAATTCAACACAATGGCCAGTCAGTAAAACTGCCTATTATTGTGCAAGCTACAACAACAGGCCAACTCTCATGGGCAGCGACTGGTTGAGAAAGTTAAAACTAGACTGGAAAAACCTATTCAGTGCAGATGCTTCAAAGAAGCGACACGACACAATGCTGAACAAGTACGAAAGCATATTCACAGACAGTTCTGGGGGCATCACTGGGTATGGCATGAATATCCACATCAAGTCCAACATGAAACGTGTCTATTGTAAGGTAAGACCGGTCCCCTGTGGGTTGCAAAGTCATATGGAGGAAGATCTAGAGAAGCTCAGAGTACTAGTAAAAACTAACAAAAGTGAATGGGCTACCATGATTGTGGTAGATTTTGGGGGATGACCTTTGGGGGAGGACTGCCCAAAGCAGACAAAACTGTATGCTTGTGTGGTGAATACAAAGTTAATATTGTGGTATATTCTCTACGACATCACAACACACAGACTTTACAGGATGGCTCTTAACAGAGGAACTTGTCAGGTGACCTGTCACCTGATGCCTTTATTGTATTTACAGTATCACCACAGTAGTCCACAAGGTAGAGCAGTAGGCCATTAGATGGAGCTATATATTACACTTCTCCCTCCTTAATGAAGAATTAATTATAACAAACAATCATTATACATAACTTGAATGGTTATATATAACAAAAGATATGGACTTATTTTGCCATATTTACCAATCAAACTTAACCACTGGTTTCCTGTTTTGAAGAGAATACCTTCGCTCTTGAACAGAACCTTCCAAACATTGTGTCGAACTTAGACTCATTCTAGGTTGATCCTGAGGAAAGTTTTCCTCCAAGGGATGCCCTTGATCTACATTTGAACTTTCTACAACTTCAGACTGTTTATCTGCCTGACTCAGACTTAAAGTCTCAGACTCTTGGACTTGTTTCTAGTACATCAGATGTAGGATATGCTATTGGTTCTGTATTTGTAACTAGACTATCTGACTCATCAGAAATAATCGAATCATTCCAACTTTCAACTCCTTCCACATCTGTAGGTAAAATATGATCAATGTGAACAAACCTAATCTGTCCATGATAAATAATGGGGAACAGGGAAATGGCAGAGACTTTGAACAAATATTTTGTATCGGTCTTCCCGGTAGAAGGCATGAAAAACATCCCAATGTTGGATAATCAAGGGGCAATAGGGAGGGAGGAACTTAATACAACCACGATCACTAAAGAAGTAATACTCGGCAAAATAATGGGACTAAAGGCGGACAAGTCCCCTGAACCTGATGGCTTGTATCCTAGGTTCCTAAAAGAAGTGGCTGTAGAGATAATGGATGCATTGGTTGTAATCTACCAACATTCTCTGGATTCTGGGGAGGTCCCAACGGATTGGAAAACCCCTGTTTAAAAAAGGTGACAGACAGAAAGCAGGAAACTACAGACCAATTAGCATAACATCTGTCTTTGGGAAAATGCTGGAGTCCATTATTAAGGAAGAAGTAGCGGGACATTTGGAAAAGCATGATTCAATCAAGCAGAGTCAGCATGGTTTTATGAAAGGGAAATCATGTTTGACAAATTTTCTGGAGTTCTTTGAGGATGTAACGAGCAGGGTGGATAAGGGGGAACCAGTGGATGTGGTGTATTGGATTTCCAGAAGGCATTCGATAAGGTGCCACATAAAAGGTTACTGCAGAAGATAAAAGTTCACTGGGTTGGGGGTAATATATTAGCATGGATAGAGGATTGACTAACTAACAGAAAACAGAGAGTCGGGATAAATGGGTCATTTTCCGGTTGGCAAACAGTGACTAGTGGGGTGCCACAGAGATCGGTGCTGGGGCCTCAACTATTTACAATGTGCATTAATGACTTGGATGAAGGGACTGAGTGTAATGTAGCCAAGTTTGCTGATGATACAAAGATGGGTGGGAAAGCAAATTGTGAGGAGGACACAGGAAATCTGCAAAGGGATATAGACAGGCTAAGTGAGTGGGCAAAAACTTGGCAGATGGAGTATGATGTGGGAAAATGTGAGGTTATCAACTTTGGCAGAAAAAAATAGAAAAGCAAATTATAATTTAAATGGAGAAAAATTTGTGTGTATCTCAGCACATACTCAAAAAGTTAGACACTGACAAGAGTGATTAAAAAAAATCTGTTGAATTGTACAACATTCAAAAGTGGCAGAAGATTCAAACATGTCAAGCAAAATATTTTAAACTATTTCCAAAAACAGTACATTTAACATCAAAAGGCAACATTTAAACACCAACAACAACAATAACATGAATAATATATACAAACATCACCAACACTCAACCCTCTACCCACTACCACCACCTCTCTTCCCCGCCCCAAGTGAGCCCTAATCTCCTCTTGATGGGTTGCCCATCGCCATGCCGACCCGCACCCCTGCCCCTCACTACGTCGGTACCAGCAGGTGGTTGCAGCAATGTACCCGGAGCGCTGCTGTCGTGTTCGTCCGGGAGAGAATGGCGGCACTGAGCGGGGAGACGCTGGCATCACCCGACTCTTTGATTCCGTTGGCCTGGCTGGTATGGCATGGGGGGGGGGGGGGCTCCATGCCATATCCTGAGACTATCGATTGCCGCATGGCATTGACAGAGTCGACGGTTCGCTGCACCGCGGTGATCAGCTGCGACATACTGTTGGTATGATGCTCTGCAAACACGGCGATACTGGCAGCTATCCCAGCCATGGCCTGGAGGAGCTTTCGACCGAGGTCGATGCTCATCCTCGACAGCTGAACCATTTCCTGCATTGCTTCTGCCTGTCTTACAGCATCATCTCCTTGCTGCATCAACCTGGGTGGATGCTGCATGGTGGCTTGAATGCCACGGGTGCAATGCTGCACTGCACTTCTTCCGAGTCGAACCCCAAAAACTCGGACCCCGATACCGATATTGGTCGCACACGTGGTACACATGTCAAGGGGATGATGTCCTCCTCTTCTACCTCCTCGAGCTCAAGTGGGACAAACACTGGGCCTTCTCTCTGCTCTTCCTCCAGATTTCTGTGGGTTGCGGAGGAGGATGCGGGGGCTATGGGGGATGTTGGGGCTATGGGGGATGTTAGAGCTTTGGAGGATGTTGGGGCTATGGGGGATGTTGGGCTATGGGGGATGTTGGGGCTATGGGGTATGTTGGGGCCATGGGGTATGTTGGGGCTATGGGGGATGTTGAGGCTATGGGGATGTTGGGACTATGGGGGATGTTGGGGCTATGGGGGATGTTGGAGCTTTGGAGGATGTTGGGGCTATGGGGGATATTGGGGCTATGGGGGATGTTGGGGCTATGGGGGATGTTGGGGCTATGGGGTATGTTGGGGCTATGGGGATGTTGAGGCTATGGGGGATGTTGGGACTATGGGGATGTTGGGGCTTTGGAGGATGTTGGGGCTATGGGGGATGTTGGGGCTATGGGGGATGTTGGGCTATGGGGGATGTGGTGGTTATGGGAGATGTTGAGCTATGGGGGATGTTGAAGCTATGGGGGATGTTGGGGCTATGGGGGATGTTGGAGCTTTGGAGGATGTTGGGGCTATGGGGGATATTGGGGCTATGGGGGATGTTGGGACTATGGGGTATGTTGGGGCTATGGGGTATGTTGGGGCTATGGGGGATGTTGGGGCTATGGGGTATGTTGGGGCTATGGGGTATGTTGGGACTATGGGGATGTTGGGGCTTTGGAGGATGTTGGGGCTATGGGGGATGTTGGGACTATGGGGATGTTGGGGCTTTGGAGGATGTTGGGGCTATGGGGGATGTTGGGACTATGGGGATGTTGGGGCTTTGGAGGATGTTGGGGCTATGGGGGATGTTGGGCTATGGGGGATGTGGGGGTTATGGGAGATGTTGAGCTATGGGGGATGTTGGGCTATGGGGGATGTTGGGGTTATGGGGGATATGGGGGATACGGGGGTTATGGGGGATACGGGGGGTTATGGGGGATACGGGAGTTATGGGGGATACGGGGGGTTATGGGGGATATGGGGATTATGGGGGATATGGGGGCTATGAGGGATATGGGGGTTATGGGGGATGTGGGGGTTATGGGGGATGTTGGGGGGGGGCGGAAGGAGCTGTTGTGGCGGGCTCCTGATGAGGTTGAGGTGGGCGGTGTTGGTGTTGCACATGACCTTTACGTGTCAGAGGTGGATGGGGTCCCTGTCGGTACTCTCCGATTCATCATCTGCAAGTACAAGACAACAGCGGGGGTGGGGGGGGCGGGGCGGGGGGTGGCGGGTGGGTTGGTAATACTTACATGAGTACCATGACGTATCACAATCTTATCTCAAGGACTACCATGGCTACATTATCATACCCTAAACGATCGACAGTGCATTAAAATACATTTGATTTCACATTACATGACCTTGCATGACATGAGCGTAACACAGACTGGAGATTTTGATCAACTTATGCTGTAGCACGGAATCAGCACCACCATGTGTGGTGGCACGGGGGTGGTCACCCACCAACGCCAAGGCGCGCTCTCGATGTCAGTCAGTTCGATAATCTCTGGTGGACCCCCTCCCATGCCACACTGCTTTGAGGCATTGGCTGTTCTTTTCCTTTGCAGAAATAAAAGTTGCAATCTTTAACTGGTTTGCAGATGCATAACACACACATCACACACACACACACACCACACACCACACACACACACACCACACACACACACACACACACACCACACAGAAACACACACACACACACACACACAGACACAGACACACCACACACCACACACCACACACCACACACCCACACCCTACCACACAACACACACACACACCACACACACGACACACCACACCACACACAAACACAAACCACACCACACACACTCCAGGAAATCCTCCTCCACTACATTGCTTCCAGTTTGGTTAGCCCAATCAATATGTAGATTAAAGTCGCCCATGATAACTGCTGTACCTTTATTGCACACATCCCTTATTTCTTGTTTGATGCTGTCCCCAACCTCACTACTACTGTTTGGTGGTCTGTGCACAACTTCCACCAGCGCTTTCTGCCCTTTGGTATTCCGCAGCTCCACCCATACCAATTCCACATCATCCAGGCTAATGTCCTTCCTTACTATTGCATTAATTTCCTCTTTAACCAGCAACGCCACCCCACCTCCTTTTCCTCTTTGTCTATCCTTCCTAAATGTTGAATACCCCTGGATGTTGAGTTCCCAGCCTTGGTCACCCTGGAGCCATGTCTCCGTGATGCCAATTATATCATAGGCCATTTAGGACTGAGATGAGGAGAAACCTCTTCACTCAGAGAGTTGTTAACCTGTGGAAATTCTTGCCGCAGAGAATTGCTGATGTCAGTTCATTGGATATATTCAAGAGGGAGTTAGATATGGCCCTTACAGCTAGGGGGATCAAGGGGTATGGAGAGAAAGCTGGAAAGGGGTACTGAGGGAATGATCAGCCATGATCTTATTGAATGGTGGTGCAGGCTCGAAGTGCCGAATGGCCTACTCCTGCACCTATTTTCTATGTTTCTATGCTTCTATGAGAGATCACTGCCCCAACACAATACGGAGAGGCATCACATGCTAGCTTTATCTCCTTAGATATGTCATAGTGAACTAACATGGTGCTCTCTACCAATTGGCTCCTTGAATGATGCATCACATTCTTCTGATAATTTCCAATGGACCTGTTTTTTCAACAGCTCATTCAACAGTGGATGTAACACTGTAGCCAAATTTGGTAGGAACTTTCCATAAGTGTTCAAAAGACCCAAAAATGATCAAAGTTCAGTGACAGTCTTGGGAGTGGGTGCATTTCTAATTGCATCCAGCTTTCCCTTGGTTGGATGTAAACTATCTTTGTCTACTCTATGCCCTAAGTACTCCACTGAGCTTAAAATAACTCACACTTAAAAGCATTCACTCGTATTCTGTGATTCTCTAGCTGTTTGCGCACTTCATTTAATATGTTGTTATTGATTTGCTGTTTGGTGTTGAAATTAGGATGTCACATACTACCCCTTTAATGACTTGCAAAATCTGGTTTTTCACCCCTTGGAATATGGTGGGGGCGGAAGACACTCCAAATGGTGGCCTATTAAACTAATATAGGCCTAGATGAGTATTTATAGTCAAGCATGACTTGGACTCCTCATCTAGCTCAAGTTGCAAGTAGGCATTTGTGAGATCTAACTTTGAGAAGATCTGACCACCTGTCAGCGTTGTGAACAAATCTTCTACATTTGGCAATGTATTGGGGAGATTACCCTTTAGAACCTGCTTGACAGTTACTTTATAATCACCACACAACCTTACCTTACCATCTGACATAGGTACAACAACAATGGGTGTAGCCCAATTACCTAGATCTACCTTAGAGATAATGTTCTCAGTCTCGTCTTTTGAGTGCTTGCTCAACTTTCTCCTTGAGTGTGTATGGTACGGGATATGGCTTGCAGTAAGCTGGTCTAGTGTCCTTCTGTACCCTGACACTCGCCTTGAAGCCTTGGATCAGACTGCTTGTTTCACGGAACACCTTCGTATACTTCTTGATGACATCATCCTTCGATGCAAATCTTGTTTCAACATGAAAAATCTCATTTGAATCCAGCTGCAGTGAGCCCAACCAATTCCTACCTAATAAGGCAGGCTTGTTTCCTGCCATCATTAAGAGAGGCAAGCTCTGAAATTGATCCTTGTATTTCATTGGTATGATGATACGACCTACCACAGGATTTTTCTCTCCTGAGTAGCCTCGTAGCGCTATCTTCGACTTCTGCAGTGGAAAATCACGCAATTTGGTGAGATATAGTGATTCCGGAACTACGCTCATGGATGCACCAGTGTCGACTTCCATGGGTAACTTGTTCCTGCTTGGATGATGATACTTTTCGAATCGCTGTTAGATACCCTTGTGCTCCTGATGAAGTGTATCTCTTCATCCTGTTGCTTTTCTTCCATGCTTTGTAGTCTCTGGAGATTTCTACTTCTAGCATTCTAAGTTGGTTTACTCTTCAGTCGGTATGCCTTCGCAAGATGAAGAAACACTCTGCCTTATATATAGACAACTTTGAGCAATATGTTGTCCCAGGCACCGATAGCATGACTTCAATGAGCTGTTACCTTGGCCAGTTGCTGAGGCCTTGGGACCTAGCTGCCTTTTACTTTTAACCTGCAGGCGATTCACCTCGGTTGTCTGATGACTGGAAATGGTACGAGATTCTCAGGAAATAATGGTCGGACATGTCCATTGACATAGCTGTCGGACAAGCTAAATCAAAAGTCAAGTTAGGGGTTGTCAACCACTTTCTTCTGATTGCTTCATTTTTCATCTCACAAACAAAGCGGTCACACAATGCTCGGTCCTGAAAGTTTCTGAAATGACAGTGAATGGACAGCTTCTTTAATGTCACAATGTACTCACTGATACTCTTGTCAGTTAATTGATCTCATATTCTGAAACAATAACTGTCAGCAATTTCCAGGGGCTCAGGATTGTCATGCTGCTCTAACTTGCTTAGAATCTCCATGAGTGCTGTGTCCTTTGGCTTGACTGGAACAAGCACATTTTTCAGTGTTTCATACACCTCGGAGCCTGTTTAAGTCAGGAAAATAGCCTGTTTTCTTTCTAAAACCACCCGGTTATGGTTTTCTTCATCGGGGACTTTGACGATATTATTTGCGGTGAAAAACATTTCTAGCCACTCCACGTATTCTCTAAAGGTCTCTCGGTGATGTTGTAACTCACTCAAGTGCCCTATTATACCCATAGGCACGGCCATCTGGACTCTTCAGTTCAGCCAAGTGTGCCTGTAATTTACCTTGGATTTTTAGCTGTTTTGCAACACAAAGGACCTCTCAAAGTCTCTCTGTTGTTTGGTTGGAATCATCCACCAACAAAAATTTCAGCTAGGGTATCCAGAAATCCAATCCTACGTCGCCAAATGTGATATATTATCTACGACAGCACAACACACAAACTTTACAAGAAGACTCTTAACACAGGAACTTGTCAGTTGATCTGTCACCTGATGCCATTATTGTATTTACAGCAATTGCTGCAATACCACAATAGCTATATATTACAAATATCAACCAACCGTTTCTCACATTACAACAGTGACTACACTCTAAAAGTACTTCATTGGCTGTAAAGCACTTTGAGATGACCGGTTGACCTGAAAGGCGCTGTAGAAATGCAAGCTTTTCTTCTTTCTTCTCAATCAGTTGACGATGAACAGTATCCTTTACCTACATCACACGATTTGTATGCAGCACTCTCTGGGTCAAAGGTTATCTCCAAGCTTGACCTGTCACATGCTTACACACAGCTGAATGTTGACAAAGAGAGTCACAAGTATCTCACCATCAACACACACAAAGGACTGTACTCATACACCAAGCTGGCGTATGGTGTAAATTCCTCCCCCAAAATCTACAAACTACGATGGATAAGATTTTGCAAGGAGTTCCAAATTGCTTATGCAATCAAGACAATGTACTGACTGCAACAAGTAGTGAGGAAAAAAATCTAGAAATGTTAGATATAGTGCTTCAAAGGTTGAATGCCCACAATGTCAAATTGAAAAGGAGAAAATGTGCTTTTCTGCAGCCCGAGGTTATGTAACTTGGTCTGAAAGTTGATGCAAATAGCTTGCAATCAGTAAAGGAAAAGGTTAATGCTGTCATCAATCATCCAAAAGCCACCATTCCTTGGAATGGTCCAGTACTACACACGTTTCCTACCAGAGTTAGTGATCATGTTAGCTCCATTGCATGAGCTCCTCAAGAAGGATGTCCAGTGGAAGTGGACGAAAGTGCAATAGGAAGTTTATTAATGACGGCCAAGAGAAACCAGTCGTGTTCACATCGCGAACCCTCACAAAGAGCGAAAGAAACTCAGCTCAAATTGTAAAGGAAGCCCTCATCATAATGTTTGGAATCAAGAAATTCCAACGGTTCTGGATCGGCAGAAAATTTACCCTGATACGCGATCACAAACCATTCCTAACAATATTGGGGCCCAAATCTGCCATCCCCGCAATGGCCGCATCACAAATGCAATGTTGGACAGTGTTGTTGTCATAATATGACTGCACAATTGAATATCACACTTCAAAGCAAAACCCAATTGCAGATGCCTTGTGCATGAGGAGTCATGTGTTGGGAGTGAAGGTGCGATTTTCATGCTAGGTAGAGTTGACAAAGACTTTCCCGTGAATGCAACTGAGATTGCAAATGAGACTCAAAAGGACTCAGTACTGAAAGGAGCGTATGAAAACACCTTGAATGGATGGACTGATCAGTGTATGGACACAGAATTAAAACCATTCCATGACCATCGTACTGAATTGTCTTGTGAGCAAGGTTGTATCACGTGGGGAAACAGAGTGGTAGTACCTATTTCTTGAGAGATAGAATTCTGGCCAAACGTCATATTGAACATCCAGAGACTGTCAGTATGAAATCAATTGTAAGAAGCAATGTTTACTGGTCTAGATTGGACAGTGATCTTGAATCACTTGTCAGCAAGTGCAGCATTTGCCAAAATTGTAGAGACAAACCACCCAAAACTCCACTACAACCCTGGTCATGGCCAAGTAGACCTTTTCAGAGAGTACATGTGGACTTCTGTGCGAAAGCAAATGATTATTTCCTGGTACTTGTAGATAGTCACTCAAAGTGGATTGAAGTGAAATACATAGGTTCAAGCAAGTTTGAGATAGAAACAGGATCATCTTTGAGTTCAGAACCAAAGCAAAACAGCCCGAAAATTGGTTCAACACCAATACCTTCTGTGTATGGAGATCAGCAAACCTGTTATTAAACTGGATTTGTAGTTCATTTGTAGGATTTGTTGTTCATTAAAAAATATTGTTATGTAGTAAATGTAATGCTGGGAAAGGTGGGACCATAGTTTTGTTATATTTAAGAGGGGAATACCTACATTTTTTTAAAGTGGGACAGCAGTATTATCACATGGTTTGGTATGAGCATGCTCAGTTCACTCTGGCCTAATAAAGCAAGCACATGGACTAGTAACTCATCATGTCTCTGTCCTTCATTTGTTCCCTCCACATATATTACAGGGGCGTAAAATGAGCTGCTGATTTGTTATTGTCTGTCTTGCGTTGTCATTGAAGATCTATTTCACACACAATATTTCTTACGTGTACTTCCAAAATTGTATGAAGAAAATGGTGCATACAGTATCTCTCATTAATAATAAGATTTTTGAGTCTAAAAAAACTCATCACGGTCTCTATCAAAAAAGAAAGAACATCAGTCATGAAATGATTTCATTTATCGCATATGTTTCAGTGAACACAATTAACCTTCGTAGCAAATCATAACATTAAGTGATTAATTTTGCTGTAACCAAATAGTCTTTTTTATGTATAACGGACGGCATATTTTCTAGTAATCTATTATTAGAACGTGAGCAGAGGGGGATTACTGATAATATCATCGAACTGTCATGTGGTCTTCAGGTTGCTATGTCAATACGTTATAACTGTGAGAAATAACCTCAATAAAAAAATCTCTACATTGTAGAAATGTTAGCAGATAGCAGGAATCGAATGGAAGGCAGTACGCTAGTCCCATAAAGTGATTGAGCGTCACTCTTTATGGGACCTGAACTCCTCGATTGGATTACTGCAGTTATAAGTATCCATTATCCATTGCTAAATTCATTGCAACAAATGGCCTTTTAAAGTCACTGCAGTGAAATATCTAATTTCTGGTAGATAAAATTAGCATTCATGGAATAAATGTTTAAAATATGTGATCCCTTGGAGGGATAGGGGAACAGAGCTAACAGACTAGTATTTGATTACATAGATCATTTATTCCTTACCAGCATACTAAGATTATTCAGATGTGACAGTTTAATATCAGTAACACGCATACTAAGATCCATCTCACACACATATTTGATTTATAATGAACAGTAGGCTTCACATTCCTTTGGTTTTGCAAAAGTCTGTCCCATTAATAGTGATTTTTCTCATTTCTTAATTTCTTGGGAATTTATGTACCTTCCACCTACTTCCTATTGTTGCACTGTTACTTTTGGGCGGTAGTCTTGTTTGTAAACACAGAATAAAAATGATAATCATTTCTCCCTTCATCGTCTTTGATTGCACTCTTATTTAACAGACCGTTAACTTTTAGAACCAGCATCAAAATCACTTCCAAACAATGTTCCTTCGAAAACACAACTCAGATAGAAAAAGCAATGTGTGCTAGGTTATACAGTCTTAACTGGTCAGTGGATGCTATACAACAAACAGTGTTTTTGAACGGTCTCTCAGGTAACACTGTCATTAAAAACTTTTGTTTCTTAAAGGATCCCACAATCAATAATTCAGTTTGTTGTTTGTTATGTATCCATAGGGGGTCTCTGTTATCATTTTCATTGTTGCAAAAATATACTATGAATAACAATATATATATTAGTGACCTAGACTTGGATATAGTGGGCAGAATTTCAAAGTTTGGAAATGTAGTGAGCAATGAGCAGGATAGTCGCAGGGTTGAGGGGATTGTCCGATGAGGACAGATTGAGTAGACTAGGCCTATATTCCCGAAAATTTAGAAGAATGAGATATGATCTCATTGAATCGTACAAAATTCTTAAGGGGCTTGAAAGGGTGGATGCTGGGAGGATGTTTTCCCTGGCTCGGGAGTCTAGAATCAGGGTTCACAGTCTCAGAATGTGGAGAAAGTTCTTCACTCAAAGGGTTATGAATCTTTGGAATTCTCTACCCCAGAGAGCTATAGATACTGAGTCATTGAGTATGTTCAAGGCAGAGATTGATAAATTTTTAGGAACTAAGGGAATCAAGGGATATGGGGATAGTGCGAGAAGATGGAGTTGAGGTAGAAGATCAGCCATGATCCTGTTGAATGGCTGAGCAGGTTCGATGGGCCGAATGGCTCCTATTTCTTATCTTCTTATGTTCTAGCAGACATCAGGAGGATGTTGACAGACTGATGAAAGGGACAGACACATAGCAGATGAAACTTAATGCAGGGAAGTGTAGAATGAAAATAAGGAGAAGCAGTAGAATCCAAATGGTAACATTTTAAAAGGCTTGCAGGAACAGAGAGACCTGGGTTTCACATACACAAATCTTTGAAGGTGGTGGGACAAGTTGATGAAGATGTTACTAAAGCATACGGGAACCTTGGTTTTATCGAGGCAAAGGGCTAGAAATTCGGTCGCCCTGTTTGGGGCGTTAACTTTTGAAATCTGGAAAAAGTTGCGGCAGGCGCTAATGATTCTGAGCTTACACTAAATTGGCTGTTAGTGCTCCAGGAAAGAACTGGAGCACTAAATCAAGCATTAATAACCTCACTAGGGCGTTAGAGGGGCGCGACCAGCAGAGTGATAATGAATTTCAGGTGCATTGCATTCAGAAATCATCATTCACACTGGCTCCTTCCAGCTCTTAAATGGGAGGTTCCATCATTCTGCACAACCTCATTCTCAACATTGCTGGCTCTGAAGGCGACCTGAAGCAACTGAATCTGGTAAATCTCATGGCTGATCCCAGTCCCGGGAGAGAGCTCGCCATTTCAGTGATCAGGCATTGGAGGCATTTGTCGAGGGAGTGGGATGAAGAGAGTGTTTGAAGATCAGGCCCTCAAATCTGGCACCAAGCTCATGGTCTACAGGGCTGTAGTGATACCCGCCCTCCTGTATGGCTCAGAGAGATGGACCATATACAGCAGACACCTCAAACTGCTGGAGAAATACCATCAACGATGTCTCCGCAAGATCTTGCAAATCCCCTCGGAGGACAGACGCACCAACGTCAGTGTTCTCGATCAGGCCAACATCCTCAGCATCGAAGCACTGACCACACTCGACCAGCTCTGTTGGGCGGGGTCACATTGTCCGCATGCCCGACACAAGACTCCCAATGCAAGCGCTCTACTCGGAACTCCTACACAGCAAGCGAGCCCCAGGTGGGCAGAGGAAACGTTTCAAGGACACCCTCAAAGCCTCCTTGATAAAGTGCAACATCCCCACTGAACCTGGGAGTCCCTGGCCAAAGATCGCCCTAAGTGAAGGAAGAGCATCCGGGAGGGCGTCGAGCACCTCGAGTCTCGTCATCGAGAGCATGCAGAAAGCAAGCGCAGGCAGTGGAAGGAGTGTGCAGCAAACCAGACTCCCACCCACCCTTTCCTTCAATGATTGTCTGTCCCACCTGTGACAGAGACTGTATTGGACTGTTCAGTTACCTGAGAACTCACTTTTAGAGTGGAAACAAGTCTTCCTCAATTTTGAGGGACTGCCTATGACGATGATGATGGAACGAAGGAGGGTGGTGTTGTTCCTGGCCACTGGAAGGAGGCCATTGCCCCAGGTCTTCAGGGCCATGTGGAGGGAAGTGGCCCAGGAGGTGTCGGCCAGCAATGTGGTCATCAGGAGCCTCATTCAGTGCGGCAAAAAATTCAGCGACCTCACTCGGGTAGTCAGGGTGAGTAGATGCTTCAACAGGTCCTACATACCAGCATCTGAACCTCCATCTGTACGCACTACACAAACCACCACACCCCCACCACTCACCCACCAAGCATCTCCACCTATTAAAACCCACATCCACATCTCACGCCTTGCCTACAATCACAGCTATTCAACTACAGCACGCACATCTCCAAAACACATAGCTGCACTCTCACTCACACACTTTCCTTTCTCTTGCAGGCCAAGATGGCCCACAATAGAAGGGAGCAGGAAGGAAAAGGCGGGGGTAATGCGGATAGCCAACACCTTACAGACCTGGAGGAGTGAGTGCTGAGAGTCATTGGCCACCAGGTGGTGGGCGCTGTGGCCGTTGCCAATGTCAATCCCCTGCGTGGCAACAACAGTATCTACATCACCACTTCTTCTCTCACCAGAAACCTTTCCAGCTCCTGATACTGCCTGCATTCCTTGCACCATTCCTGCCCTCCTGCTCTCACCTTTACGCGAATCTTATGCCTTTATGCTTTCAGATAATCAGCAACCAGATGAGTAGCCTGACCCTGAGCCTCCCAGTGAGAGTGAGGTGGGAGAAGAGGAGGAGGAGGAACAAAGCACCATGTCACTGCATCTCTCACCCGCAGGCACCACCTCAGAAACTGGCACTACGCAATCTTTAAATGCAAATATAGTAGAGGGGTCTACACTGGGTGATGCACCGGGGACGAGTGGGCTGCAGCAAGGCCAAGGGGTAAGGGTAGCATGGGAGGCCTCAATGGGGAGGCGTTCACAACTAGGGTGATGGCCATGAACTCTGACATGATAGGTGCAATGGCAAGGGTGCCTGAGGGTGTCTCAGCAATGGTAAGGAGGAGTCCACCTCCAACATTGCACAGTGCTCTGCGCACACCATGGAGCCCATCATTTCTACTCTGCAGACGATGGTGGACTCCCAAAGAGACAGTGTGGATCCAGATCTCTTGACGCATGTCATGGGCGATGTGGCAGCTTCCATTGTAGCACAGGCGGAAGCGACGCAATGTCTTAGTGCTGTACCGCAGACAATAGTTGGCGGCATTGTGTCTTAGGCTTTTCTCATGCAGTCTCAGCTGGATGCCACACAAGCTCTGACTGCTGCCATTGTCGCTGGGTCCACCACAATCCACCGGGGATCTCAGTGTCGCAGCAGGCCACCAATCTGTGCTCCAACAGATTAGGAGGAATGCTGAGGTGCTGCCCTGGGGGAGTGCCACTGGGTCAGTGGAGCAGGAACCTGCTGTCCTCTCTCAGGATGTCAGCATTCCTGATCCCACCACTACCATTCCGGCATTGCACTTGTCGATGCCTGTCATCCAGCTGCCCAGCCTGAGGTGGTGCAGTCTACAGCTGGGTCTTCCAGGCCCAGAGCTGGTCGAGGGCATCCTGCAAGGCCATCTGTAGTCTCTGGTCCTGACACACAGCAGCCTTCCACCATCCGTGCTGCAGCCACAGGGGAGACACTATGTAGGAGCAGTAGATTAGAAAAAGGCATTGTTAAGAGGGGAAGTAAGGGTTTGCACACAAGGGTGATTAGTTAATATTGATGTTGTATAAATGTGGTTACTAAACTTGGATAAATTTATGAATGGAAAGTGGCAGATTTGGTGCTGTGTCTCATTTCAGCTTTGTGCTGTGATATGGAATAAGAAATTGATGGAATGATGGGGATGTGCTGAGCAACGGGGATGTGGCCTCGAATTCATTGGAACTGCAGTCTGATGAGGCGATCACGGACTGCCCTTGCTCAAGGCCAATTGAGTGGCTGCCTCCTCCATCGCTGTTGTTCGTGCTCTTGTGCCTCCTCATCCTCCTCCTCCTGTTCCTCCTTCTGTTCCTCCTCCTCCTGAGGTGGACTGACTAGGCACGGTGCCAATAGCTCATGGTGGCCAAGTTGTACAGCATGCAGCAGACGACGACGAATAGGGACACCCGCTCAGCCGCGTGTCTAGGGCTGCTGTGTCTAGGGCTGCTCCCGAGCGGTCAAGGCAGCGAACTCCGATGGTCTGTTTGATGATGTTCCTGGTGGCGATATGGCTGTCATTATATGAGTGTTGGGCAGGAGTGGTGGGGTTCTGGAGGGGAGTCATGAGCCGGGTGGAGAGCGGATAGCCCTTGTCTCCGACCAGTCAGCCGTGAGCTTGATGTGGTAGCTGGCACACCGGTCTGGCGCAGGATGAAGGCATCATTACTGCTGCCAGGATAGCGGGCATTGATGGTGAGGATTCGGGATGTGCGGTCTCACACCAACTACACATTCAGTGAGTGGAAGCCCTTGCGGTTAAGGAATACTTCAGCATTGTAATGCGGTGCCCGCAAAGCGACGTGGGTGCAGTCAGTGCCGCCCTGCACCATGGGGAAGCCCGCTAGCCTGGAAAAGCCACATGCACACTCATGCTGCTTCTCTCTGATGATGAGCAAAGAAATGTAGTCCCTTCTTCTTCTCCTTCTGTATAGAGCCTCTGTGACTTCCCGGATGCAGCGATGGATGGTGAACTGCGATATGTTTGATATGTCTCCTGTTACACACTGGTGTAGAAATTGAGGGCAATGGTGACCTTGATTGACACAGAGAGAGCCGTGGTCACCCTGGTGTGAGACTGGAGGTCTGGCTGCAAGAGATGGCAGAGCTCTGTGACCCTTGGTGAAGCACAGCCTTCGAACACACTGCTCCTCAATGAAATTGATGTAGGAGAAGTGCTCCCGGAATACCCATGGAGGGTAAGGCCTCCTCTTGAACGCCCTGTTGGCCCTCCTCCCTCTGGTCACATTTTGCAATCTTTCTCTCTGCCTCCGACATTGATGCTGGAGGGCGAGGTCCAGTGCCAGTACAGCCTCCACTAACATATGGAAATGTAGCACTATTGAATCTCACCTGAATGATACTGAATAATGTAAATGAGGCAGATGACTTCTGAAAGTGAAAAATACTGAAACCGCTGAAAACGACTGTTTGCCGATCTCAACTGGACAAGAACGCATTCTTTGCCGACTACAAATAAACCGGATGTTGATGCCTTTAAACACCGCTCCTCCAGCAGCCATCCACTGCCTACCGCCTCCTCTTGCTGCCGTTGCTGACGACAGGCGCTCAGGCGGGGGGGCGAAAGGGAATTTCTGATCTGGGGCGGTAACGGGGCGCTGCGCACCGGATGACGTCACGATCAGCTAGGGACCGAGGCGGGAAGTGTTAGCGCCAGTGCAAAATCGCCATGGAAGTTCGCAGGTGTCGGTTAATTCGCCGCTCCCGGTCGGTAAACCCTTAGCGCCCCATTACCGCCCCCTGCAGGCGCTAACGGGAGGTGCGAAGCAGGCCAATTTGTGCCCCATAGAGTATAAAAACAAAGAAGCTATGGCAAACCACTATCACTCACTAGTTGGGTCTCAGCTACAGTACTGTGTTCGATTCTGAGCACCACACTTTAGAAATGATGCCAAAGCCTTGGAGAGGTTGCAGAGTAGATTTACGAGAATGGTACCAGGGATAAGTGAATTCAGTTACGTGGACAGATGAGCGAAGCTGGGATTGTTCTCCTGAGAGCAGAGAAGGTTAATGGGATAGTTAAAGAGGTGTTTAAAATGATGAGGAGTTTGGATATACAGATGCAGCGTCGAAAATCCGGAATGTTCTGGAATCCGGACTCCGGACTGATCAGTGACAGGGTCGTCCGGAATCTGTTAAATGTTCCGGAATCCTGCTCCCCGCCGATGCCCTTACCTTGGAGCCTCCTCGCCGGCCCGAACAGCTCCTCCACGGCAGGGCCTTGCCCGAACACCTGCTCACCGAATACCCATATGGCATCACCCCACAGCAATACCATAAACCATCCTCACAATGACCAAGCCATTCACCACTGGTGGGGAAACCGTTATGTCTCCTTATTTACAACAACTCACTAAGCCACTTCCAAAGCTGCTCACAAATTTCTCCAAGACCAGAAAGTGGTCTAGTGGAACCAGTGATGTGATGTATTTGGATTTCCAGAAGGCATTCGATAAGGTGCCACATAAAAGGTTACTGCACAAGATAAAAGTTCACGGGGTTGGGGGTAATATATTAGCATGGATAAAGGATTGGCTAACTAACAGAAAACAGAGAGTTGGGATAAATGGTTCATTCTCGGGTTGGCAACCAGTCACTAGTAGAGTGCCGCAGGGATCAATGCTGGGACCCCAACTATTTACAATCTATATTAACAACTTGGAAGAAGGGACTGAGTGTAACGTAGCCAAGTTTGCTGACAATACAAAGATGGGAGGAAAAGCAATGTGTGAGGAGGACACAAAAAATCTGCCAAAGGATATAGACTGGCTAAGTGAGTGGGCAAAAATTTGGCAGATGGAGTATAATGTTGGAAAGTGTGAGGTTATGCACTTTGGCAGAAAAAATTGAAGACAAGTTATTATTTAAATGGAGAAAAATTGCAAAGTGCTGCAGTACAGTGGGACCTGGGGGATACTTGTACATGAAACACAAAAGATCAAAAGATGAGTATTCAGGTACAGCAATTGATCAGGAAGGCCAATGGAATCTTGGCCTTTATTGCAAAGGGGATGGAGTATAAAAACAGGGAAGTCTTGCTATAGTTATTCAGAGTATTGGTGAGGCCACACCTGGAATACTGTGTATAGTTTTGGTTTCCATATTTAAGAAAGGATATACTTACTTTAGAGAAGGTTCACTAGGTTGATTCCGGAGATGAGGGGGTTGACTAATGAGGCATGGTTGAGTAGGTTGGGTCACTACTGATTGGAATTCAAAAGAATGAGAGGTGATTTTATCGAAACGTACAAGATTATGAGGGGGCTTGACAAAGTAGATGCAGAGAGGATGATTCCACTAATAGGGGAGACTAGAACTAGGGGACATAACCTTAGAATTAGGGGCTGCCCATTTAAAACTGAGATGAGGAGGAATTTCTTCTCTCAGAGGGTTGTAAATCTGTGGCATTCGCAGCCTCAGAGACTTGTGGAAGCTGGGACATTGAATAAATTTAAGACAGAGTTAGACAGTTTCTTAACCGATAAGGGAATAAAGGGTTATGGGGAGTGGGTAGGGAAGTGGAGCTGAGTCCATGAGCAGATCAACCATGATCTCATTGAATGGCAGAGCAGGCGCGAGGGGCTGTGTGGCCTACTCCTGCTCCTATTTCTTATGTTCTCATGTAAAATAAAGATTTTCATGGTTGAGATCACATTAATGGAAACTTGACATTAACATTGAATAAAACGCCCAAGTAGCTACCCCATGCCATCTTTCTCTTACGCGTGCTTCTGCGAAGTGCTACCCTGTGGCTTCAGTACAGGTAGAGGCAACCTTCTCACTTCCCTGCTGTAAATGCTTTGACACTTTTGACGGATGTCCGCTGGGTTTTGGAACCTGTGATGGCCCTGCCAAAGTCTGTTCCTCCTGTGACTCTACAGGGGGCAGGCTCAGCCATCGCGATCCGAGGAGCCATCTGGGGCTCTGACTGAGGGGGAGGCAATGGGGGAGAAGTGGGAGCGCTTTGAGAGGAGTCTCCACTTCCATGTCCCCTCTCACCATCATCCCTCTCATGGGCTACCCACACTTCCCTGCTAGACAGTAGCTGTACAGCAATGGGGCCATAAAAACCCACATCTACATTGACATCCCTCTGAGAGAGGAGGTCTATGAGCGTCTGCCATCTATTCTCCATAGATAGCATATGCTCCTGTGAGTGGCACATTAGCTGCTCCATGCAGGTGGCCATCCTTTCCATGGAAGAGCCGACAGTCACCATTGCCTGCGACACAGTAGTGCTCATGTTGGAGATGGACTCCTCCATTCTCTGCACATTTGCAGACATCGCGGTCGCAAAACCTGTCAGAGCCTCCTGCACTTCTTGCTGCCTCTCCAGGATCGCCCTCTTTCTCGATGGCCCCTGAGACTCAGCGTCTGCATGCAGCTGAGCAGAGCTGGGAGCGTCCTGCGCCTTCCGGCGAGGAGTCTCCACTGCTGTCCCTGTCTCCACCACCTGCTCTTGCTCACTTGTGAGTTGTGAGACAGCAGGTGACAACACGACTCTATCTCATGTGGGACCCACTGAGGTGCGTGTCTCTGCGCTGGTGCTAGGTGTGCATGGGTCTAGTGATGGTGCATCCTCAGAGGCTGGAGGCTCCTCTGAGGAGTCGTCTTCCTCCTGCGGCTGGACAGTGGGGCAGGGAGCTCTTGATGGACCTGTGGGAGAGTAAAGTGATGAGTTAGATGTGTCATAGGAATAATGGGTACAGATACCATTATGCATTTGATGACCATTCAGTGGCTGATGACATCAATCCCCATATGAGTGACTGATTTACGGCATGTGGCTCTATGATATGTAATTCTGTCACCAGGTTGCTGAGATGTCCCCCTCTCTCCGTCTCCCACTTCCAGCTGCTCAGCCATTCCCGAGATTTCCAACACAGCCTCATGACCCTGTTGTGAGGGTGACAAATGATAACGTTTCACCTCCAGTTCTCTCCCTCCCCCCCTTGTTATGGGCTAACTTTTCCTGCAAGGAGGGAAAGAAGAGAAGCTTGAATGAGTCTGATGGAATGAGCGTAAGCAATGGATAGGTTACATCTTTAGTGAGAGACTATGATGGAGGGTGGCAGTGCCTAGTGGGCTCCTTGCGAGTTGTTAGTTGGTATGATTGCATTAAGATGACGCTGCTTGAGAGAGGCGGCTAGTAAGATGGGAATGTGATAATGTAGATAGCGAGAGGGGGATGGGTGGACGTGCAAGGTATCTTGGTGTCCGTAAAGATGTGCAGGGGTAGGGTTGGGAAGGCAAAGTGATGGGGATGTGATGAGAGCCACAGCAGGATGAAGTTGAGTGTGGCTTTGTACTCACCTTTCCTGATCTAATAAGATAATTGAAACCTTTGGGCACTGCACCCAGGTCCTCCTCACAACATCCCTGCTGTGACCTCCTCTGCAATTTGGAGCCAGGTTCTTTGTCTCCTGGGGTGGTCTCTTCTGCCCATTGGAAGGGGAGGACCTCCCTGCATGCTCAGACTCTCCCCACAAGGATATGGAGAGAGTGATCGGAGAACCTGGGTGTAGCCCACTGCCTCTGTGCAGCCTCTCTCCAACTGTTTGGAGCAATGAAAACCTCCAAGTGTGCTGCCTGCTCCTAGATGAACCTTCAAATTCAAGGTGGCCACGGCTCCTTTAAATACACTGGCTGAAAACAGGTCATGGATGACGTTATCAGACCCGCACCATTTAATAGGGCTGGGTAACGCACAGGGCGGGCTTAATAGGCCCCATTAGCCCAAAGTCGATTACTGCAGCGGGATGGAAGCAACAATGGGGTCACCAATCGCCACACCGACCGTCCGCAACTGACCCATCCAGGTACAGAAAATTCTGGTCTTGGTGGTTAGCAATCTGTGAGTCCAATTTATGAGCATCCCGCTTGGCTGAATTTATCCAACTGATTTTTTCTGAGGTCAATCCTCACTGTAACGCTGAAGGGACAACTAGACAAATTATTGTAAAAGTGGTGGGATGACAAAACAAAAGCTGGTGAAGTTAAACTGAATCAACAATTTTAAAAAACATTAACCATTTAATTCTTTTCGCTGAATAAGCTTTTTATTCAGTTTCCAAACTTATAATTTTTAAAATTTAATTCAGATCAGCATCCATTTGCCTGTGTGGATAATAACACTTAAATTGATTATATTGAAGGTTTAGTGCCAGATATTCGTCTCGGGCGGTGCCCCGGATTGGCCACCTGTTACACGCAGTGCCTGAGATTAAATTCCATTGCAGTCTGAGCTGATCGAGACCATATCCAGTCAAAATATCAGAACGACTTCATTTCTGCTTTATTTTCTTGGTGTATTCTTTCTCGTATATATGCATAAAAGAAAACTATTAAAGAAATGTAGAGGGAAGAAATAAAATAACCTTACGCCTGGGAGGAAATTGTATACTTTTTAATATTTTCTGACATGCGACAGCCCTAATTTGATCATTTATGTGCTGAAGTCCCTCTTCAGGGACTTCAGCACATAAATCTAGGCTGACACTCCAGTGCAGTGTTAAGGGAGTGCTGCATTGTCAGAGATGCCGTCTTTCAGATAAGACATTAAACCGAGGCCCCGTCTGCTCTCTCGAGTGGATGTAAAAGATCCCATGGCTCTATTTCAAAGAAGAGCAGGGGAGTTATCCCCGGTGTCCTGGTCAATATTTATCCCTCAATCTACATAACAAGAAACAGATTATCTGCTCATTATCACGTTGTTGTTTGTGGGAATTTGCTGTGTGCAAAATTGGCTACTGTGTTTCACACATTACAAAGTGAAGATAAAAATTGGTATTTTTAGAATTCTAAATGAACTAGCCTACCTACAGCAGTTGATCTTTTAAGATTGAAATACAGATTGCCTTTGATTGGGATCTGCAATTCTCTAGTTTATTTATATATGTGCATCTATATAGGTGACAGAAAGCAGTAATGAGGAATGGATGTATTTCTCACTTGATAGGTGAAAGTTTCAAGTACCTGTTCCACAAGGCACAATTTGAACCATTTACATTTCAATTTCCCCTCATCCGTCTTTCTCCCAAAGCTACGCTGGCAATTTGTTTGAAACCTAAACTCCGAGGAGCACTGCGTCAGCAATACCACCCATTTAATTTTCCATTTTCTGCATTTTGTAAACAGATATTGGCCCTTGAGCAATGTTGACATGTTAGTTGAAATTTAAGGACATTTTTCTGTGTGGTGAAACTCTCTGGATTGAGACGACATAGCTCATTTTGTTTTGAGCCTCAACAACCATCGAATATAAAATAGCTGCTTCCAGGTCCCACTTGTGAAAGGACAGAGTAACCTATTGTGCAGCTGGCTGATTATAAACCTCACTCTTTCAAAGACCTAACAGATCAAAATGGGAATCGCACTTTATGGAGTGCTATAAATATGAATACCACTTTTACGACTTGTTTTTCATGCATTGCTCTTTAAGATACCATTTTCGTAATATGAAAAGGCACTTAGAAGCCCTCCAAACAGCGTATCACTTATATACTTCAGATTAAATAGGTTTTTATAGCATTGACACAATTTAATACAACAGTCTTATTTTTACTGTGGCACTGCAGCTGAATGAAAGGACGACAAACCTGACACAATGTGGTAATGGAAGAGAAAATTGTTTTATGAACGTGCCAAGATATGGGCATTACACAGAATATCAATATCCTCGCAACTTAATGTTGACTTTTTCTGCAATAAATGCTGCTGAATGGTAATGACCTCGAGAGTAGCTGTGCTTGGTTTAATGATGGTGCCTGATAAATCCAATGGGACTTGGATCAATATTGTGCCCTTGTATTTCTCTGTCCTGATCGTTCCTTTTTAGAATCCAAATTCTTTGTACAGATTACTTTTTTTTCTCTTTCTCTTTTAGCACAAGGTCAGCCAGGAACTGGAACAGCACTGAAGGCTAGTAAAACAATGGGCGCAGGGAGCGTGACACTGAGGATGTTGAGGGGTTGTATGAGGTTCGATGTACAGTGTTGCACTCAATGGGGTAGATTATGATTTTCCATTGAAATCCGGAGAGATTTCAAACAGGCTGCCGATTTGTTATCACCTGTTTTACACTTATCACACAACGTCAAAACCTTCCCCAATGTATTTCATTTTAACTTTTTTGCACATTGTTACTTCTGTGTCTTGATATTTTTCCATCTCACTTAGTGTAGCCCCATCTGATTTTTCATTACAAATTACTGGCACAACTAGATTCCTCTTTGTATCATAAAATAAATACTTGATCAAGAGAATGAACAAAGACAAAACAGAGCTGAAGGATGTGAATATGAATGCTTTATTACTTTATGTATTATGTTTGGAAGATCAACCAGATTATCTTAAACACTATACAGAGTAACTATGAATATACTACATATGAGGGATGTCTGTGACAATTTTTGATATGAAGACATTATTTATTTTTAGCTGTTTGAGGACAATATTTCAATTTAGAGCACTTCGGGGTATGTTAATTTTACACCTGTTCTGTATTCCAGTTATTTCAAATATTTCTGTGAAATCGAGTTCCTAAACTGCGAAGCCGTTCTTTCTGGTTGTGCCTATTTATCCTTCATACATTCCACCAATAGCCGCAAACAATTTGCAACTGATAGTTTTGTGAATATTAAAATGAAAATGTACAAAGGAGCTGTACATATCCCTTCCATAATCTGAACTATTTTATGAAAAAGCTATTCCATGGAACCACTCCACTTGATGCTTTGTGATGGATGCTGTGTTCCAGAATATTACTGGCATAGGAAATATTCGGAGACGTTATCAACGCGCGGCTGATGAAGAAAGACTGGATCGACTGGGCCTGTATTCACTGGAATTTAGAAGAATGAGAGGGAATCTCATAGAAACATATAAAATTCTGATGGGATTGGACAGGTTAGATGCAGGAAGAATGTTCCCGATGTTGGGGAAGTCCACAACCAGGGGACACAGTCGAAGGATAAGGGGTAAGCCGTTTAGGACCGAGATGAGGAGAAACTTCTTCACTCAGAGAGTTGTGAACCTGTGGAATTCTCTACCACAGAAAGTTGTTGAGGCCAGTTCATTAGATATATTCAAAAGGGAGTTAGATGTGGCCCTTACGGCTAAAGGGATTAGGGGGTATTGGAGAGAAAGCAGAAAGGGGTGACTGAAGTTGCATCATCAGCCATGATTATATTGAATGGTGGTGCAGGCTCGAAGGGCTGAATGGCCTACTCCTGCATCTACTTTCTATGTTTCTATATTTCTATGTAGGGAACTGCATGCACACCATGCATTGTTTTGAACAGAAGTCTACCTTTTGTTTACTATAGTGTCACGAGCCAAATTGGTTGCTTGGCAGTTTGGCTATTGTTCTCCAGACAAAATACTTTGATAAGATTTGAAACATTTAATTTTAAGTGAATTCCCCTAAATTAAGCAGTGCTCATCTTGCAGGAACGTTGAATCTTCAGTGCACCGTGACATCAGAGTCATGCTGAAGCATTGAATTTTGTGGTCACTTATTAACAACAACAACTTGTATTTATATAGCGCCTTTAACATAGTGAAGCATCCCAAGGTGTTTCACAGGAGTATTATGCCATAAAAATTTGGCACCGAGCTGCATTAGTAAAAATTAGCGAAGGAGCTTGGTCAAAAAAGTAGGTTTTAAGGAGTGTCTTGAAGGAGGAAAGAGAGGTAGAGAGACAGAGAAGTTTAGGCAGGGTGTTGTAGAGCTTGGGGCCTCATCATCATAGGCAGTCCCTCAGAATCGAGGAAGACTTGCTTCCACTCCTGAAGTGAGTTATTTGGTTTGCCACACGCTGTGAAACATACCAAAGAGCAGCAGGACACAGCACAGGAGCAGAATTGATCTACAGATGCAGTAATTTGTTCTTGGTACTTGGAACGATTATGGTCTACTTTTCATATAACCGTGGAACCAGTCTTGTGTGTAAGAACTTCAGAAAAATGAATGAGAATGAGAAAAGACACCCTTGCCCCAGCATGTGTACTGCTTCCAAATGAGACCACGTGTAATCCATGCTCTTGTGAACTCCACACCATCCATCTAATCTGTTGAGGAAGGTTTCTACTTAAAGATTTTCTGATCCCCATTGTAAAGTCATACTGCAGACTATCAATCAACTCTCACGTCTCCAATATCCACCCTCAATGACATCCCTTTCACAGAGGATGGAGGATTAAAGATAGTTATATTTGAACTATCTTTAAATATTAAATTCATAAGTTGACAAATGGCACACACACAGTATTTTTGATCTTGTTAATTATTGTTATCATATTTTGACAATCTAGTTTGACAATACTTTGAGGTGGAAATTCAGTTGGAGGCTTTTTCAGGTGGTGATGGCGGCAGGACGGTAAATTTTGCGCCGAGAAATGGTTTGCGTCTGCAACCACAAAATTCACCAGCTGGGCCCTGAGTGTGGAGCGGAGCGCTAAGGGAGGTGTTCCACACCTCTTTTAGGTTGCTAGGGCGAGCAACTGAAAATCCCGAGCTAAAGAGCCGGCCTTGGAGCACCCTAAGAGAGGCTTCCCTGGAAAACAAAATTGGCAAAAAAAACATTCCCAATACCTTGGTCATTCGACAGAAATATAAATCGCAAAAACCGCCCCCCAAAAAACCAATCACACTTACCTCATGCAGTTATTCCTTCCCTCACTGCCGTTGGAACAGCTCGGACCACCCGCTTTCTCAGGCGGGCACACTACGGCACACTAGGGGGCGCTACAGGTCCCGCTGCAAACAAATTTCAGAACCGTGTGGCAATCGGGAGCGTTGCACACTGGCTAACCTTTCCCTGGTGGTACTGTTCACCGCCCCTGTAAAACCGGCACCAAATGTCCCAGCGGTGCGCTGGAAATGGGCCGCCCGCCCGGCAATCAATTCCGCCGCCATTACCGCCCCTCCTGGGCGCGAACCGAAGCGGCAGCAGACTGAAAATCCAACCCTTTCAGTATTAACTCTAACAACCTTTCAGTTCCGTTTCGGAATTCCGGAATTATATGCAATTGTGAACGGTTGTGGGGAGGAGAGATTTGCTGTAGCAAACGATAACATTACAAAAGAAATAGATTTCTTTCGTACATTTTCTTACTAATGCCGAGTCTGCTGCCCTGCTCTGAGCAGTGCAGTAACAACGAGCGCAAGTGGATCTTGTATTGATCAATGACTTGCATCATTCCAGGCTTTGCCAAACACAATGAACGATAGGTAGGACACCAGCGGAAAACCCAGGAATATTCCATTTTTACAAACCGGAGGGGGGTGGGGACAGTAGGCAGACGGGGGTGGGGAGGGGGTGCACTACCCACCCAATGGCTTCAGTCAGAGCCCCGAACCATTTTCATAGTTAGGCCACATCTAAGTATTTTGGGTGAATGCACACAGGCAACCAATTGAGCGGCTGGTAGAAAACCAGCAATTCTGCAGGGGACATTTTCTGAGTTGCCTCCAAACGTCTCAACTGGTGGGACGCTATTTTAAATATTTTAATTTGGCTCCGGCCTGCTTTAAGGCACTCCTGAAAGTTGTGTCAAGTGGGCCTTTGGTAGGCAATGGTCAGCTGATTCGATTTTGTTTCAATTTTCAACAGCCAAAACTTTAAATTATCCAGTGGAAATGGGACGGGTGGCAGTTGAAAATCGGCTTCAATATTTTCCTCGCAAACTGAATACATTGTGAAGGGGATACGCTGCAGATTGATCGATAACATGCAATTCGCAAAACTCTTTTTTTTTTCTGTCAACAGGATGAGTGAGCTGTCATTTATGCTCAGTTAAAAATGGGACAGAAATGCCAGTTTGCCACATTTATTACCGTGTTGTCAAATGTTTCAGTAGAATACAACTGTGAGTTTTCTGACAGAAACTTCAAGAAAATTACAGCACCCAGATTTCATGGAATCAGAGAATGATACAGCACAGAAGGAGACTATATGCGTAAAAACATTCTCCTCAATTCCTCTCTGGTTATTTTGCCAATTACCTTAAATCCGCATCCTCTGGTTACCGACCCTCCTGCTAGTTACAGAGAGCTGTTGAGGCTGGGCCATTGCATATAGTTAAGGTGGAGATAAACTGATTTTTAAACTATAGGGGGGTGAAGGGTTAAGCAGGAAAGTGGGGTTGAGGCCACGATCAGATCAGCCATGATCTTATTGAATGGCGGAGCAGGCTCGAGGGGCCAAATGGCCCATTCCTGCTCCTATTTCTTATGTTCTTTCCTATTTGCTCTATCAAAACCTTTCATAATTTTGAACACTCCTACCGTTCCACTCCTATCCCATGCTAAATCATCCACTTTAGCATTGTCCTGTGCTAAATCCATTCTCGCTCCACCACTAGCCTGTGCCAAATCTCTGTTCGCTCCACCCTTGTCCCGGGCTAAATACATTGCCTAAACCATGCTAAATATCTATCCGCTGCACCCCTTTCCTGTGCTAAATACTTGCACACTTCACCATGACCTGTGCTAAATCAGCCCCCACTCTATCCCTGTCCCGCTCTAAATATGTCTCTGCTCCATCCCTCTCCCGTGCTAAATACCTACCTGCTCCAGCCCAGCCCATGCTAAATCCATCCCCGCTCCCCACCTGTCTCATGCTAAATATCTCTCCACTCCACTCCATCCCTGTCCTGTGCATGGATTTGTAAAGGGTGAACCTAGCTGGATATTTTGAGGATGTAACTAGCATGGTAGATAAGAGAATGTCTATGGATGTTATTTATATGGATTTCCAGAAGGCATTCAATAAGGTACCACACAAGAGACTGTTAACAAAATGAGAGCACATGGAATTGGAGGGAATCTACTGACATGGGTAGGGAATTGGTTAGGCGGTAGGAGACAGAGCGTAGGGATAATGGGTATATAGTCAAATGGGCAGGGTGTGACTAGTGGTGCCCCCTTGGAATCTGTACTGGGGTCGCAGCCTCTCACTATATTTATAAATGGCTTAGATGAAGGAACAGAGAGCTGTCTATCCAAGTTTGCTACCGACACTAAATTAGATGGCACTATAAATAGTGTAGATGGGAACAGAAAGTTGCAAACAGACATTGATAGATTAAGTGAGTGGGCAAAACTGTGGCAGATGGAGTTTAGTGTGGGAAAGTGTGAGGTCATCCACTTTGGAGCTAAGTAAGATAGATCAGAGTATTTTTTATATGGTGAGAAGCTCGGAACTGAGGAAAAGCAGAGAGATTCAAGGGTTTGGCTACAGAAATCACCAAAAGTGAACATGTACAAAGAATAATTATAAAGGCTGATGGAACATTATCTCAAGGAGGCTGGAATACACAGGGCTGGAAGTGATGTTACAGCTGTACAGAATCCTGGTCAGACCCCATGTGCAGCACTGCACTCAGTTCTGGGCACTGCGGAAGGATATATTGGCCTTAGAGGGGGCGCAGTGCAGATTCACCAGAATGATACCGGGGCTAAAAGGGTTACATTATGAGGACAGATTGCATAGACTCGGCCTGTATTCCCTTCAGTATAGAAGATTCAAGCATGAGCTAATTGGGATGTTTAAGATGATTAAAGGATTTGATAGGGTATGTAGAGAAAAACTATTTCCTCTGGTGGGGGAGTCCAGAAGAAGGGTGCGTAAACTTGAAATTAGAACTAGGCCGGGTGATGTCAGGAAGCACTTCTTCACACAAAGGCTAGTGGTAATCTGGAACTCTAGTCCCCAAAAAGCTGCTGAGGTTAGGTCAGATGAAAATGTCAAAATTGAGATTGATAATATTTTTGTTCGGCAAGGGTACGGATCCAAGGTGGGTAGATGGAGTTAAGGTTCAGGTCAGCCATGATCTCATTGAATGGTGGAACAGCCTGATTGTGCCTGTCCGGTGGGCGGGGGCACTCCAGAAGAAGCTGCAGCCCAGCAGCAGGTAGGTTGTTGGGGGTGAAGATCACAGGGGGAGGGGGATAAGCACAGCATATTTAGGGTAATTGGGGGCAAAGATCACTGGGGGTCAGAGGGAGATCAGAGGGGGGCCAGATATCGAGTAGAGAGATGAGAAGTCAGGGGGAGAGATGAGGTCAGTGATGGTATGGGTCGCAGATTGAGAGGGTGTTGGGGGGAGATCGTGGAAGTGGGGGGGTGGTGGGTGGGTGGGGTTTATAGGTAAGCTTATTGGGCCTGGAGGAAACTTACCTGATGGATTCAGCCCATCTCGCCTCCTTTTACCTGCCGGGTTTCCCGAGGCCCAAGCAACGGAGGCAGCCAGCCTCTTTAAATGGTTTTAACCACAAACCTGCCTCCTGAGAACAGATTGGTCACCCGCACCCCCAACCCACCTCCACTAAAACCGAAAAGGTCTGTGTTTGAGGTGGATTGGAATCCTGTTTCAGATTTTTAAATTTTAACTTGCCATCCAACCCAAACCTATCCATTTAGGGGGTTAAAATTATCCCCTATACCTCTATTTATAAAATCAAGGATTCTGTATCTTTTTAACAGCCTGATCAACTTGTCCTGTCACCTTCACAGAGTTGTGTATGTACACCCCCAGGTCTCTCTGTTCCTGCTCCCACTTTATAATTGTACAATTTCATTCTAAAAACTTGGGCTCTGATATTAACTCAGAGGCGCGTTGGGAGCCAGAGGCGGGAGGGTGTCCGATATCACATGGGGAATTTGTAAGAATGTTCAGCGCATCTCTCAACGGCTTTTTTAGCTCAGACAGCTCATTTGCTTTTTACTTCCGGGTTTGGCCTCCAATGGGCGACAGCGATGAGACCCAGCATGACACGATCACAACTCCAGTGTTTAAAGGGCCAATCCAAAGATGGAGTTTGGAGGAGTTGGAGATGCAAACAAGAGAAGAGGAAGTTTAAGAATGGATTGCAGGCGGGCAACGTCTGCGCCGCACTTCAATGATGCCTGCCCTGATCTACAGTACTAATTCATATCAGTATCTACAACAGGGCCTTCAAGTGTGCAGCAGGAGTTGCTGGGGGTGGTGGACAACGAGTCCTCAGAGGAGGTCACTCTTGCTGAGGGGGCACCACTACAGAACTCGCGCTTACCGTGCACCAGCTCACAAACTCACACTTCGGAGAGTTGGCCTTTCACCTGGCGACTCAAACTTCACAAGTGAGCAAGAGGAGATGGTGAAGACAGGGACAGCAATAGGGAGCCCGCATTGGAGGGCATAGCCCTCTCCAAGCTCCGCTCAGCTGGACACAGATGCTATACCCTGGGGTCCGCCAATACAAAGGAGAATCATTGAGCAGCAGCAGTAGTGCGATCAGTAGTGTTGAGCAATAGTGCGCTCTACTGACAGGCCTTCCCAGCACACTAACTGCGACTGCAGAGAGAATGGGGGAATCCGCCTCAAGCGGGTTGATGTCGCCGGGCATTGCGATGATGTGTTGTTCTGAGGATTGACTGGCCAGCTCCATGATACAACAAACACCGCAATAAAATGAGTCCCTGCACATAAATAGGAGGACAACCTTAGCATTACATGCCGCACTGATCTGCACCAAAATGCTTGGCAGCAGATTGGTAGCGATGAAATGTGACTGGGCCATGAGAAGGATGATGGTGAAAGGGGACATGGAAATTGGGGCTTGGCTCAAAATGCTTCCATTTCTCACCCATTGCCCTCCGCCCCCCCCCCAGTCAATACCCACCATGCTGCCTGTAAAGTCCTGTCCCTGCAGTACAGGTTCACACGAGGCACATGCTAAAGTCAAGGTCACTCAGGACCTGCACCTTTATTACACAGCTCTCGAATGCCACACTTGCCTGAGACCTGTCTTTATATACCTGTCTGGGACAGGTATCCAGTGTCTCCTGCAAGTGCACCCCTGGTGGTAAGGTAAGCTTGTGGTTACAGGTCATCTCGAGTTACAGTCATGTACAGCATGGTAAGATACAGTTATGTACAGTAGTGTGAGATACATGACATCACCCTCCCCCAAGGTCTTATTGTCTTTATAGGTTCAGTCTCTCAGGTGGTCTACGCTCTCGCGTGGAGCATCTTCGTTGTGGTTCAGTTGTTTGCCTTGGTGCCTGTTTTTCTTTCTGTGTGATTGCTGATATCTCGCCTGGGCTGTCTGTCTCGTTCAGTATGATTGTTGGTGTCTCGCCTGGGCTGTCTGTTGGGATTGACCTTTCCTCAGGTTGTTCCCTCTGTCTGTCCATCAGGTGTGGTGTGAGTTCCACATTGTAGTCTGCCTCTGGTTCAGCAGTGTTGTTGATAAATTTACTTTTGACTTGGTCTACATGCCTCCGGCAGGTTTGGCCATTGTCCATTTGTACCACCAGTAGCCTGTTTCCTTCCTTGCCTGTTACTGTCCCTGCAAGCCATTTGGGACCCCTGCCATAGTTTAGCACAAACACTTTGTCCCCTATCTCATTCCACCTCCCCCTCGAATTTCGGTCATGGTACTCAGTTAGCTTATGGCGCTTTGCCTCAACGATTTCATGCATGTCTGCGAGGATTAATGAGAGCCTTGTCTTTAAGGTCCGTTTCATCAATAGTTGCGCGGGGGGAACTCCAGTCAATGAATGCGGACGAGATCTATATTTATTTTTTTATTTCAAAATATACTTTATTCATATAAAAATTTGTACAGTACATTCAAAAGCAGTTCAGTACATTTCGCTGCGGTCAGCAATCCCATTTGGGTGCTGACGGCAGTTCCGTTCGATACATTTCCTTGCTTTTCATTTCAAGTACAATTTGGTACAATACGGGATACATTGCAGTACATTCAACAAATTACATTACATGTGTCACTATACAGTACACGGAATGGGTGACGGTACTTTTACATTTTTTCTTTTCAACGTGCATTACGAAACAGACCTTGCATTGTACATGGCACTAAATAGGTGTTTAGAGATCATGGTGCTCCATGTACACAAAAAAGAAGTTACAAGTGCAGCCCGAGGGGAGTTTTGTACTGATTCCTGCCCCCGGGTTTACCGTGGCAGAAGATCTAAAACTGCGGTCCTTCCCCACTGTGCCTGTGCGGCGGCTGCACCAATTTTAAGTGCGTCCCTCAGCACGTCCTGGATCTTTTATTGCACCAGTCTGCAACACGCAGACGTGGACATCTCCTTGCTCTGGAAGACCAGCAAGTTTCGGCAAGACCAAAGAGCGTCTTTGACTGAGTTGATGGCCCTCCAGCAGCAGGTGATGTCTGTCTCGGTGTGTGTCCCTGGGAACAGTCCGTAGAGCACATAGTCCTGTGTTACAATATACATAGATGACCTGGAAGAGGGGACAGAGTGTAGTGTAACAAAATTTGCAGATGACACAAAGATTAGTGGGAAAGCAGGTTGTGTGGAGGACACAGAGAGGCTGCAAAGAGATTTGGATAGGTTAAGCGAATGGGCTAAGGTTTGGCAGATGGAATACAATGTCGGAAAGTGTGAGGTCATCCGCCTTGGGAAAAAAACATTAAAAGGGAATATTATTTGAATGGGGAGAAATTACAACATGCTGCAGTGCAGAGGGGCCTGGGGGTCCTTGTGCATGAATCCCAAAAAGTTGGTTTGCAGGTGCAGCAGGTAATCAGGAAGGCGAATGGAATGTTGGCCTTCATTGCGAGAGGGATGGAGTACAAAAGCAGGGAGGTCCTGCTGCAACTGTATAGGGTATTGGTAAGGCCGCACCTGGAGTACTGCGTGCAGTTTTGGTCACCTTACTTAAGGAAGGATATACTGGCTTTGGAGGGGGTACAGAGACGATTCACTAGGCTGATTCTGGAGATGAGGGGGTTACCTTATGATGATAGATTGAGTAGACTGGGTCTTTACTCGTTGGAGTTCAGAAGGATGAGGGGTGATCTTATAGAAACATTTAAAATCATGAAAGGGATAGACAAGATAGAGGCAGAGAGGTTGTTTCCACTGGTTGGGGAGAGTAGAACTAGGGGGCACAGCCTCAAAATAGGGGGAGCCGATTTAAAACCGAGTTGAGAAGGAATTTCTTCTCCCAGAGGGTTGTGAATCTGTGGAATTCTCTGCCCAAGGAAGCAGTTGAGGCTAGCTCATTGAATGTATTCAAGTTACAGATAGATAGATTTTTAACCAATAAGGGAATTAAGGGTTACGGGGAGAGGGCGGGTAAGTGGAGCTGAGTCCACGGCCAGATCAGCCATGATCTTATTGAATGACGGAGCAGGCTCGAGGGGCTAGATGGCCTACTCCTGTTCCTAATTCTTATGTTCTTATGTTCTTATGTTACGGAGCTGCTTGGGATGAACCTCGACAGCAACCACTGCATCTCTTTCCAAACCTGCCTTGCGAAGGCGCAACCCTGAAGGAGATGGGTGACAGTCTCGTCCGCCCCGCAGCTGACTCGGGGGCACCGTGCCGAGTTGCTGAGACGTCGGCTGTGCGTGAACGCTCTGACGGGTAAGGCCCTCCTCACCGCCAACCAAGCTACGTCTTGGTGCTTGTGTGAAAGCTCTGGCGATGAGACGTTCTGCCAAAGGGTCCACCCTCTCCTTTCGTAGGGCGTCCAGGACGTTACGTGCTGACCACTGTTTTAGGGCCTTGTGGTCAAAGGGGTTTTTTGTGAAAAACTTTTCCACGAAGGACAGGTGGACAGGCATGGTCCAGCTGGTGGGGCCGTTTCGCGGCAGTATGGCCAGGCCCATCCTTCGCAATACCGGGGACAGGTAGAACCTCAGCACGTAGTGACACTTGGTGTTTGCGTACTGGGGATCAGTGCACAGCTTGATGCAGCCGCACACAAAGGTGGCCGTCAGGATGAGGGCCACGTTCGGAACATCCTTTCCTCCACTGTCCAGATATTTGTACATTGTGTCTCTGCAGACACATTCCATTTTGGACCTCCAGACAAAGTGGAAGACGGCCCGGGTGACTGCCGCGGCACAGGAGCGAGAGATGGGCCAGACCTGTGCCACGTTCAGCAAACCCGAGAGCACCTCACTCCTGATGACCAGGTTCTTTCCTGCCATGGAGAGGAAGCGCAGCTTCCACCATCCCAGTTTTTGCTTCACTTTAGCGATACGCTCTTCCCAGTTTTTGGCGCACGCCCCGTCCGCTCCGAACCATATTCCCAACACCTTCAGGTAATCTGGCTTAACGGTGAAGGGAATAAAGGATCGGTCGGCCCAGTTGCCAAAGAACATGGCCTCGCTTTTGCTGCGATTGACCTTCGCTCCCGAGGCCAGTTCAAACTGGTCGCAGATTGTGAGCAATCTGTGGACCGACTACGGATCCGAGATCTGTATGCCGGCAGCAGTCGCGACAGGCGGCCCTGCAGCGTGGGATCTTGGATTTTGAGCATGCCTTGTTTAATGATTTGCACTGCTCGCTCCACCTGGCCATTGGAGGCCGGCTTGAACGGTGCCGTCTTAACGTGATTTATGCCGTGGTCACTTATAAAATCTTGGAATTCTGCGCTGGTGAAGCACCGACCATTATCACTGACCAATATGTCAGGAATGCCGTGTGTTGCAAACATAGTTCCAAGGCTCTCCACAGTGGTGGAAGTGGTGCTCGAATTTAAAATGGTGCATTCGATCCACTTTGAAAATGCATTTACAACTACGAGGAACATTTTGCCCATGAATGGGCCCGCATAGTCTACGTGCACCCGCGACCACGGTTTGGTAGGCCAGGGCCAGGGGCTCAGGGGCCCTCCCTGGGGGCATTACTGAGTTGGGCACAAATGGTGCACCGTCGGACGCAGAGCTCCTAGTCCGCGTCAATGCCAGGCCACCAGACGTGGGATCTGGCTGTGGCCTTCATGAGAACGATCCCCGGGTGCTCGCGGTGGAGCTCCCAGACAAATGCCTCTCTGCCTCGCAGAGGCATAACTACTCAGCTACCCCACATCAGGCAGTCTGCTTGTAGTGACAGCTCATGCATGTGCCTATGGAAAGGTTTGATCTCCTTGGGGCAGGCATCGCGAGCCTCTGCCCAGTCACCAAATAAGACACATCTTTTTACTAGGGATAACGTGGGGTCGTTGATCGTCCAGGCTCTGATTTGGCGAGCCGTCATGGGCGAACCAGTGGACAAAAAGGCATTGATTGCCACGACTATCTCACAGTCCTGTTCGTCAGACCATTCCGTGGTCGCCAGGGGTAGCCAGTTGTCTGTGCCTGGTCTGTGCGTTATGGTGTAGTGGTAAGACGCCAGCATGAGTGCCCACCGTTGAATGCGCGCCGAGGCGTTGGCGTTTATAGCCTTGCTCTCAGATAGTAGGGACGTGAGGGGCTTGTGGTCGGTTTCTAATGCAAACTTGGCCCCGAAAAGGTATTGGTGCAACTTTTTGACACCATACACGCACGCGAGCACCTCCTTCTCCACCATTTCGTACCCGCGCTCCGCACGCGAAAGTGACCTGGAGGCATAAGCTATGGGTTGTAATTTACCCGCACCATTGACATGTTATAAAACGCACCCGACCTCGTACACTGATGCATCACATGTAAGAACTAGCTTTTTAACTGGATCAAAGAAAGCCAAAACATTGTTGGAACATAGAAGGTTGCGTGCCTTGTTGAAGGCGCGTTCCTGGGCGTCCCCGCAAAATAAATCGCACCCCTTTCTGAGTAGCACATGGAGAGGCTCCAGCAACGTGCTTAAGTTCTGCATAAAGTTCCCAAAGTAATTGAGTAGCCAGTGAAAGGCGCGCAGTTCCGATGAATTGCTTCGGTTTTGTACTCTGTTGGGCGGATTCCATCAGCAGCAATCCTTCTGCCCAAAAATTCAACCTCGGGCGTGAGAAACAGGCACTTGGATTTCTTAACTCTGAGGCCTACCTGATCCAACCGCTTTAGTACTTCCTCCAAATTGCGGAGATGGGAGCCGGTGACCCTGCCCGTGATAAGTATGTCATCTTGAAATACAACCGTCCCCGGGATGGACTTGAGCAGACTCTCCATGTTGCGCTGGAATATTGCAGTTGCCGACCTGTTGCCGAATGGGCATCAATTGTACATGAAAAGGCCTCGATGTGTGTTGATGGTGGTGAGTAGCTTGGACTCATCGGTCAATTACTGCATCATATACGCAGATGTGAGATCTAGTTTTGAGAAAAGTTTTCCTCCAGCCAATGTGGCAAATAAGTCCTCCGCTCTGGGCAGCGGGTATTGGTCCTGTAGGGAGACTCTGTTTATGGTAGATTTGTAGTCCCCACAGATTCGTACGGATCCATCAGGTTTCATGACTGGGACGATGGGACTTGCCCAGTCGCTAAATTCCAAGGGTGAGATAATGCCTTCCCGCAGAAGCCAGTCCAGTTCATGTTCAAATTATTTCTCTCATCACATAGGGCACAGCTCTAGCCTTGTGATGGACCGGTCTAGCATCCTGTGTGATGTAGATTTTGACTTTAGCCCCTTTGAAGGTGCCCACACCTGGCTGAAAGAGATGTTCAAATCGACTTAGAACTGTTGAGCAGGAGGTCCGTTCCTCTGATGACATGGCGTGAACATCATCCCATTTCCAGTTTAGTTTTGCCAGCTAGCTTCTCCCCAGCAGTGCTGGGAGATCTCCGGGGACAATCCACAGGGGAAATCGGTTCACTGTCCCTGTATGTGTGACTGAGAACATGGCACTGCCAAGGACTGGGACGATTTCTTTGGTATAGGTCCTTAGTTTGGTGTCGACCCTTGTGAGTTTTGGTCTGTTTCTTTTGTGCGGCCACAGCTGTTCAAATTGTTGAGCGCTCATGAAAGATTGACTCGCTCCTGTATCCAGCTCCATGTTGACCGGTATCCCGTTGAGTAGGACCATCATCATTATTGGAGGCGTCTTGTTGTAAGAGCAGTGGCCATTGATCGTGTTGACCCGCTGTACCTCGGTGTCCCGGGTGCTGTCCCCATCGTCTTCTGGTCCGCTTTCCGACCCATCCGATTCGTATACCAGCCGAGCTGCCATTTTTCTGCACATGCGGGCCAGATGCCCTGTATAGTCGCAGTTTCTGCAAACAGCATGCTGAAATCGACACCCCCTTGATGAGTGCCTTCCCCCACATCTCCAGCACAGACCGCTTCCATTGTTTCCAAATATTGAGCTGCGTCTGGCTGATTTCTCTTGAGCTTCTCTCAGTTTGTGGTTGATTGCTCGCATTGTGGGTTGATGAGGTGTGAACGGCCGTTCATGTGGCCCTTGATAGGTTTCGGTGCCACTGCCTGCTGTTGAGGGCCTGCTCTCCTGCCTTTGTCTGTGTGTGGGGGTAGCGGCTTGTTTCATGCTGTGAACCCCTTGTTCCGATGTTTCGTTAGTTGTCGTACCCGCAGTGTAGATCAACCTCGTTTCTTCTTCTCCTGCCAAGAATGTCTGTGCAACCAGTGCTGCTGCCTCTTGGGTCAAGTTCTTGGTCTCTATGAGCTTTTGGAATATGCCTGCGTGGCCTATTCCTTCAATGAAAAAGTCTCTCAGCATTTCTCTCCTCAGTTCATCAGAGAACTCACATAAACTAGCCAACCTCCGAAGTTCCGCCACGAAGTTGGGTATGCTCTGGCCCACATAGTGCCTGTAGTTGTAGAACCTGTGTCTGGCAATGTGTAGGCTGCTCGCTGGCTTCAGGTGGTCTCTTACCTGTGTGCTCAACTCTTCAAATGACTTGCTTGCTGGTTTCTCGGGTACCAGCAGGTCCTTCATTAAGGCGTATGTTTTCGAGCCACAGCTGGTCAAGAGATGGGCTCGTCTCTTGTCTGCCTTATCGTCGCCTAACCAGTCTTTGGTTCCGAAGCTTTGCTGGAGCCTTTCTATAAAGTCCTCCCAATTATCTCTAGCATTGTATTTTTCATCTGAGCCGTTGGTCGCCATTCTGTGGATTATGTAATCCCGTAACTCGTCGCCACTGTAAAGTCCTGTCCCTGTAGTACAGACTCACATGAGGCACATGCTGAAGTCAAGGTCACTCAGGACCTGAACCTTTATTACACAGCTCTCGAATGCCACAGTTGCCTGAGAACTGTCTTTATATACTTGTCTGGGACAGGTATCCAGTGTCTCCTGCAAATGCATCCCTGGTGGTAACGTAAGCTTGTGGTTACAGGTCATCTCTAGTTACAGTCATGTATAGCATGGTAAGATACAGTTATGTACAGTAGTGTGAGATACATGACACTGCCTCTTGTCTCGATGCCCAAGTCTGCCCCTGCACAGGTGCTGGTGACACAGTCTTTAACGGGTCGCTCACGGGCTCCAAAACCCTGAGGGTGTCGGCCAAGAGTATCTGAGCAGTCCAAGCGGGGATCTCAGCAGCCTGCCTCTACCTCTGCTCAAACCACAGGGGCAGGAGCGGAAGCAAAAGGAAGACATGTGAGCCTCTGCCTGTACACACTGTATCGCGGGTACTGCCTCCTGCGAGCTGCTCCCCTCCCTGCTCCTTCCCTCTCCTCCACTCCCCTCCCTGCTCCTTCCCTCTCCTCCACTCCCCTCCCTGCTCCCCTCCTTGTTCCCCTCTCTGCTCCTTCCCTCTCCTGTTCTCCCCTCTCCTCTGCTCCTCTTTTCTCCCCTCTCCTCTCCTCTCTGCCACTCCCCTCGCCTCATTTCCCCTTTCCTCTGCTCCCCTCCCTGCTCCTTCCCTCTCCTCTGCTCCCTTCCCTGCTGCCCAGCCATTGGTCTCTCAAGAGCAGGTTGCTGTTGCTGCTGCTGGTCATATTGCTCCTCGTCCGCGGTCCAATCTAAAGCAGCCAAGGCACCACCCATCCTGCTGTGATTCTGAAAACCTCCAAAGTGTAGAAATTCAATCTCAGCAAAAGCACCATGAACAAACCCTTTGCCACCTGCAGGTAAGTAAGCAGCTGTGAGTACTGAGTATTTTTTGCAATAAGCAGTTGTGAGTACTCAGTATTTATTGTAGTATTTCCATGGGGTTGATTCAGCCCCTTCCATTGCCCCGTGTTCTCGCCTTGCTTTCACTGGCGAGTTTCCGGGAGCATGGGAAACTCATGGATGCGCCGTTAAATGGAAAAGTGTGTTGAAACATCGCTCCAATTGAGCAATTAGCTCATGTTAATAGGTAAGCCACCTCTCCCGAGGGTGTTGCATGCAAACAGTCTGATGCACTTCAGTTAAATGTAGGTTGAACACGGCTTCCTGCCGCACTCGATTTTTGCCGGTTTTACCCATCGACCCGCACCCAAACCCACGTACTCCTCCAGGTTAAAATTCCCCTCTTAGCATCTGTTTGAAATAAAAACTGCAATTGCTGTAAATACTCAGCAGCACCTGTGGAGAGAGGAAAGTAGAGTTAATATTTCAGGGGCTTGCATATACTGTATGTCATACCTTATTATGTCTGCCAGCAAAGTCCCAAAGTGCTTGGTATATAATGAACTCCCTTGAACCGCAATGACTGTTATGTAGAAAAATACATCAGCCATTGTTTACACAGCATGATCTCACAAACAGCAGTGAGATGAATGGCCAGTTAAGCTGTTTTTTGTTGGTTGAGGGAGCAATTATGGCCAGAACACGGAGAGAAAACTGTGCTCTGCAAATTGTTCATGCCCACTGGAACCGGTAGACAGGTTAGTTTAGGACACCAGCTCTGACAGTGAAATGATGCACTGGAGTGTCAGTCTAGATTATAACCTTGAACACAATGAGATGTAATATATTCACAGGATATAACAGAGAAATTGAACTAGAAATGATTGGAGACTTTAGAGCTCGGTTCTCCACACCTTGTATACAATTATCTGGGATGAACTAATTAGGTTACAAATTGAACCAAATTGGATCTATTCTGATTTGTATGACGTGTGGCTGAAACGTCAGACACTTTTCCCCTGCTGGTTTCAGTCAAGTGAATTCCCTGATATTGGTATAGATCACGACTAGAGGCTGCCTTTTTGGTGCATTCTGACGTCAGGTTCGTGTTGGAGGCATAGCGGTTTAAGCTTCACACAGACACTAAACTTTGGAGTGTGCTCAGGTGTCAGAGCTCAACTTGACTCTGAAGCAAGATGGAGTGAGACTACTACAAAAGCAAAAATACTGCGGATGCTGGAAATCTGAAATAATAACCGAAAATGCTGGAAATACTCAGCAAGTCAGGCAACATCTGTGGAGAGAGAAACTGAGTTAACGTTTCAGGTCGATGCCCCTTCGTCACAATTGGAAAAAGTTAGAGGTTTCTGTTGCATCTCTAACTTTTTCCAGTTGTGACGAAAGGCCATCTTCCTGAAACGTTAACTCTGTTTCTCTCTCCACAGATGCTGCCTGACCTGCTGAGTATTTCCAACATTTTCTGTTTTTATTGGAGTGAGACTACATACTGGTCTCACTCCTCTTCGCCCCGCTGTCAGGTTGGCATTGATTACGCATTCAGGTAATTCTCATTATAACTGTGACATTAGTATGAAGCAAAATTATTTCACACTAACATTATGGTTCTGTGATTCAATGGTTAGTATGCAAATCCGCCCTAAAACTTACTTGATCCGTTTGAACGAGAGTCAAGCACAGAAACCTCAGAAATGGGAGACCGTTAATGTGAAACAAGCATATATTCTGGCATGTTGTGAAGGTTGTTTCCATTTCTGTTTCCTCTCCAGTTCAGTCCAATGAATACAGCAGCTGTACAAAGCCACATCACATCAATGCTATGAACTGCAAACTGTTCAAACAATAAAGAATAATAACATATTGTCTTTTATGATTAGTTTAAAGTAGCCTCTCTGAAAGCTTTTAAATTGACAGGCACCAAAGAAACAGTAAGGGTTACTTTGGCTGAATCTCTTTCTCTGGCTCACGAGCTATTGATTAGATTGTATATAGCCACTATATACAATAAAACTCTATTAACTAATTTCATGAAAGTAACTGACATTTATGTCGAATATGGGAAAGATGTCAGTGCATTCATTTTTAAACTAGGTATGCTGTCATGTTCTGTCAAAAATTTGCATTGGTCTACAGAGACCATCGCTTTGAATTTGTGCGTGTGAACTGGCCTTGGTGATCAGACGGTAAAACTGCACGGCAAGCTTTATAAATTACTAATGCCGTTTCTCAAGTTTTATTGAAATTTCTAACTTAAAGTGTACTTTTTAAGCTTCAAAATAATAAACAAGTTGTGCCGTGAAAATGTGCAGCTCTCCCTGAAATGTAATTTCAGCATTTCAGTAATAACACGTCAGCAGTCTGCTGCAACTAACAAATCCACCAACTAGAAATGTTCATGGGAAGCAGCCATTATGCTTATGCTTACAGTGTCAGCTGTGGCTCAGTGGGTAGCACACACGCCTCTGGGTCAGAAGGTTGTGGGTTTAAGTCCTACTCCAGGAACTTGAGTACATAAATCTAGGCTGATACAGGGAGTGCTGCATTGTTGGAGGTGCCGATGAGGAAATGAAACGGATGTCTCAGGTGGATGTAAAAGATCACACAGCACTATTTCAAAGAAGAGCAAGGAAGGTAGTCCTGGCCAATATGTATCCCTCAATCAACACAACAAAAACAGATTATCCGGTCATTATCACATTGCTTTTGTGGGAGCTTGCTGTGCAAAAGTTGACTGTCACGTTTCCTACATTACAACAGTGACTACACTCCAAAATACTTCATTGGCTGTAAAGTGCTTTGGGACATCTGGTGATCGTGAAAGGCGCTATATAAATGCAAGTCTTTCTTTTTTATGTACATCTCTGGAGTCTGGTTCTTGCAGTATAAACTTACACCAGTTTTAGGGGTGTATATTCCTCTGCCAGTAAAACTGAATACAAGTTGATGTGAGTAAATTGGTGAGCAAGATCAGTGGAAAGTAGCAACCATTTTTTCCCCTCCCATGCGTAAATGTATTTATGGAAGTTATCCTGCACAAAAACATTTATTAAGAGCTGTTAATTAAGCCAAACTTGTGCAGTTTGATTTAAGGTGGGATAAATAGAAAGATCAGAGCAAACCCTCCTCTCTTAGTGCTGTCTAGGAGTGATTGGTGACGAGCGCACTTGCGGGGATCAAGAGCTGAGCACCTAAACTACCTTTGGGGCTTCATCTAAATTTAGTAGGCACCAAATGCCCACACGTGCACGTGGGACATTGGGCTGGACGTTGCTGGAAAGTAACGAGGTGTTAACAATGCATGGCGTTATTAATGTGCGAATCGGTCAGTAAGTTTGGGGGATTAAGAGATACAGCGAGAGTTGTGAATCTCCAGAACCTGCTGAGCGATTAATGCTGCTCCACCGTTTGCTTCGCACAAAACACATCTCGCCCTTAGCCTCCCGTTATTTTTAAGAACTTGCTGGATTTTCACATTGATTGCCCATGAAACTTGCTGCAGAATATTAGGGCTGGTAATTAGCAGCGTAAGTACAATGTCAATCGACCTCTCTGGCCCAGAAATTGAACAATTTAAACTGTTACATAGGAACATCGGGACAGGAGGAGGCCATTTAGCCTCAAACCTGTTCCGCCATTCAATGATATCATGGCTGATCTGTATCCTAACTCCATCCACCCGCCTTGGCTTCATATCCTTTAATACCCTTGGCTAATAAAAATCTACTGATCTCAGATTTAAAATTATTAGTTGAGCTAGCTTATACATTTTGTGGGAGAGAGTTCCACACCTCTGTGTGAAGAAGTGTTTCCTAACTTCTCTCCTGAATGGTCTGGCTCGAAGTTTAACATTAAATCCCGTTGTCCTCGGCTCCACCACCAGCAGAAAAAGTTTCTCTCTATCCACCCTATCAATTCCTTTCAAAATTCTAAATGCCTCAATCAAATCACCCCTTAACCTTTTACATTCCAGGGAATAAACGCCTGGATATGCAATCGATCCTTATAATTTAACTCTTGAGGCTGGAACTTCTTTGGCAGTCCGTTTGGGAGGACAACTTTTGTAATCTGTGAAACGTGTCACCAGGTGATAATCCTTTTTTGCTTTTGGGAAGTTCAGCTTTAGCTCTCTAAGAGGGAAGTGGAGCACTAAATCAAGCAATACCACTTCTCTTAGGGTGCTAAAGTGTGTGAGAGAGGCAGTGGCGATGGAGTGCTGACGAATGTGCAGTGCAGTGCTGCCACCATCAGAGGCGCCTTCCCTCACTTAAAGGGACAGGCCACTGATGGTTTACAACATTCTTGTAGTCAGTTCTGTGAGGCCAGGGTACCTGCCTGTCTGCCATTACAGCCCCAGTCTCTCTCAGAGAGTGGAGGGCTCAGACATCGCGCAGCTGTGAGGCTTCCAAAACTTTCAGCAGACTGGTGCAACGAATAAAGTTTGGCCTACCCGAGAGCCTTTAATTAGCGTTCCCCAAGCAGCCAGCCGAGGCGACAACGCCTCCTCTTCCTACCATGGTTGACGCCCGGCGATGCAGCAGGGGACGGGAGCAAATTCTGGGGCGGTAACGGGGCGCTAAGCACTTGATGATGTCACAATCTATGGACACAAGAGAGTGAGTTGGTAAGTGTTTGCGCCAGCGCAAAACTGACAGGGAGGTTTGCGGGCGTTGCTGAATTCACTGAGCCTGGTTGGTAATCCATTAGCGCCCCATTACCGCCCCCCGCAGGCGCAAACGGGAGGCGCTAAGCAGGTGAATTTCTCCCCCTAGTAATCTTGGTAACATTGTGGTGAATCTGTTCTGCACTCCTTCCAAGGACAATATATGCTGATATATATACATATATGTGTATATATATGTATATATAGTACTCCAGATGTTGGTTAACCAGGACTCTGTACAGCTCTGGTAAAACACCCACCCCTTTATATTCTGGCACTCGAGATTTGAGCCTTGAGTTGTGCTGGGTTATTTCAGTGCAATTCGCCTGAAATTGGCCAAACCAGCTCAAAAGATCGAGGAATCCAGCGTAAATCGAGTTTCCGCAAGCTTTTGCACTAGTTTAAAAAACACCGCACTTAAAACCGGCCCCTCCTGCAAAACTAGCCACACCCCCAGATTGAATTAATCACCATGACGAGTTTTTGCTAATTGCAACCATTTTCAGACCTTCGAGGAGGCTCTTAAGCTGTTTTTTTAGGCGCAAGGACAATCATAGGCCCCTTTTAAAAGCTTTTAAATATTAAAAAAATATTAATTTACTCCGAAACTGACCACTGTACACCAATGTAACTTGTAAATGGTTCTGCATAGTTTTAAAATTCATTTTCTGTTGTTTAAAATAAGATTACTCACAGGTGCTGGACTAGACACTTTGATTAAAATGTTTATTTTTTGTGATAAACCCATTTTCAGCTGTATTAATAAAACTGCACTACATTACCACTCTTAAATATATCAAGGAATATATTTAATGCAATTTTTTTTTAAATGACGTAATAAAACGCTGCGCTGGCTCCTGGAAGATTTTACATTCGGTGATATGCAAATGAGTTTGAGTGGCAACTTGAGCAAAAAATAAATCACTTTTGAAATCCAGCACAATTTGCCGATTGGGCTCAGAAACTCTTGGCAATAAAACTGACATTCCGTTAGCTTTTTTGATTATTTTTGGACCAGAATATTTTTTGTTCCTTCAGGTGGTAAATTGTTCTTGGAGATTAACATTTTTTTACATTTTAATGTTTAGGTTTTTTTTTCCTTTTCCTTTCTGTCGCCATTTTCTTTTTCTCTTAATTCAATCTTTCTTTCCCTCTCTTTACTTCTCTTTTTGTACCTGTCTTATCTCTAATTCACCCTCCTTCTCCATCATTCCTCTGTTCCTTTCTCAATCTTGAAACCTCAGTAATTAAGGAGTCATGAGCTCGCACTTGCGGCAAGTAATGGCACAAAACATTTTGACTGAAGGATGCCGAAAAATGTCTAACTCACAGGGCATGCCGCGAGATGCCCGCTCCAGTATGATCTGTCCCATCATATTTCGCCCACATCCTCAACAATGATTGTATCCCTCCTCCCAGCCATTGTATCAGGTGGAACATGGTCTGTATCCTATCCTGCACCAAGCCCCACTCACCCGTCACCCCTGTGCTTGCTGACCTACATTGCAACCCAGTCCCCTAATGTCTGCCATTTAAAATTCTCATCCTCATCTTTCAATCCCTTCATGGCCTCAACCCTCCCTACGTCTATAACCAGCCCTACAATCCTCTGAGAATGTTGTGATGCAGCAAATCTGGTTCATGGTGCATCTCCGAATCCCTTTGCCCACCATTGTCACCTGTACCTTAGGCCATACTCCAGTAGACACCTAGGGCTGGAATTCCCTGAACTTGTCTGCCTCTCCATCTCCCTCTTCCCCTTTAAGATCCTTCTTAGAACACATCCATTCTAGTAAGCTTTTAGTCAACCCCCTAACATTTCCTTCTTACATTCAGAATCGTTTTTTGATGATTCTGCTTCTGTGTAGCGCCTTGGGAGATTGTTCAATGTTAAAGGCGCTACATAAATGCACATTGTTATTTTCACTTTGTTGGTCTCGTTTAGAGGACAAAATGCCAGTGGAACAAGGGAACCTAAGAATAAGTCGGGACGGGGAGGGGGGGGGTGTGGTCGGGAATATAGTGGGTTCGCAATTGACCCTTTTTGCGACTCTGGGGCAGAAGTTAAAGGGGAGATCGTGAGCGCCCCATGCCGCCATCTTGGCGGTTTCATCGAGTCATCGGTCGGCCTGACTTCTTGGTCCCTTGCGTGCTCTGGGCCGCCATCATGTAGCCCGGCGCTCCGTTTTGGGTGCTGTTCTGTAGCCTCAGCACCACGCTGCCCTGCTGGCCCAGTGCAGTTCATCAAAGGCCGTGCATAGTGCGCAGCAGCTCTCCCCTTTAAGCGAAGGGGGGGGGAGGGGGGCGTCGAACCGCGTCCGCATAGAGCTGCCGATCACGCCCCAGCATCGCCCCTGAACCCGCCCCAAGAGGAAACAGAGTGCATGAGATTGTGCTCCACTTCCTCTGAGGGGCGGTAACCATCATTTTGCGCCCGGGGCGGGACGTCACCGCCAGGCGTAGGCGTAGGAAGTCCCGCCCCGAGCCGGTTACCGCCTCTAATCGGGGAGCTGCGGAATTTCTCCCCCAGTGGGTTTAATCATTCAATCCTCCTTGGATATGGGAGTGGTGTTGGAGGACTGGAGGATTGCAAATGTTACACTCTTGTTCAAAACAGGCAAGAGCGACAAACCTGGTGACTATAGGCCAATCAGTTTAACATCAGTGGTGGGAAAACTATCAGAGACCATTGTCAAGGACAACATTTATTTTCAATTGGAGAAGCATAATGTAATAACGGAGAGCCAGCATGGATTTGTTAAAGGCAAATCGTGTCTGACTAACCTGATTGAGTTCTTTGATGCAGTAACAGAGAGAGTTGATGAAGATCGTGCAGTAGATGTTGTGTATATAGACTTTGAAAAGGCATTTGATAAAGTACCACATAACAGATTTATGCGTAAAATAGAAGGACATTGGATTAAAGTGATGCTGATAACTTGGGTACGTAATTAGCTAAGGGAATGGGAGACAGAGCGTTGTGATGAACAGATGCTTTTTCTGACTGGAGTGAAGTATGCAGTGGGGTTTCCCAGGGATCGGCATTAGGACCATTGCTTTTCTTGTTATATATAAATGTCCTGGACTTTGGTATGGGGAGTTCAATTTCAAAGTTCGTGGATGATACATGTAGCTCCTTCCACAGCATGCTCTTGCTGCTGTTGATCCTCATTCTCCTCTTCTTTAGTCCAATCGAGAGCAGCCACGCATCATTAACTTCTCTCTTAACAACCGTTAAATCTCCAAATCGCTATCTCATACCAAGTACGAGCAGCAAACCATAGCCAACAATGAAGTGAGGAACGACCTGGGGGGTGCTGAAGCTATTCTCACCTTCAGCCCCCTTACCTTTAACCATCTGAATAAAATAGTGACCAATCTCACTTTTGTTTCCCTAGTGACTTTGCCCAGCCTTGGGAAATCCCTGCTCCACTAGTTAAATTCAATTCGAGGTCCAAATTGCATTAAAGAATCCCGATTTAAATATGTTGCCGAGTCTCCAGTCTCCGCAGCGGATGGCTCGTCAGCCCCGATAATCACCGACGGTTAAATAGCAGTGATCAACTACATGGTGAGTTGGGATTGGGTTGCACGATTCCAATATTTAAACCCCCACCCCTGACCCTCTCCTGCTCATCCTAAGTTAGCTAAAATTGAGGCCAGAGGTTCTGACGACTTAGACAAGTGTGAACTGATCAAAGAGAGTTAGCATGGATTTTCAAAGAGTAGGTCATGTCTGACTAATCTAGTTGAATTCTTGTCTATGAATATTATCTTTATGGGCCTCCTGAAGGCATTCGATAAGGTTCCGCACAAGAGATTATTGGCCAGAATGAAAATGCATCAAATTGGACCTATACTTGCGGTATGGGTCTGTAATTGTTTTAGAAGTAGGAGACTGACAGTAGGGATAAATAAAACATTCTCTGATTGGCGGGAGGTGGTATGTGGTGTTTCTCAGGGAAAGCCTCAGCTTTTCATCATATATATCAATAACTTGGATGAAGGCATAGAGAGTTTTATATCCAAGTTTGCAGATCACACTGAGTTAGGAGGCTTAGTACATTTTGTAGCTGGGATTAAAAAGTTACAAAGGGACACAGACAGACTAAGTTAATGAGTCATCATCATAGGCAGTCCTATCAAGCACTCCAGTTCCTTCCTGGAGCGCAAGAGGCAGCAGGCGGGGTGGTCGTGGTGTAGCACTGCACAATGGGCCACGTTAAAGGGAAGGCCCAGCGCTGCAGGCTCTGCATTGGGACCAGTGAGCCAGTCCCCGACGGCAACCCCAATTCAGCCCGATCAGCCCCACGCACTGCAGCAGAGTGCCGGGCTGATCGATCGCGGGGGAAAAGCTCCTCGGCCACCTCTCCTTTAAGCAACGCCCCCGAAGTGCCCGGCCTCCCGATGAATGCCCCCTGCAGCTGTCGGTGTTTTCAGCCAGCGATGCTGCAGGGGGCAGAACCGAAGTTCGGGTCCGGGGCGCTACCACAGCGATGAGCACGGTGAAGACATCACGATCTCCAGGGGCAGGAGATCGGGGCGCAACTTCGTACCGCCTCCGCAAACCTCCCACTGAATATAGCGGGAGTTGATCTTCTCGCCACGCCCGTCAGTAAGTGCTTAGCCTCCCGTTATCGCGCCCCCCCTTCCCCCCACCTCACCCACCCGAGGCGATAACGGAAGGCGCTCAGGAGGCCAGTGTCTTGAATCAGGGCCACATAGATGTCTCTTGAAGCTCTCCAGGCTCCTTCAGGTTTCTGCTCCTACTCTGGTTCTGATTCTTGGTCTTCTTGACAGTGTCAGCTGTGGCTCAGTGGGTAGCACTCTTGCCTCTGAGTCAGAAGGTTGTGGGTTCAAGCCCCACTCTAGAGACTTAAGTATATAAATTTAGGCTGATACTCCAGAGCAGTGCTGAGGGGGTGGTGCACTGTCAAAGGTGCTGTCTTTCAGATGAGATATTAAATCAAGGTCCTGTCTGTCCCTCAGGTGGATGTAAAAGATCCCATGGCACTATTTTGAAGAAGAGCAGGGGGGTTATCCCTGGTGTCCTGGCCAATATTTGTTCCTCAATCAACATAACAAAAAAAACAGATTACCTGATCATTATCACATTGCTGTTTGTGGGAGCTTGCTGTGCGCAAATTGGCTGCCGCGTTTCCTAAATTACAACAGTAACTATACTTCATAAGTACTTCTTTGACTGTAAAGCGCTTTTGGACGTCCAGTGGTTGTGAAAGGCGCTATATAAATGCAAATCTTTCTTTTTTTCTTTTGTTTTTGTTTTTGTTTTTCTTTCTTTTTCTCTTTCTCTCTCTTTCTCTTTCTCTCAGCTCCTCCTCGGGGTTTTTTTGTCCTTCTCCTGACGCTAGATATCTCTCTCCGTGACCAAAATATGAAGACAGGAGCAAACAACAATGACGCAGGAGTCCATGGCTGGAGAGTATTGCAGTGCAGTTCTGGAATGCTCAAATCTGCGTCACTGTTGCTTTAAGGTTCCAATTGCTTGTGACGGCCCTCATTGTAGACTGAGATTTATTGTAAAAATGTTCAGCTGCTGTTTTAGTATTCCATGGAGATCGGGGGAGGGGGGCCGGCATCAGTCAGGTTATGAGTACACCACAATAACCAGTCCTTCACAACAGAGGAATCCTTGAAGACACACAGAGCGCATCATGAAGAATGAATCATGCACTGACTCAGGATGACTTGCATTCATCTACATGATTCGACGCTTGTAATATATGTGGGTAGAAAAAATGAAGGACAGAGACACAATGAGTTGCTAGTCCATGTGCTTGCTTTATTAGGCCTGAGCAAACTGAACATCCTCATAACAAACCATGTGATGATACTGCTTTCCCCCTTAAAAATTGTATGTATTCCCCTCTCAAATACAACAAAACTATGGTCCCACCTTTCCCAGCATTACATGTACCACACAACAAAGACTCCTGGCTTTTTTTAATAAGCTACAAATCCCACAAATGAACTACAAATCCAGTTTAATAACAAGTTTGCATGGCCTTCCTGATCTCCTTACAGAAGGTTTTGGTGTTGAACCAATTTTCAGGCTGTTTTGTTTTGGTTCCGATCTCAAAGATGATCCTGTTTCTATCTCAGACTTGTTGGAACCTGGTACATCAGTTACGGAAGTCTGAACTGAGTCAAACAAATAGTTCACAATCATGCCTTGGTTCATCTCCAGCAGATATCATGAATCAGCTGAACGCACTGGATACAGAAAAAGCTATGGGTCCCGACAACATCCCGGCTGTCATGCTGCAGATTTGTGCTCCAGAACTAGCCGCGCCTCTAGCCGAGCTGTTCCAGTACAGCTACAACATTGGTATCGATCTGACAATGTGGAAAACTGCTCAGGTATGTCCATTCAACGAGAAGCAGGACAAATCCAATCCATCCTCTAACCGCCTCATCAGTCTACACTCAATCATCAGCAAAGTGATGGACGGTGTCGTTGACAATGCTTTCAAGCAGCACTTACTCACCAATAACCTGCTCACCGATGTTCAGTTTGGGTTCCGCCAGGACCACTCGGCTCCAGACCTCATTACAGCCTGGGTCCAAATGCAGACAAAAGAGCTGAATTCCAGAGGTGAAGTGAGAGTGACTGCCCTTGACATCAAGCCAGCATTTGACCGAGTGTGGCAACAAGGAGCCCTAGTAAAAATGAAGTCCATGGGAATCAGGGTGAAAGCTCTCCTGTGGCTGGAGTCATACCTAGCACCAAGGAAGATGGTTGTGGTTGTTGGAGGTCAATCATCACAGCCCAAGATATCACTGCAGGATTTCCTCAGGGCAGTGCCCTAGGCCCAACCAACTTCAGCTGCTTCATCACTGACTTTCCCTCCATCATAAGGTCAGAAGTGGGGATGTTTGCTGATGAGCGCATGCAGCAAGATCTGGACGACATTCAGGTTTGGGCTGATGAGTGGCGAGTAACATTTGCACCACATAAGTGCTAGGCGATGACTATCTCCAACAAGCAAGAGTCTAACCACCGTCCCTTGACATTCAACGGCATTACCATCGCCGAATTCCCCACCATCAAAATCCTGGGGGTCACCATTGACTAGAAATTGAACTGGACCAGCCACATAAATACTGTGGCTACAACACACTCCCCAAAGCCTTGTCACCATCTTCAAGGCACAGTCAGGAGTGTGATGGAATACTCTCTACTTTCCTGGATGAGTGCAGCTCCAACAACACTCCAGAAGTTGGAGACCATCCAGGACAAAGCAGTCCACTTGATTGGCACCCCATCCACCACCTTCAACATTCACTCCCTCCACCACCGGCAGACTGTGGCTGCAGTGTGTATCATCTACAAGATGCACCGCAGCAACTCGCCAAGGCTTCTTCGGCAGCACCTCCCAAACCCACAACCTCTACCACCTAGAAAGCAGGCACATGGGAACACCATCACCTGCAAGTTCCCTCCAAGTTATACACCATCCTGACTTGGAAGTATGTCACCGTTGCTTCATCATCGCTGGGTCAAAATTCTGAAACTCCTTCCCTAACAGCACTATGGGAATACCTTCACCACACAGACTGCAGTGGTTCAAGAAGGCAGCTCAGTTCTACCTTCTCATGGCCAGAAAGGGATGGGCAAAAAATGCTGGCCTTGATAGCAATGCCCACATCCTATGAACGAATAAAAAAAAATAATTTAATCTACATGAAAACTTTTGGATTTTTTCACCAACTTCAACCAAATATCTCTTGTTTCCATAACCCTCTACTATAGTTCCTTCATCCCCCTTATGTGAACTCAATTTATCAGGGTGACTGAGAACACGAACACACTCGTTTTGTTTGAAACTGCGCTCTTTCCGATTGGTGTCATGTGAACGTTTCTGACTCAACAGTTTCTATTCAACTCTTGAGACCAAATTCCGTTGAACAAGACTGCATTTGCTGACAAGTGTTCTCAATCTCCTCTTCATAAAGAGTTCTGCTGGGGTTTGTCCAGTTATAGTGTGTGGAGCAGTCCTGTACTTCAGCAAGATATTTGCCAAACATTGCTTCATGCTGAGTCCCGAACAACACTGTAACACTTGCTTTTTGAGAGCTTCTTTCACTATTTTGACTGACCATTCGGCTGCTCCGTTTGAAGCTGGATGCTATGGTGGGACGAGAGTGTGTTTGATAACATTTTGTTTCATGAATTCTTGGAATAGAGCAGAATGGAACTGAGGGCCATTGTTAGAAACAAGCACTTCAGGTAAGCCATGACATTCAAAGATAGACCTCAATTCATCTATGGTACATTCAGTTGCAGTATTATTTTGAACCCATGTGTTTCACTTCAATCACTTTGAGTGACTATCTACAACTACCAGGAAATAATCATTTGCTTTCTCTCAGAAATCCACATGTACTCTCTGAAAAGGTCTACTTGGCCATGACCAGGGTTGTTTCTGCAGTTTTGGAACACACTGCATTTGCTGACAAGTGATTCAAGATCACTGTCCAATCCAGGCCAGTAAACAAAGCTTCTTGCAATTGATTTCATACTAACAATCCCTGGATGTTCAGTATGAAGTTCGGCCAAAATTCTATCTCTCAAAGAAGTTGGTGCCACCACTCTGTTTCCCCACTTGACACAACCTTGTTACAAGGCAATTCAGTACGATGTTTATGGAATGGTTTCAATTCTGTGTCCATACACTGATCAGTCCATCCATTCAAGGTGTTTTCATACGCTCCTTTCAGTACTTTTGAATTGCATTTGCAATCTCAGTTGCATTCACGGGAAAGTCTTTGTTAACTCTACCTAGCATGAAAATCGCACCTTCACTCCCAACACACGACTCCTTATGTGGCAACCTGCACAAGGCATCTGCGATTGGGTTTTGCTTTGAAGTGCGATATTCAATTGTGCAGTCATATTATGACAACAACACTGTCCAACGTTGCATTTGTGATGCGGCCATTGCGGGGATGGCAGATTTGGACCCCAATATTGTTAGGAATGGTTTGTGATCTCGTATCAGGGTAAGCTTTCTGCCGATCCAGAACTGTTGGAATTTCTTGATTCCAAACATTATGACGAGGGCTTCCTTTACAATTTGAGCTGAGTTTCTTTCGCTCTTTGTGAGGGTTCACAATATGAACACGACTGGTTTCTCTTGGCCGTCATTAATAAGCTTCCTGTTGCACTTTCATCCACTTCCACTGGACATCCTTCTTGAGGAGCTCGTGCAATGGAGCTAACATGATCACTAACTCTGGTAAGAAACATGTGTAGTACTGGACCATTCCAAGGAATGGTGGCTTTTGGATGATTGATGACAGCATTAACCTTTTCCTTCACTGATTGCAAGCTATTTGCATCAACTTTCAACCAAGGTACACAACCTTGGGCTTCAGAAAAGCACATTTTCTTCTTTTCAATTTGACATTGTGGGCATTCAACCTTTGAAGCACTATATCTAATGTTTCTAGATTTTATTCCTTGTTACTTGTTGCGGTCAGAGCATCATCTTGATTGCATAAGCAATTTGGAGCTCCTTGCAAAATCTCATCCATCGTCGCTTGGAGGATTTTGAAGGAGGACTTTACACTATACACCATACAGTCCCTTGTGTGTGTTGATGGTGAGATACAGTTGACTCTCTCTGTCAACATTTAGCTGTGTGTAAGCATGCAACAGGTCAAGCTTGGAGATAACTTTTGACACAGAGAGTGCTGCATACAAATCTTGCCATGTAGGTAACGCGTCCTGCTCATCATCAACTGCTTGGTTGATAGTATCTTTGTAGTCACCGCACAAGCATACAGTTTGTCTGCTTTGGGCACTACCACAATCAGGATAGCCCGTTCACTTTTGTCAGTTCTCTCTGAGCTTCGCTAGCTCGTCCTCCATCTGACTTTTCAATGCATAAGGGACCAGCCTTGCCTTACAATGGACAAGCTTCATGTTGGACTTGATGTGGATATGGGCGCCATACCCAGTGATGCCCTCATAACTGTCTGTGAACATGCTTTTGTACCTGTTCAGCATTGTGTCATGTCGCTACTTTGAAACATCTGCATTGAAGATGTTTTTCCAGTCCAGTTTTAACTTTCTCAACAGTCTTTGCCCATGAGAGTTGGCCTGCTGCTGTAGTTTGCACAATAATAGGCAGTTTTACTGACTGGCCACGTGCCTCTAGGATTTCCCCGGAGTAATTCTATTGTACTCTTTGTAAGTCGTATTTGATTAAACTTACTCTCATCTGTGTCCTTACTCATGATAGAGCAGTCTGTTGCCATGTCGATACACATATCAACATATTGCACGTTGATCAAAAGTCTTTCTCACGATTGCTAGCATTGCCGCTAGTGGCATAAATACTGCAGATGCCTCGTTCTTCAACACCAGGTGTGTTCACTTCAATATTGTGAATTCCTCCCTTTTGTTGTCGCTGCTTTGCATTACCACTAGAATGGTTCTTTCCTCTTGCTTTAGATCTAACTCTGTGAGCTGTTGCAATAAGGCCTTGCTTCTGGCAGTGAAAACACTTTGAATTTCTGTATTGGCGTGACTGTGGTGAGTGATTTCCATTGTAGCAATAACAATTCACTGAACTGCTCTCACCGACATGTTTTTGACTCGTTCTCACAGCTTTAGGTTTGGCGGTGGCTTTGTGGTTGTAGACCTGAGTTGCACTCGTCACTTGAGTTGGACGGAGCTCCCTAGCATTCTTAGATGCCATCTCCATAGATAGGGCAATTTTCATGCTATGTCAAACATTAGTTTCGGAGTGCTCTGTAACTTGGACAGTGTGGGCTCATCCACCAGTCCACACACAAATTTATCTCACAACGCACGATCCATAAATGTGCCGAATTTACAATGCAAAGCCAGGTTCTTAAAAGATACAATGTACTCACTGATAGTTTGACTTTGTCTTTGGTTTCTGGTACCAAACGTATAGCTCTCCGCTGTTCCTAATGGCTTTGGGTCGAAATGGTCGTCGGGTTTCTCGACAACGTCTTCAAACGATGCATCCTTCGCTTTCCCTGGCGCGAGTAGGTTTCAGTGTTCTGTAGACATTTGGCCCAATCTCCGTTCGAGAAATTGGTTTCTTCCATTCACAAATTATATTATTTTGAGCTTGAACATTCTCATCTGCACCTTCAGTCTCAATAATGTTAATGGCCGAAAAAACATCTCTGTCCGCTCAATGCAAGAACTGAATGGTTTGCCAGCTCGGCCACACACGCTGAGGTTTCCAATGAATCCCATAGGCATGGCCATGATTGTCCCGATCCCGTTGAACTGAGCACGCTACCTGTGTACCTGTGAGAATCAATGTCGCTGTATACACACAAGCGAAGGCGAAGCACAGACGATTCTGCATCAGCATTAATGGTAAAATATCACAAAAGTTCAGTTTAGGTGTCACAAATTCACTTTAAACTTGTCCACTCGAAGGTTGAACACTGTGTCCTTCCCTAATTCCTAAAAATGGCTTTGGATTCCCATCCTCGTCACCATAATGTGGGGAGAACAAAGGAAGGACAGGGACACCATGAGTTACTAGTCCATGTGCTTGCTTTATTAGACCAGAGCAAACTGAGCATGCTCATACCAAATCATGTGATGATAAATTACACTGGTGATGGTCGCAAACTATTTGTGCGTTGTTGAAATAGAACTCCTTGGTATTAATGTATGAGGGACATCTTCCTGTGGGCCACATCCAGTACTTCTTGCACTGTGGGGAATCTCGCTATGCAAAAATAGCCATGGGTCCTAGCCTACTGCTGTTGAGGGGTAATGGAAAACCCTTTTACAAAATGGCAGTTGTGATCTAGGTTATGCATCTATAAGCAACAGACTGGCTTATGCTGCTCAGATTACTTGCTGTACCCTGGAAGGAGCCATTCACAAAGAAATTGAGTGTCACTTTAACAATGACTTTCAGAGATAGACTTGTTTCTGTCTGGGAATATGGCTGAAGGTCTTTGAGGCTCACTCAGTTCCCTCATCGCATGTTTGGAGAATCTTCGGTGAGATAGGAACTGCTGCTGGATTTGACTGCCTGTACAGTCATTGTGGGGGAGGGGGTGTATGGATGAATTGAAGCCTCCTCCTTCTGTGGCCCCTTCCCTCCTCGCCTCTTGTTCCTCCCAAAGGCTCACCCATTTCTTCTACTGGGGGTTTATAGAATCATAGAATCATATGGCACCGAAGGAGGCCATTAGTCGCACTCCCCTGCAATTTTCCCATAGCCCTGCAAAGTTTTCCTTTTTGAGTATTTATCCAATTCCCTTTTGAAAGTTACTGTTCAATCTGCTTTCACCATCCTTTCAGGCAGCGCATTCCAAATCACAACAACTCGCTGCGCAAAAAAAATTCTCCTCATCTCCCCTTAGCTTTTTTCCAATGATTTTAAACTTGGTAAACAACCCTCCTACCAGTTGAAACAGGTTCTCCCTATGTACCCTATCAAAGCCTCTCATAATTTTGAACATCATTTTATGAACAATAATAACTCATAATTTTGGGTTGCAGAATCAACTGATTTTCAAAAATATCCGGGTACAAAGTCCTCTGATATTCATTTGCATGTAATTTGCATGTAATTAGCATGGCTGCGCCAGGTTCAGGAGCAGACAACACAAAAGCCTTGTGGGAGAAATTCACTATCGGCCTGGTTGAGGTGCTATGTTTGGAAAGTTAGCACTAGGCGCTAACGATTTCAAACGTTTAAAACATTCGGCGTTTGTGCTCCAAGAAGGAAGTGAGGTGCTAAACTAAGCGCTTCACTTCCTTCCTGGAGCACTAACGGCAGCAGGCAGGGCTGAGACTCCAGCAGCGCAGCATACTGGGCCGTGCAGCGCTGCCGCGTACAAAGGGCTCTTCCCCCCCTTAAAGGGAAGGGCCATCGCTGCAGGCTCTGCAATTTAAAAGATACCGACCTGGACCACCAAGGGAATGGCAATTCCATGCGATCAGCCCAACATTCAAGCAGAGCGCCGGGTTGAACGATGGCGGGAAGGAACCCGCGAAGAAATCAGCAGAAACAAAGGTATGTTTTTTTTTACTTACCTCAGCCACCTCGCCTTTAATCGTTGCCCCCGGTAACAGCCAGTCACCCGATCCGTGTCTCCTGCAGCAGCCGATGTTTTAATGGGGCGATTCGCACAGCGCTGACGTCACGATCTCCGAGCGTGGGCCATAGTGCCACCGGTAAACTCACGCCCAATATGGCGGGAGTTGATGTCAGCGCCCCGCCCGGTCGCAAAGGCATTTGTGCCCTGTTAGTGCTCCCCGGGGATGCTAACGGGAGGTGCAAATTCATTCAATTTCTCCCCCTTAGAGACAGTTTGCTATTGAGGAGGAAAATGGGAACAAAGGATTAGCACCTAACTTTATTCTGCAGTGCAGCATTTTTGGGCACTATTTGGGAATGGACCAGAGGAAAATTAGTCACTCAGAATTATAACTGGTGCATCCTTGTGGGTTGGTTTTATAAAGAAAATGGAAGATACCTAAAGTTTGCACAAAGCACTGCAGCAAACAATGGTGGAATTAGGGCCATCCACCTTTGGCACATCTGTAAATTAATTTGTTAACGTGAGTTGCTTACAGCTGACAAGTCATCTACTCACAAAATGGAGAAAATCAACATACATCGACCTAATTAACCACAAGTGCATTCATTTGAAGGTTTGTGTAATATCATTCACATTTTTCAAAATACCAACCCTTATGGTTTCATCTCCCATATTTTTCTATCCTCACTCTATGAAGAACCATATTTGTCAACTATAAAAGCAAATAAACAGCCCCCCAAAACCCCAGAGGCCATAGACACAGCAATGAGCACACTTGAAAACGAGAAGAACAGTGGAAAGCAAAACTTTCTTCAGGTTAATAGTTCAGGCGTGGTATTTGGGCAATGGCTACGCTGTGAAAATCAGTTCGTGTCTCTCTATTTTACAGCACACAATAGTCACACTTTCCGACAGTATGTAAATTTGATCAAAGAATGTTTCTTCCACAAGGAGAGGTAATGATTTGATTCTCCAACATTTGGTGTGCTGTTGACATCCACATGCGAAAATTGATGAAGATTCTTGCCCCATTAATTTATTCAATGAGAAGTTAATTGCATGGTTTTGGATTTATCCTTGGTAGTTTTGCATCAATCATTTTGATTAGTTGTGTTATGCAGATTTTCTGGAGGCTGTACTGCAAATTCTGCCAGCACAAATACTGACAAATTTAAATCTGCTCTGCTTGCATCACCTGTAAACGTGCAACAACTACAATCCAACCCAAATCTGCACACATCCTGAGTAACAGCTGGGAGAATGGAGAGAGAGGAAGTATCAGGAATGACCTACATTTCATTGCAAAAACGGACCTTTTGGTGTTCATATTTGAACTGTCCATAGAGTGCATGTCCCAGATCCCTGAAGGTAGCAGGCCAGGTAGATAAGGTGGTTAAAAAGGCATATGGAATACTTGCCTTTATTAGCTGAAACATAGAATACAAGAGCAGGGGGGCTTATACTTGAGCTGTATAAACCACTAGTTAGGCTACAGCTAGAGTACTGCAAACAGTTCTGGTCACCACATTACAGGAAAGATGTGATTGCACTAGAGAGGGTACAGGGGAGATTTACGAGGATGTTTGCCTAGACTGGGTAAATTTAGCTATGAGGAAAGATTGGATAAGCTGGGTTTGTTTTCTTTGGAACTGAGGAGGCTGAGGGGAGTCCTTATTGAGGTGTATCAAATTATGAGGGGCCTAGAAAGAGTGGATATGAAGGACCTGTTTCCTTTAGCAGAGGGCTCAACAACCAGGGGGCATAGATTTAAACTAATTGGTAGGAGGTTTAGAGAGAATTTGAGGAGAAATTTCTTCACCCAGAGGGTGGTGGGGGTCTGGAACTCACTGCCTGAAAGGGTGGTAGAGGCAGGAACCCTCATAGCATTTAAAAAGTGCTTGGATGTGCACTTGAAGTGCCACAACCTACAGGGCTACGGACCAAGAGCTAGAAAGTGGGATTAGGCTGGATAGCTCTTTGTCGGCTGGCGCTGACATGATGGGCCGAAATGGCCTCCTTCCGTGCTGTAAATTTCTATGATTCTATCATTCTAATTGGTGGCTCTTTACATTTTTTAAATGTTCTAAATGCAAATGTGTTCGTTTAGCAAAAGTGGTGCTGTTCATCTGTCGGAGCATCACTTTGGGCTGTGAGTCAGAGCTTTATCTGTTCTAAAATAAGCATGACATTCCAGTGCAACTGAGAGCTGGACGAAGAGACACTCTCCTCGAACACGGTGCAGGTTAGCAAATGGCAGGATAATGTGGGCAAAAGCTGTTATCCTAATTGCACCTGACTTAAGTTCAGCCTGTAGAAAATAAGGGATCTGACACCCACAGGGCTTGTCAAACCAGGAAGTAGTCCAACACACAGGCTTTTACTCTCCACAAACTTTGTCCGAAACACCAGCTTTGGCTGGAACAATTAGAACATTATTTTCTCAGCTTTGCCGGTAAGAATGCATCGTGCAACCGCCAGCCCGAATTTTAACCCAGCTTGCCTGGAGCGTAGTGGGTGAGTGCCATTTATGTCACAGTCCCGATTGGTGTCTCACAGACCTACCATTATTGTGTGGACGCACCAACGTTAGTGTTCTCGATCAGGCCAACATCCCCAGCATTGAAGCATTGACCACATTCAACCAGCTCCGTTAGGCAAGCCACATTGTCCGCATGCCCGACACAAGACTCCCAAAGCAAGCGCTCTACTCGGAACTCCTTCACGGCAAGCGAGCCCCAGGTGGGCAGAGGAAACGTTACAAGGACACCCTCAAAGCCTCCTTGCGAAAGTGCCCCCACCGACACCTGGGAGTCCCTGGCCAAAGTGGAAGAAGAGCATCTGGGAGAGCACTGAGCTCCTCGAGTCTCATCAAGAGCATGCAGAAACCAAGCGTAGGCAGCGGAAGGAGCGTGTGGCAAACCGGGCTCCCCACCCGCCCTTTCCTTCAATGACTGTCTGTCCCACCTGTGACAGAGACTGTAATTCCCGTATTGGACTGTTCAGTCATCTGAGAACTCACTTTAGAGTGGAAGCAAGTCTTCCTCGATTTTGAGGGACTGCCTATGATGATGAGGATTGCTGTGTACAAGGGGCTCGCAGCCGAATCTTTGCTGCATGGCTTTCCAGGAGAGTCCAGCAGCTGCCAGATGGTTGCTTTCGTACTGATTTTGCCTCACTTGCCCTCAGAAATCATTCTCCAATTATCCTGTGCTATTATTTCTAGTCAGGAGTTTCTGGGAGTACCACTGCTCAGAAGACAGCAGGTGTGGAGAGCTGACCATAGGATGCCACACTCAGCACGCAGGGTGTACTGTCCCAGGGTAACTCTTCTGCACCTGACTGAAGAGCAGTGACTCAGGCAGCTTCGCTTCATTCACCAGGCAGGCTGTCTCAGACATCTGCAACCTGCTGTAAGGGAACCTGCTGTACCAGGCCGCCATGGTTTTGCTGTCAAAGTTACCACAGCTGTCAACCTTTTCACCACCGGCTCTTTCCAGTCTGCCGCAGGTGTAGGGACAAAAGGCCAGTGCCTTCCCCACTGACCTCTACAGTCGCTAGGAGTGCGCCTGGGGATTTGCAGCAGTGGCTGGTGTCCCCTGTGCAGGTTGTCACGTGTTACCCTCGGGGCACCAGATCAGCAGCCAGCAGTACTGATCAATAGAAAAGAGGTACGGGTAAAATTGCAACTAAAGACAAAAACATACACAAAGTATATGTGTAAAACCCATCCGATTCACTGATATCCTTTAGGGAAGGAAATCTGCCGTCCTTACCCGGCCTGGCCTATATGTGACTCCAGTCCCACAGCAATGCAGTTGACTCTTAACTGCCCTCTGAAATGGCCCAGCAAGCCACTCAGTTGTAGTCATGAAGGCAGCTCACCACCACCTTCTCGAGGGAAATTAGGAATGGGCAATAAATGCTGGCCTTGCCAGCGACGTTTTCATCCCATGAATAAATTTTAAAAATACATAGTAAATAAAGGAAAGGATGATAAACGGGAAGACTGTGCAAAGCTCTAGGCTCCATATTACAAAAAGAATATAGAGGCACTGAAGAAAATGCAATAAAGATTTGCAAGAATGATACCAGAACTGAGAGATTATACCTAACAGGAAATACTGAAGAGGCCTCACTCTTTTCTCTAGAAAAAAGTGACCTAATAGACATCTTTAAAATCATGGAGGTGTCTGATAGGTTAGACGTAGAGAAGATGTTTTCACTTGTGAGGAACACCAAATCTAGGGGCCATGAATATAAGTTAGTCACTAATAAATCAAATAAGGTATTCAGGAGAAACTTCTTTACCCAGAGAGTGGTTAGAATGTGGAACTTGCTACCACTTTGAGTAGTTGAGATGATTAGCATGGATGAATTTAAGGAGAAGCTAGATAAACACGCGAGGGAGAAAGGAATAGAAGGACATGATGGGCCAAAATGGCCTTCTTCTGTGCTGTAGATTTCTATGATTCTATTATATGCTGAGAGGGTTAAATGTAATAGGGTGGGAGGAGACTCATGTCGAGCATTAACACCAGCATAAACCAGTTGGACCGTATGATTGTTTCTGTGCTGCAAATTTTATATAATTCCATGTAATAGCACTCCATCAATGTGCAGCTAGTGGTTGATCACTGAACTAGGGTCATGCAAGTTTCTGCAAAGTATCCAGGCAGCTGTCATGAATCATGAGAAACTCAATCAACCACCCAATATTTGTCCCTTCCAGGAAAGAAAGAAAATAAAAACTTATATTTATATAGCACCTTTCACGACCACCGGACATCTCAAAGCACTTTACAGCCAATAAAGTACTTTTGAAGTGTAGTCACTGTTGTAATGTGGGAAACACGGCAGCCAATTTGCACACAGCAAGCTCCCACAAACAGCAATGTGATAATGACAAGATAATCTGTTTTTAGTGATGTTGATTGAGGAGTAACTATTGCCTAGGACACTGAAGATAACTCCCCTGCTCTTCTTCAAAATAGTGCCATGGGATCTTTTACTTCCACCTGAGAGGGCAGACGGGGCCTCAGTTTAACATCTGCTGGGGACAAGGGATACCCACTACACACATGGTCATGACACCCTTGCACAACCCCACCACTCCCGAGCAACTGCGATATCCTAGAAGCCATGCGACCACCAGGAAGATAAAGGTCTGTCCGGCCTGGGGGCTCCCTACAATATGCCCCATGAAGAATCTGCCTCTTGGTCATTTTTGTGCTGCATACTTCACACGCTGGCCTTACAGAGAGGCAGCCCTGTGGAAGAGTTCGCGGAGGATCAGCAGCAGGCTTCGTCAGATAAGAAGCACGAGGAGAAGAGGTGGAAGCAGTAAAATAAGGAAAACCACCTCAATGTCTTGCAGCAAGAGATGATTTGAGTGAGCCGCTCAGACCAATTCTTAGATCAATGAAATACTGAAAAAAACAGTGATGAGTGCCTCAGTGGACCCTTTAGAGGATGCCGAGTGAGGCACAGAGGGAAGTTGTAGGCTTATCCAAGAGGGAGTCAATCTTGGGCGGTAACAGGAGAGTAGGAAGGTCGAATAATGGTGAAGGGTTAGAGTAGGGATTTGAGGGAGGGGCAGAGTACCCAAAAGTAGAGAAATGAAAGGAGGCACAATGACAGGAGGGAGGGGTAAAGAGAAAAGAAGAAACAAAGAGATATGGAAGTCATACACTTGAAATAACGTAACCTACATGGCTACGGACCAAGTGCTAGAAAGTGAGATTAGGCTGGACAGCTCTTTTTCAGCTAACACAGACATGATGGGCCGAATGGCCTCCTTCTGTGCCATAAATTCCGATGCTTCCATGAAATGATGGACTCGGCTTCGAGTGGAAGCCAAAATGTGCACGCAAATAGACACAGTGAAACTCAAGTTACATAGACATGGTTACAACGTAAGATTAGGAGAGATATGTCCTGGTAATAAACGGAGAAATAGAAAGAAGACAATAGGAAAAAGTCCAAAGTTAACGTCAGAGGTCCCGTGGCAGAATTTAGTGGAGTCGGCTTGGAGCATCGACGAACTGATGTCCCGGTTCGGAGGTGAGTCTGGAGGGCGAGTGAGTCCAGAAGCTATTGGAAGGATAGAGTATTGGAGAACACCTTGCTAGAGTTATTGCTGTGGAAATGTAGAGCCAGGAGGTGCAGAATCGATCGTAGGGCAGAAAAACTGTGATAAAGTTTGAGGTCATTGTGAGCTCCAGAAGCTGCAGAGAAATGGACTTCGGCCCAGGGGAGTGAATTTCTGGCCAGGACCCACACCGTAGCTAAGTAAGGCTGAAATAGCACGACAGTCATCAGCAGGTATCAGCAGTAGTGGGAATGGGCAGTAAACTAGACAAAGTCACTTTAAAACTTAAGTAATTGAATAACAGATCAGAGTCACATCAACTGGGTCTTGCAGTATAGTCCAGTGTACATTCACTAGGATGATACCATGGTTGAGAAATTAAAGACATGAGAACCTTGAGTTACTGGAACTATTACCACGAGAGCATAGAGTGCTGAGAAGAGATTTAAAGAGGCTTTTAAAATCATCAAGAGTTATGCTAGAGTGAAAAGATTAAAACTGTTTCCCGTGGTTGGGGAATCAGTGACAAGGGCTGATTAATTTAAAATTATCACCAAGATTAAGGAGCAAAATCCGATTTGCCCAGAGCATGGAACACTTCAACTACACTTTCCTGACTCTTGCTAGATTGTGTATTGATTCAAGATTGATAGCTTTCCTGACCCCAATTGGCAATGCAGTTTTCACCGTTTCTACTTTATTCACTCAGTGACATTACTCATGCCCAATTAAGTTACACATCCCCATAATATTACCATTTCATCCCCGTCATGAGCCCTGGAAGAACCTAGCCATTCAATAAGCTATTAGTGTTGTATATTCTCATTAAACACAGATCAATAGTTCTCTCACAGTTGATACGTTTACTTAAATGAGAGGGGATCTCATAGAAATGTTTAAAATTCTGATGGGTTTAGACAGGTTAGATGCAGGAAGAATGTTCCCAATGTTGGAGAAGTCCAGAACCAGTCAAAGGATAAGGGGTAAGCCATTTAGGACCGAGATGAGGAGAAACTTCTTCACCCAGAGAGTGGTGAACCTTTGGAATTCTCTACCACAGAAAATTGTTGAGGCCAAGTCACTAAATATGTTCAAAAAGGAGTTAGATGTAGTCCTTACTACTAGGGGGATCAAGGGGTATGGCAAGAAAGCAGGAATGGGGTACTGAAGTTGCATGTTCAGCCATGAACTCATTGAATGGCGGTGCAGGCTCGAAGGGCCGAATGGCCTACTCCTGCACCTATTTTCTATGTTTCTATGTTTCTATGTTAAATGAATCAGTCTTTCTTTGAACTTGTTTAAAATTATCACCAATATCCTTCAGTCGTCAGCACCTCCTGGATCACTAGCTCTTTGATCACCACCATCATGGATGTATCCATTATATTTGTCCTTCTTCTGTCAAACCGAGCTTGGGTTCCCTAGTTTAGTTCTATATCGTATCTACTCCACATAGCCCTTCCGGTCCCTGCTCTCCCAAGAAGACTTCCAATTATGCCAGGTGTATCTCAACTTTCAAAGTGTATAGGGAACATAGTAGGTGGTTTAACAATGGGTGTTATACATGCAACTGTTGCTCCTTTACCATCTTAAATAATTCATGCTGTAAGTCCTGGGAGACAATGGAGTCTCTGTACTGGTCACAGGACTGTCATCCCATTCATAGAATCGTGGAATCATACAGCACAGAAGGTGTCCAGTCAGCCCATCGTGCCTGTGCCACTCTTTGAAACAGTTACAAATTAGTCCCATTCCCCTGCTCTCTCCCCAATAGCCCTGCAAACGTTTTCCCCTTCAAGTATCTATCCAATTCCCTTTTGCAAGTTATTATTGAATCTGCTTCCACCACCCTTTCCGGCAATGCATAACAGAGCATAACAACTTGCTGAGTAAAAAAAATCTCATCTCCCTCCTAGGCTTTTTTGCTGATTATCTTAAATCTGTGTCATCTGGCTATCAACTTTTTTGCTCACTATCTGCTCGAACAAAACGCCTCATCATTTTGAATACCTCGATTAACTCTACCCTTAACCTTCTCTGCTCTAAGGAGAACAATTGCAGTTTCTCCAGTCTCTCCACGTCACTGAATTCTCTCATCCCTGAGATCATTCTGGTAAATCTCCGCTGCACCCTCTCTGACACCTTGACATTCTTTCTAAAGTGCGGTTCCCACAATTGGAAACAATACTCCAGCTGAGGTCTAACCAACGATTTATAAAGGTTTAGCATAACTTCCTTGCTTTTTTAATCTATGCCTTCATTTCTAAAGCCAATGATCCCGTATGCTTTTTTAACAGGTTTATCACCTTGTCCTGCAAATTTCAAAAATTTGTGTATGTGAGTCTCCAGATCCCTCTGTTCCTGCAACCCGTTAACATTTTACCATTTAGTTTATACTGCCTCTAAACGTTTTACCATCCAAAATGCATCACTTTACACTTCTCTCAATTAAATTTCACCTGTCATGCGTCTGCCCATTTCACCAGACTGTGCCTTCCTGAAGTCTGTTACTATCCTCCTACATTTCCAAGCCCAAGCTTTGTCTCATCCACAAAGTTTGAAATTATGCCCTTATACTTGAGTCCAGGACATTAATATATGGACGTGTTAGTTTGCAACACCTAATGCTCTGATTGGGTCCCCTTGATCACAAGACCTTATTGCTGATTGGTCCCCTTGGAGGATAAGACATATCCAACAGTTTCTCTGGAATGTGTAATTAGAACTGCCCTTCCTACATAATCAGTGACTTTACAAAGTGTAATTCGAGCCATTCTGACTGCTGATTCCAGACAGAACAGAGCTCACTTGAAACAGACAGAGCTCACTTTCATGGGTTAAGACCTTCTCCCACCCCTCACACAAATTCCTGCCCCCACTGCCCAAGTGCCTAACCTTCCACTCCATCCCAAGTTTCTGACCTTCTCTCCGCCCCCCCCCCCACCAAGTTTCTGACATTGTCTCCCTGCCCAGGTTCCTGACCTTCTTCCCCCACCGGCACCACCCCCTGGGTTCCTGACCTCCCACCAACAAGTTCCTGACCTTACACACCCCCCTCCCCCACCCCCTCCCTCTCCCCCACACCATAGATAGGCCATTGTGTGTGGGTCACGGATTGTTAACAGGTTTATTGGGTATGAAGAGAATAGTGACAGTGTCATGACTTCCGGATTTCATCCAATCTGCCCCAGTCTCTCTCTCTCTCTTCCCAGTCTCGCTCTCTCTCTCTTCCCAGTCTCGCTCTCTCTCTCTCCCTCAGTCTCTCTTTCTCTCCCAGTTTCTCTCTCTCTGCCTCACTCTCTCACTCTGCCACCTCTGATTTCCTCTCTCTCTCAGAAGGCAGTGATATTCTAGGCAAAAGTCCTGGAGTCTCTGTTCGTATCGTCATTCATTTTTGATACTTAACCCAAAAGCCCCAGCAGCAAGTTAAAAGTTGAGCTCCGAACTCGACAATGTGGTTCGAAACCACTTCCGGTTTCTTCATATAGCGTACTGCGCATGTGCGGCTAGATCGAACACGCATGCGCATAAAAGGGGCGGAGTCCACGGTGGCATGCGCAGAAGGATATAAAAATGTTTGTGCAGATAATCACTCCATTAATATATATCAAAAAGAGCAGTGGTGCTAATACCGACCACTGCAGGTCACCACTGTATACTTCCCTCCAGTCTAATAAATAACTGCTTACCACTACTCTCTGCTTTCTGTCTCTCAGCCAATTTTGTATCCATGCTGCCACTGCCCCTTTAATCCCATGGGCTTCAACTATATATGTGGTACTTTATCAAAAGTCTTCTGAAACTCCATATACACAACATCAACCACACTGCCCTCATCACCCCTCTCTGTGCATTCTGCAGAACATGTAAATACCAAAGAAAATTCTCAACAAGAGTTCCTGAGGATAGATTTTTAGCATATCATTTCGTCCACAATCGGGCTGAGGTTGGAGGGGAGTTGGGAGAGAGAATCCATGATTGGGAGGAGAGAGAAGCCGCAATTGGGGTAGGGATGGAGGTGGGGAGGTGAGAGAGGCCATGATTTGGAGGGGGGGAGAGAAGCCATAATCAGGGAGGGGACGGAGTGGGGTGAGGGCGGGGGGAAAGGCCATGATCGGGAGGTGATGAGATCTGCGATTGGGAACAGTGAGAGAGGCCGTGATTTGGAACAGAGAGAGGGGTCAGTAATCAGTGGGGCGGGAGAGGCTGACGGCTTCCTTGAGTGGCGGGGGAAGTACTCCTGCCCCCCTGGCCCACAAGGGTTGCTGAAAAGGCATCTACCTTGCAGAGCCAGTCAGCTCCCTCCTCCCTTTCATTGGCGGTTTCCCAAGCCCTGGGAAACCTGCACAGCACATGCCAAATGCACTGTGGGATGCTGGTTTAAATATGTTAATATAGTGTCCAGCCTCTCCATGGCAACACACTCGGGCTCCCCCATATTCGTCGGGTTCCTGCGGATGTGCGGCGTGTGAGGGACATGTTGCCGGCATTGAACTCTTTAGCTCTGTTCCCCCCCCCCCCCAACGCTCTTTCACCCATTGTGGAGTGGCGGGGGGTGTGGGGGTGGGGGGGGTGCAGAGGTTGGTAATATTAAGACATATCATTTGAAATGAAAATAGTGTTTCCTCGCCCAGTCTCATGCACACAAAATGGACGTGAGACAAAGCAGGACCATTCCTCGGGGTTGGGTGCTGGGACCACTGCCTTTCTTGATGTATGTTGATGACTTGGACGTGGGTGTACAGGGCACAATTTCAAAATTGACAGAAAACTTGGAAGTATAGTCAATAGTGAGGAGGATAGGGATAGACTTCAAGAGGACGTAGACAGGCTGGTGGACTAGGCGGACACGGCCATGATCGTTTTAAATGGTGGAGCAGGCTCGAGGGGGCCGTATGGCCTACTCCTGCTCCTATTTCTTATGTTCTTATGTTCTTCCACGTGGCAGATGAAATTTAACGCAGAAAAGTGCAAAGAGATACATTTTGGTCGGAAGAATGAGGAAAGGCAATATAAACTAAAGGGTACAATCCTAAAATAAGTGCAGGAACAGAGAGATCTGGGGTATAAGTGCACAAATTTTTGAAGGTGGCAGGGTAGGTTGAGAAAGAGTTTAAAAAAAGCATGATGGGCTTCATAACCAGAGGCACGGGGCTGGATTCACGGCTTTCCTGATTTCGGTGCGCCAATCGCGGCGTGGCAGTCCCGATACCGCCTGAAAAATGTTTGCGCCTTCCACTAAAAATTTCAGCAAAAAATGAGGATCCATGATCAGGGGCGTTAATCAGGTGTTACACAACGGACTTTGTGAACCCGAGCCGAACATCATGGAGTTAAAAGAGGCTGCCATTTTGTGCATGTTCAGTCGGGTTTTTGTTTTCCCGGGCGCAGACTTTATTTCAGTGCGGCAGCTTCCTCCGCGCATGCGCAGATAACCCGCCCGACTTCTGGCAGAAATGGAGCAGCAGGAGGGCAGGCAACATGCCAGTTGTTTCTCAACGGAGGCTGCTGAGGCCTTAGTCCCCGGAGAGAAGGTGGGTATCACTTCATCTGGTTGTTGAGGGAGACCGCTGCCAACTATTTTCAAGAGGTTGTGGCGTGAAATTGCCCAGGAGATGTCTGCGGTAGACACGGTTACCAGAACTGGCGCCCAATGCCACAAAAAGTTCAATGAACTTACCAGGTTCGTCAGGGTGAGTACCTTTCACATTTATGTATCCTTCCAACATGAATGTCAGACACTATTTGAAGTCTTTCATGTATCTGCCCATTCTCAAAGTCTTGCAGCTTGTGGTGTGGGTTTCACAATGCATCAGAAAGCTGAAGGCTGACTTCTCCAACCATGTTTCTTAAATAAGGATGCACACACCCTCTTATTCCCTATTCATTGAGAACCTTCCTCGCAATACACGCCCACTGCTGATATAGGTTTCCTAATGATCACCTGCAGCCCCTATGCTACCTCCCTCTCACCTCCTAACAATCGCTCACAAAGCTCATGCAACATCCACACAGATTGAAGTGAAGCCATTTGCACATCCACACAGTCTCAGCTATTGAACTATGGTAGGCATATGCGGCACAGCAGGAGGTGCACCCTTTCCGAACCCTACCTGTTTTTCTCATTGCAGGCGAAGCTCTCACACAACAGGCGTGAGCAACGCTGGACAGGTGGGGGTCCGCCTCAGCTCCTCCACCTGACAGATGTGGAGGATCGGGTGTCTGCCCTCATTGGATCACCAGCTCGGACAGTTGCCGGGGGCAATGCTGAGCCCTCTTCGGGGAGTGAGGGTATGTTGATGGAGTGTGCGACTGATGTGACTTCATTGAGACGTATTATGAACTGGCATGGGGCCTTCACATGGACCTGTGTAATGACACCTTCCTGCTATCACCCTGCTGCTAACCACATGTCTGTTGTTTTCTGCAGGCAGACATGGAACTGGATGGTGGAAATGTCCAGGGAAAACACAGACATGCACCATGATCTCATGGCTGCATTGGGTTGGATCCCAGAGAGCATCAACAAGCTTTCTGCGACTGTTGCAGAGGCAGAGTCACGCATTGTCGCTGCAACACAGGACACCAGCAAGGCCATCATTGCCCACTCACAGAGGCAGGTGGCCTCCAGCAGCGACAGTCGTGTTCCAGAGCGTGTGGCGTGCGCCATTAATCACATTGCAGCATCGATCAAATCGCAGGCACACGTTATGCTGCAGCTTGGTGATATGACACGGTCGATGACTGTTGCCATCCTCTCTGTGTTCCCCACTGTCCAGCGGGGAAGGGACAGTGCTGAAACAGATCAGCAAGTTGTGGAGACGCATCGTGCTCCGGATGTTGAGGCCCAGCCCCGTCGGAGAGTCAGTGGCTCCCAGGAAATGGAAGGTGCTGTCCTACCTCAAGATAACAGCATTCCGGCTCCCACCATTGACTCTCCAACCATGCAACCTACATGGTACACACTCGAGCCACCAGTGACTGCTTCCACCAATGATGAGGCGCAGCAGTCCGCAGCCGGGCCTTCCAGGCCCAGAGCTGGTCCAGGGCATCATCACGCACCATCTGTACTGTCTGTCCCCTAACACAGCAGCCCTCAAGCAGCCTTACTGAGGCCTCATTGAGGAGGAGCAGCATGCATGGGAGGGGGATGAAGGGAAGGGAGGAGGAAATCTCAGGCCAATCCCATCAAGGGATGGGACAGCCTTCTGCAGATGCCTTGCTATATTATGAGAATGCCTGTAAATAGTTGTTTTTTAATAATGCACTTGTTAATTACGTGCAGCAGAACGCTGTTTATTGTATCGTTTGGTTAAGAACATAAGAACATAAGAATTAGGAACAGGAGTAGGCCATCGAGCCTGCTCCGCCATTCAACAAGATCATACCTGATCTGGCCGTGGACTCAGCTCCACTTACCCGCCCGCTCCCCATAACCCTTAATTCCCTTAGTGGTTAAAAATCTATCTATCTGTGACTTGAATACATTCAATGAGCTAGCCTCAACTGCTTCCTTGGGCAGAGAATTCCACAGATTCACAACCCTCTGGGAGAAGAAATTCCTTCTCAACTTGGTTTTAAATTGGCTCCCCCGTATTTTGAGGTTGTGCCCCCTAGTTCTAGTCTCCCCGACCAGTGGAAACAACCTCTCTGCCTCTATCTTGTCTATCCCTTTCATTATTTTAAATGTTTCTATAAGATCCCCCCTCATCCTTCTGAACTCCAACGAGTAAAGACCCAGTCTACTCAATCTATCATCATAAGGTAACCCCCTCATCTCCGGAATCAGCCTCGTGAATCGTCTCTGTACCCCCTCCAAAGCTAGTATATCCTTCCTTAAGTAAGGTGACCAAAACTGCATGCAGTACTCCAGGTGTGGCCTCACCAATACTCTATACAGTTGCAGAAGGACCTCCGTGCTTTTGTACTCCATCCCTCTCGCAATGAAGATCAACATTCCATTCACCTTCCTGATTACCTGCTGCACCTGCAAACTAACTTTTTGGGATTCATGCACAAGGACCCCCAGGTCCCTCTGCACCGCAGTATGTTGTAATTTCTCCCCATTCAAATAATATTCCCTTTTACTGTTTTTTTTCCCAAGGTGGATGACCTCACACTTTCCGACATTATATTCCATCTGCCAAACCTTAGCCCATTCGCTTAACCTATCTAAATCTCTTTGCAGCCTTTCTGTGTCCTCTACACAACCTGCTTTCCCACCAATCTTTGTGTCATCTGCAAATTTTGTTACATTACACTCTGTCCCCTCTTCCAGGTCATCTATGTATATTGTAAACAGTTGTGGTCACAGCACCGATCCCTGTGGCACACCACTAACCACCGATTTCCAACCTGAAAAGGACCCATTTATCCCGACTCTCTGCTTTCCGTTCGCCAGCCAATTCTCTATCCATACTAATACATTTCCTCTGACTCCACGCACCTTTATCTTCTGCAGTAACCTTTTGTGTGGCACCTTATCGAATGCCTTTTGAAAATCTAAATACACCAGATCCATTGGTACACCTCTATCCACAATGCTCGTTATATCCTCAAAGAATTCCAATAAATTAGTTAAACATGATTTCCCCTTTCATGAATCCATGCTGCGTCTGCTTGATTCCACTATTCCTATCTAGATGTCCCGCTATTTCATCCTTAATGATAGTTTCAAGCATTTTCCCCACTACAGATGTTAAACTAACCTGCCTTTTTTAAACAGAGGCATTACATTAGCCGTTTTCCAATCCGCTGGTACCTCCCCAGAGTCCAGAGATTTTTGGTAGATTATAACGAATGCATCTGATATAACTTCCGCCATCTCTTTTAATACCCTGGGATGCATTTCATCAGGACCAGGGGACTTGTCTACCTTGAGTCCCATTAGCCTGTCCAGCACTATCCCCCTAGTGATAGTGATTGTCTCAAGGTCCTCCCTTCCCACATTCCCGTGACCAGCAATTTTTGGCATGGTTTTTGTGTCTTCCACTGTGAAGACCGAAGCAAAATAATTGTTTAAGGTCTCAGCCATTTTCACATTTCCCATTATTAAATTCCCCTTCTCATCTTCTAAGGGACCAACATTTACTTTAGTCACTCTTTTCCATTTTATATATCTGTAAAAGCTTTTACTATCCGTTTTTATGTTTTGCGCAAGTTTACCTTCGTAATCTATCTTTCCTTTCTTTATTGCTTTCTTAGTCATTCTTTGCTGTTGTTTAAAATTTTCCCAATCTTCTATTTTCCCACTAACCTTGGCCACCTTATACGCATTGGTTTTTAATTTGATACTCTCCTTTATTTCCTTGGTTATCCACGGCTGGTTATCCCTTCTCTTACCGCCCTTCTTTTTCACTGGAATATATTTCTGTTGAGCACTATGAAAGAGCTCCTTAAAAGTCCTCCACTGTTCCTCAATTGTGCCACCATTTAGTCTGTGTTTCCAGTCTACTTTAGCCAACTCTGCCCTCATCCCACTGTAGTCCCCTTTGTTTAAGCATAGTACGCTCATTTGAGACACTATTTCCTCATCCTCAATCTGTATTACAAATTTATTGTCTCGTTTGCTTTTGTTGGGGGTGGATTGTTTATAACTTTTTTTGACCCTTTTCTATTGTTGTAATTTACATCATTCAGAACCTCAGCGTAGATGTGCCTGTACGGTGGCACATAGCATGACCAGTATTAAATACATCCCTCAGCTTCCTCCCTTCAACCAAACCGGTCTATTATGAGCTGGTGAGGTGCGGCTCTTGCTCCGACAGCATCTGGACATGGCCTCACCGTGGATGGGGTGGCTGTGAAATCGGGGCCTCGCCAGGCTCCTCTTCATCATCCTCCTCCTCTTGAGGTGGGCCTGCAATCCCCACTGGCAATGCCTGGCCCCTCATGATGACCAAGTTGTGTAGCATGCAGCACACCCCAATGAATTCCAGCACCTGTTGAGGGGAGTATTGAAGGCTGCCTCCAAAGCAGTCCAGGCATCAGAAGCTCTGCTTGAGCACCCCAATTGTCTGTTTTGGATGTCACGGGTGACAGCATGGCTGACATTGTAGCGCTGCTTGGCTTCTGTGGTGGGGTTGAGGAAGGGGGCTCATGAGCCAGGTGGCTAGGCTGTAACCTTTGTCCCAAATCAGCCAGCCCTGCCCTTCCCTCTGTCGCTGAAACATTTGTGAAAGCATCATGTGCGCTCCCTGGATAGCGGACATTCACTGTGAGGATGCGCTGTGTGTGGTCGCACACCAGCTGGATGTTTAGAGAGCGGGATCCCTTTCAGTTTCTGAATACCTCTGCGTTGTGTAATGGTGCTCGCAAGGTGATGTGTGTGCAGTCAATTGCTCCTTGAACTCTCGGGAAGCCTGCAATTCTGCCAAACCCAAATGCCCTCCCATCTGGTTGTCCCTGCTCATTGGGAATTTTGTGAATTCCATTCTGTAGGTGTACAGAGCTTTTGTGACATGCTGAATGCAGCGATTTGTAGCATATTGAGAGATGCTGCATATGTCCCTTGCTGCTGCCTGGAAGGAGCCGGAGGCATAGAAGGCCAGTGCCACAGTCACCTTCACTGCGATGGGCAGCGCAGTCCTGTTGATGCTGGGAGTCTGTCGGTCTATCTGTAGGAACTGGCATATCTCTGTCAGCACTTCCTTTCGGAAATGCAGCCTTCTCACACACCGCTCCTTGGGGAGCTGGAGGTATGAGCATTGGTGCCTGTAAACCCATGGGGGTAAGGTCTCCTCCCCAGACGTCTTCGGCCTCTCCTCATCCATGGCCCGACATGGCCAGCAGCCCTTCTTCTATTTTAATGCTGTCTGCCAATAGCAACCAGGATGATATGCTGGTGAACCAGTAATGCCCCCATTGCATTCTCTCACTGACCTTATAAGTACACTGTAATGGCAGATAAAAGTGCCATTTGCAAGTCGGAGCTTCACGCAGTGTGCTGTGTGCAACCGTTGGAGTCAATGTGACCTGCGATGTAGGAGCCTCCTCCCTTCAATTAAATACACCGACAATACTGTCTGCTGCATCCTGGGAACACTGTTTTTTTTCAGACGTTTCCTGGGGCGGCCGTTAAATGCGGCATTAGGGCCGAATTTTCCATCTGGAGCGCTGGCACACGACAATTGACATCATGATCTCAGTGAAACTGGAGGGCGGGGCAGTAAGTTTTTGTACACGATCGTAATTTACCGGCTGGGCGCTAAAACCTGGACATCCGGCCTTGCACCCAGAAATAACATTTACCACCTTCCGGGGCATAAACACAGGTGTAAATGAGTGGAAAATCCAGCCGTTGGAGTACAAAAGCAAGGACGTTACGATGAACCTTTATAAAACACTGGTTCGATCTCAACTGGAGTATTGTGTCCAAAACTGTATTTTAGGAACAATGTGAAGGCCTTAGAGAGGGTGCAGAAAATATTTACAAGAATGGTTCCAGGGATGGTGGACTTCAGTTACATGGACAGGCTGGAGAAGCTGGGGTTGTTCTCCTTAGAGCAGAGAAGGTAGAGAGGAGATTTGATAGAGGTGTTCAAAATCATGAGGGGTCTAGACAGAGTAGAGAGAAACTGTTCTTCATAGTGGAATGGTCAAGAACCAGAGGACACAGATTTAAGGTGATTGCAAAAGAATCAGATGCGACATGAGGAAAAACATTTTTACGCAGCGAGTGGTTAGGATCTGGAATTCACTGCCTGAAAGGGTGGTGGAGGCAGACTCAATCATGGCTTTCAAAAGGGAATTGGATAAGTACCTGAAGGAAAAAAAAAATTGCAGGGCTATGAGGAAAGGGCGGGGAAGTGGGACTAGCTGAGGTGCTCTTGCAGAGAGCCGGCACGGGCTCGTTGGGCTGAATGGCCTCCTTCTGTGCTCTAACCATTCTCTGATTCTATGATCTTAAATCTGCCAAGGTTTTAGGGGCACCATATTACATTGAAATGAATCCTCCAAAGGCATAACTTTGTTAATGCTTCGTACTTTAACTGAATTTTCTTATATACAGTCCGCACCGCTGGTGTTACTGCCATTAGCCTGTTATACACGTTGGACAGTGTATCATGAATGGGATGTTCACACTCGCTCTCTCACACATCCATTGTAATCTTGGCTGCCATGTTTAAGCTGTGCCCACAGTTCCCCAATGAGGAGAACCGGTTTCACAAATTTGGTTCACTGCAGGAGATGCTGCGCTTCAGAGAAGGTGAGATTATCTCCAATGTCAGCACGCATTGCCCTGTGTTTGACTACATAAGCATGAATTAAATAAGTACTTTAACTCATTGTACAGCTCGATGATTAGGAGATTGTTTTGCAGTATATTCTGCTCTAGTTGACATGAATTTAGTCTCTTAATGATATGTGGAGGAAAATGTCCGTGCTTGCAGCAAAATCATAAACATGAATATAAAAGATGGGTTTATAATCTCATAACAAGCACCAAATGAAGATCTTCTCTGATAGTAAAAATCTCCTGTCACAAAGGTCATAATAATTATACTTTTTGAGTCAAAATGATGTATAACACAATATAACATATTTATAGCCAGCTATTCAATGGACCATTCCTAATAGCAATCATCACTGTTAAATTTTAGAATACCCATTTGTTCATGATAGGAATGGAGTTGGGGCGTTGTTTGCATTGAACTGATACCTCTCCTGTTCAATTATTGTTATGATATCCTAGTTTGCATTTTCATTTATATTCAAATACAATAACATCATAGTCATAACCACGTAAATGCTTTCTGGAAATGAAAGCATATTTTTAATTTGACACCTTTCCGTGGTTATCTGTGCAATGTGGTAATCATAAGGAAGCTTGTAAAAATACAAAATGCAGAATGCAGTCAATATTTTTGGACTGCTGCCCTCTCTTTTATAGATGGTGTGAGGTAGCTTCCATCTGTCAGCTCTTGTACGTTGCTAATGATATTCTTTATGGGAGCAGCAGCAGGGAATGTTTGTCCACACGCATTGCTTTGTTCGGTACTGGAGTGCATCGGTGAGCAAATTTGGAGGTTGTGATACATTCGTTACGACATCACAGCACACTCAGATCCAAGATGGCTGTTAACGCAGGAACTTGTCAGGTGACCTGTCACCTGATGTCTTTATTGCGTTTGCAACAATGGCTGCATTACCACAGTAGTCCACCAGGTGGAACTATATTACAGAGGTGTTCAGAGGATCTGTGGGATTAAGAACATTGCAACAGTTGCTATCATTATTATTAAGTAGCGAAAATGTTTTGCGTGTAATTTTAATTACATGATACCGCAGTCATATTTATTCATTTTTCAGACCGTAATGATATAATGTAAGGGATAGCATGAATATAAAAGATGGGTTTATAATCTCATAACAAGCATCAATGAAGATCTTCTCTAATAGTAAAAAGCTCCTGTCACAAAGGTCATAATAATTATACAATTATGGTGTCTTGAGTAATGCTGATCAACTATTTCCTTTTCAGGCTGATCAAACTGTAGGGGAATGTATACTAGAAGATATATTTTGAAGATATATGTAACACTGCAAGCGTCCATTGAGAATACATTTTAAGGAGGAGTATCTGGCCATGTATACATTTTGACCCACAGTGCAGTAAGAAGAGCTGTTCTTATGACCGTATTTACTCTATTAAAAAAAACTGAGGAGATGCTAATTTTTCTTTATAATGAAAAAGCCTTTAATTTAATCATTGGACCATGCATGTTTGAAACCTGAGCTTACTGAGATCTAATTAGCAGGACCAAAATAATCATGACATCTAGGGACATAGCAAAGTAAAAACAGGAGGAGGCCATTCATCCCCTCGAACCTGCTCCACCAGTCAATTCGATCATGGCTGATCTGTACCTTAAATCCACCTACCCGCCTTGGTTCCCTACTCCTTAATACTCTTGCTTGACAAAAATCGATCAATCTCAGTTTTTGCATTTTCAGTTGACTCCCAGCCTTTTGGGGGAGAGAGTTCCAGATTTCCACTGCCCTTTGTGTGAAGATGTGCTTCCTGACATCAACTCTGAATGGCCCAGACCTAATTTTAAGGTTATGCCCCCTTCCCCACAAGAGGAAAATTATTCTCTATCTACCCTAGCAACTCCTTTAACCACCTTAAACACCTCGATTAGATCACCCCTTAATCGTCCATACTCGAGGGCATACAAACCAAGTACAACCTGTCCTCATAATGTAACCCTTTTAGCCCCGGTATTAATCTGGTGAATCTGCACTGCTCCCCCTCCAAGGCCAATATATCCTTCCCGAGAACTGAGTGCAGTGCTGCATATGGGCTCTGACCAGGGCTCTGTACAGCTGTAACATCACTTCCACCCCTGTGTATTCCAGCCCCCTTGAGATAAAGACTAATGTTCCATTTGTCTTTTTAATCACTTTTTTTTCCTGTTCACGAGCTTTTAGTGATTTATGTCCTTGAACCCCTAAATCTCTCTGCTCCTCCACAGTTCCAAACTTCCCACCATTTAGAACATGCTCTGACGTATCTTATTTACATCCAGAGACGATGACCTCACATTTCCCCACATTGAACTCCATCTGCCACAGTTTTGCCCACTTACTTAATCAAAGTCCCATGGCAACTTGCTGCTTCTATCTGCACGATTTACTCTGCCACCTAACATGGTGTCATTAGCGATTCTGCAGTAATGATGCTTTAATGCTTCACAGGTAGTAAACTTGTCACTTAATCAGTATAAATACCAAGAAGTTCACTGACCTAATTGTGGAGAGTTCAGAATTGTGAGCAAGAAAGAAAGAAAGACAGACTTGCGTTTATATAGCGCCTTTCACGACCACCAGATGAATTTACAGCCAATGAAGTACTTTTGAAGTGTAGTCACTGTTGTAATGTAGGAAACGCGGCAGCCAATCTGTGCACAGTAAGCTCCCACAAACAGCAATGTGAACTGTGAGAAAAGCCAAATTTTCAAACCAGGCTTTGCGCACACTGTTTTAAAGGCTAAGTTGCAGTCGATCAAAGATTGGGGTGTGGAGCCAGAGATGTGAAGTGGCAGATCTGAACAAATTATTGTATATCCATTTGGGAGAGCTAGTGTGGAAAATATGGGGTCTGCAGAGTTTGATGGGAGTGTAAAATTTGTGGTATGTACCATATTATTCAGATATTCTCTGGTTTGAATGCTATATTACATTAAAATATCCACATGTACGGAAGTATATAGTGCATCACTTACTTCTGCCTAATTGAGGTGCCAGAATTTTTCTCTTGACTTATTGTTGAGAGAGCTCCTTATTTTTTGTGTAGAGTTTGATTGTATGCACTTAACATAATGTGTGAACAGTTGCGGGCTATATTAATAGACTTTTAAAAATGGTATTATCTAATTTTATATGTATCCAGCAGGGGAAGTTAGTCATGAAGGTAGTGCTGCCTGAGATATATGCGGTCAGCAAGTGAGGAACCATGTGGTGATGGAAAAATAAAGCAAAAATGACAGACAGAGTGACCTTGTAAAATAAATGCTTTCTCTTCAATTTTATTCAGTCCCACACACTATTGTTAGCTATGTCAATGTTATTTATCTAAAATCTTTGGTAAGTTACGATTCCATTTGCTTCAAATTATGGTTTAATTCTATTAGGTTTGATTCCTATATTGGAGTTACTATGGCAACTGGAAAGTCTGAAGCACTTGAAACAATTAATTTCAACTCTTGAGAAATTTCTTTCTGCAGTACATTGAAAACAAATGGCTAAATCTCGATTCTGCGGCATTATAGAAACATAGAAACATGGAAAATAGGTGCAGGAGTAGGCCATTCGGCCCTTCGAGTCTGCACCACCATTCAATAAGAACATGGCTGATCATTCATCTCAGTACCCCTTTCCTGCTTTCTCTCCATACCCCTTGATCCCTTTAGCCATAAGGGCCATATCTAACTCCCTCTTGAATATATCCAACGAACTGGCATCAACAACTCGCTGCAGTAGAGAATTCCAAAGGTTAACAACTGTCTGAGTGAAGAAGATTCCCCTCATCTTGGTCCTAAATGGCTTACCCCTTATCCTTAGAATGTGACCCCTGGTTCTGGACTTCCCCAACATCAGGAACAGTCTTCCTGCATCTAACCTGTCCAGTCCCATCAGAATTTTATATGTTTCTATGAAATCCCCTCTCATTCTTCTAAACATTATTCTAGCATACCATTGTTTTAAGTTCAAAGTTTCAATCAGTGTATTGGTCATTCAATCTGTATTTCTTACAATTGACAAGCACACTTTGGTCCTGAAATTCCGGCCTCCCCGGATCTGTACGGAGTTCCTACGGACCTGGGAAGGCATCGGAAATGCCGGTTTCCAGCGCGCAATGCGCATGCGCTGGAAACAGGCATTTCCGATCTGTCAAGTTTCTGGTTTGACAGATCGTAGCCAGATCAGGAACAAGGACACTTGTAAGTGTAAACTTCCGATATTTACGTTTACAAATGTCCTCAAAAATCTTGCGCCTGAAAAAGCAGGCGCATAGCCTACTTTTAAAGGTGCAAGTGTTTTAAAAAAACACAAAAACATCGAAAAATAAAGTTATTGAAACATATTTTATCATTAAAAACCCTCCCCACAATGGTAAGTTTATTTTAAAAAACTTTTTAAAAATCGGGTAATTATTTTTTTTAAAACATTAATAACTTTAATTTAAATGAATGTAGTGTAATTATTTTCGATTTTTTATTACTGTTTTGGGTGTTTGAGTCTGTGTATTGGGTGTTTCGGGCTTTATCACAATCATAATAAAAGGAGATTAGGACTCTGCGGAACTCTTATTACTATGACACCTTACCTGGTTGGCTGCCCAAAGCCATGTGATGCCAGCTCCAGCACTGCGCACGTCCCCACGTGCACGTGCTGTGACTGTCAGTCGAAGGAGGCCACAGGCTCCAAAGTGCGGACGTGGGCAGCAGCTTAAGGTAAGTGCGGATTTTTTCTCTAAAATGCCTGCGGGAAGGCCAAACCGGAATTTCAGGGCCGATATCTATGTTAAATGATAAATTTGGTATGTGGAGCATGGGTTTCATTGAAAGCTCATTATCGTACCTGTTATTCCTGCAGGGCATTCTGTAATAAGCAACATTCCTTCCCATTTCTTTTTCATGCACGATCCCTTTAAATTTGCTGTGTATCTCTTCCAGCAGGTGGAGCTGGTGAGTGACCTGCGTGAGACCCTTTGGTCATGCACTTTAGGGGGAACATTGGTAATAAGGACGTACAGTTTTCTGAAAATATTTTCCATGCACTATTTTGTAACTGAAATTTCGATTTAAACATGATGCAGGTCTAAACAAATTAAACAATTATAAATTAAAGAATGATAAATTTACAGAGCTAAGGGGAAAGAGCGGGAGAGTGGGTCTAATTGGCTAGCTCTGCCAAAGAACTGGCAGAGGCACGATGGCTGCGATTTCTCCTTCCTCGGCGGGTTCGGGGTGGGCAATGTTGTTGGTTGGTCCTGGTCTCGCTGCCGGCTCCAGCCCGTGGTGTAAAATGATTTTCCCCTGATTGGGCTTGTTAAACCCGGTCAGCGCGTTTGCCGGCCAATTGAAGGAAGCGGGTCTGATGACATCATATAATGTCACGTCATCAGCCGGCTTCCTTAAAGGGACCATGGTCACGTTGATTTTGACAATTGTGCTGTCAGTGTTCTACAGCATTGAGGTGCTGCAAACACGGACAAACACTGCACAGAGGTGCAGGGCTGCAGCCAGGCTCTCCCATCACTCCCTCAAGATGCTTATGGAGAGAGTCACAGCACACAGGGAGGTCCTCTTCCCTTCCAATGGGCGGAAGAGACCTCCCCAGGAGATCAACGCAACCTGGTTGCACATTGCACAGGAGGACACAAGCAGTGATGTGGTCAGGAGGACCAGGCTGCAGTGGTGCAAACCTTTCAATCATCTCAGTAGATCACGAAAAGTTATTGCAAAGCCACACGCAACCTCATCCTGCTGTGCCACTCATCACATCCCCATCATTCTGCCTTCCCTACCCTACTGCTACTCTACTCCTGCCCATCCTTAATCACACCAATTTACCTTGTATCTCCACCCATCGTACTCTATCTACATTATCACATTGCCATCTCACTAGCCAACCCTCACACTCACCCTCATCCTAGTCCAATCATACCAACTAACAACATACAAGGGTAGACTCTTGTGTGTTTTAGTCAATGTTCATGTAATGTTTCTGTTAATGTCGTATCAAACATTAAAACCTTTATTTTGAACACTTTGTGTTCTTGGACAGATTTGTGTGCACCTTTGGAAGTGGCTTATTGAGTTGCAGTGAATGGGAGACATAATAGTACCCACCGCAATAGTGATGAGTGGGAAAGTGATGCCTTTCGGTGTTGGTGTGAGGTGGTGCCAACCTGGTGCATTATGCGGCAGTCAGGGTGTACAACGTCAAGTGAAGTAAATCTGGTCATCCCTGCTGTCCCGGGCAACATTGCAGTCGGGTGTTGATGTCCTGTGTCCTGCACAGCATCAGGTGACAGGTGATTGCAGAGAAGGTCGGTGTTATTGTTGGTACTGCTGGTGTGTCTGGTGCTGCTGGTGTTGGGGCTGATTGTGGTGGGATTCTGAGGACCAAGGTGAGGTAGTTTCAAGGGCACTGATGTCGATCTAATAGATGGCAGGTGAACTTGAGATGACAGAAGCGATGTGTCAATGGTGAGAGAGGTTGTTCCAATGAGGTGACACTGGATGGAAAGTTTACTCCAAACACTTGCAACCTGCATAAAGCTCAATCTGTCTTCCAAATGCAGTAAGCAACAACTTCTTAGTTTTGGAAAGTGAACAGCTGTGAGATGGGAGCGTTTATAGCACATTTGCAGCTGTCAAGTAATTAAATGATTCCATGGTAACACAACTCCCGACCTCCTTACCTGACATGATCCCCGAGCAGCGTGGACCCCATGGGTGACCTCGTAAAATGTAAAGGTGAGCTCAAAGTACTTCTTAATGGGCTGTTAACAAGGTCATGATGACCTGAATTGCCTCCCCTGTCACAGCGCTGAACAGACCCGACATCTGGGAAAGGGGTGTGGTGGTGAGTTGACAGCAGGTTCCTGCCCCGCTGTCAAAAAATATTTTTCCCCACCTGACCTGCCACCAAACGCGCCCGCTGAACCTCCTGAAAAATTCCCCCCGATCAGTTGGATGGCCTCCTTCTGTGTTGATGATTTTGTGGGCTGATTTATTTTACTTTTGAGTGTCGATGGCAGCGGAGGGCTGTGAAGTTGGAGAGCTGCGTTTCTCAGTGGCTTTCTAACGAAGCAGCAGCAATTGAATCAGACTTCCGGGTTTCCCAATCAATTAACCGGAACGGGGCCGATGGCATCACGGATGACTCGACTTCAGCTGAACTATTTAAAGGAGCAATGCACAATTGAAGGCTGGTGGAGGTGGAAGCCAGGTTGTGGGAATAGTGAGTTGGTTGTGTTGTAACAATTTGACAAAGCTCTCACCTTAAATATTTTCATTTATTATTTACAAATAAATATATTAATTCTTATATTCTATCTATAACTGTGATATACACGATTCCTAAATGTATTACAGTACCTGCATTTCACTAAACTTTATTTAATATAGTTCGTAGCCTGCTGAAAATAGTTTAATTGTTAACCCTCTGGGCATTGAAACCTCAAAGATAAATAACTGCTTCTTGATCATAGGGAACAAAGAAGATTATTATCTGAATGGTGACAGATTAGGAAAAGGGGAGGTGCAACGAGACCTGGGTGTCATGGTACATCAGTCATTGAAAGTTGGCATACAGGTACAGCAGGTGGTGAAGAAGGCAAATGGCATTTGGCCTTCATAGTGAGAGGATTTGAGTATAGGAGCAGGGAGGTCTTACTGCAGTTGTACAGGGCCTAGGTGAGGCCACACCTTGAATATTGTGTTCAGTTTTGGTCTCCTAATCTGAGGAAGGACGTTCTTGCTATTGAGGGAGTGCAGCGAAGACGCACCAGACTGATGCCCGGAATGACAGGTCTGACATATGAAGAAAGACTGGATCGACTAGTCTTATATTCAATGGAATTTAGAAGAATGAGAGGGGATCTCATAGAAACATATAAAATTCTGATGGGATTGGACAGGTTAGATGCAGGAAGAATGTTCCCGATGTTGGGGAAGCCCAGAACCAGGGGTCACAGTCTAAGGATAAGTGATAAGCCATTTAGGACCGAGATGAGGAGAAACTTCTTCACTCAGAGAGTTGCGAGCATGTAGAATTCTCTACCACAGAAAGCTGTGAAGGCCAGTTCGTTAGATATATTCAAAAGGGAATTAGATTTGGCTCTTATGGCTAAAGGGATCAAGAGGTATGGAGAGAAAGCAGGAATGGGGTACTGAAGTGCATGATCAGCCATGATCATATTGAATGGTGGTGCAGGCTCGAAGGGCCGAATGGCCTACTTCTGCACCTATTTTCTATGTTTCTATGTTTCTAAGGCTTTCTTGTGGGAACAGCCTTGAGCCAGTTGAGAAAGAGCAATGAGCAGTTATATTGGCCCAGAAATCCCAGTTTCTCCTTCCCGCGGGCGTTCGACTGGATTCTAGAAAAAAGAAGCACACGTACCTGTTCCTGCTGCGCCCATGTGCGAGTTCCCGGTCCGGAGGCCTCCACTGACTGCGCGTCGCAGTGCGGTACGTCAGGACGTGTGCGGGGCTGGAGCTGCAGTCACATGGCTCTGGCCAGCCAATCAAGGTAAAGTATGTCCTCATTCATAATAATGGGAACTCTAAGTTGGAGTTACCATTATTATGAATGAGAAACCCCCCCAAACACACAAAACATTAATGAAAAATAGAAAAATTCACTACGTGTTTAACATTAATTTAAATTAAAGTTATTTATGTATTATTAAAAAATAATGTTCTGATTTTTAAAGATTTTTTTTAAATTATGCTTTAAAATAAATTTAATGCAGTGGGCAGGGTTTTTAAAAATAAAATATGTTTTTAAAATTTTATTTTTTACGTATTAAGTGTGTCTTAAAACACCTACGCTTATAAAAGTAGGCTATGCGCCTGCTTTTATCAGCGGCAAGAGTTTTCAGGACATCCGCTGGGCAAGATATGGTTAAATACCACAACCTTTCCCTTGCAAATGTCCTCGCTCCAGCTCCAGCTTGACAGATCGGAAAAGCCGGTTTTCGGTGCATGCGCATTGTGCTGTGCGTTGAAAATCGGCTTTTGCGATGCCTTCCCGGGTCTGTACACACTCCGTGCACACTCCGTGCACAATCCGTGCACACTCCGTACGGACCCGGGGAGTCACGGATTTCTGGGCCAATAATTCTGAAATTGTAACAGTTGGGAATTCTGCAAATGAAGCAAATTATGGTTTTCTTCTGGTAGATGAGAGCAGCTTTACGAGGTCTAGCTGTAAATAAAGCTCACTGATGGGATAGAAGTCTATCTGGAAATTTGGTGTGGTGTTAACCCGGGCAGAGCAGTAAATTTTGTGCCGGCAAATGGTTTGTGTCTGCCGCTGCAAAATTCATCAGCTGGGCCTGGAGTTTGGAGCAGGGTGCTAAGCGAGGCACCCGCCTCTTTTAGGGAGCTAGGCCAGCTGAGCAAACGGAAATCCCGAGCTAAAGAGCTGGCCTCGGAGCGACCTAACAGAGACCTGGCGGGATTAAAAGCATGTAAAAAAACACCAAAAACATTCCCAATACATAGCTCACACCACCACCACACCATAAATTGCACAAACAAATCAATCACACTTACCTGAGGTCATCATTACCTCGACTTACCTCACTGCAGCTGTTACAGCTCAGACCGTCAGCTTCCACAGACGTTCCCAGCAGGGCACAGGGCACTCTACGGCGCACTATGGGTCGGGCAGCAACCAAATATCCAGCCGGTGTCGCAACCAGGGCCATTGCACATCGGCTCGCCTCTCCCGGGCGGTACTGTCCATGCCCCTTCGATTCTGGCACCAAATGTTCTGGCGGAGCACTGGAAGCCGGCCGCTGGTCGCAACTGCTTTCCGCCGCCATTGCCGCCTCTCCGGGGTGCTACGAGGGGCGACACAAGACCCGATTTATAATTGTGTGTGTTTATGAGATGGCTTTCTTTTCAAAAGTCAAATTGATGTTCAGCCCAGTGAATAACAAGCTGATGCAGCTTACTTGATTAATGCAATTAATATGCAGCTAACATGCAGTGCTCAACTAAAGAAATTCCCCTAAAGTGGCTGGCGAGATTTGCCAGTATTGTTGTAGAATGGGAAATATCATTTATTTTACTGATGGAGCAAATTTGTTTCTTTCAACACCAGATTATCACAGAATAGTACAGCACAGAAGGAGGCCATTCGGCCCATCAAGTCTGCACTGGCTCTTCTGAAGAGCAATCCATTAGTCCCCCTCCCCCGCTCTTTCCCCATATCCCTGCAATTCTTTCTCCTTCAAGTATTTATCCAGTTCCGTTTTGAAGGCTACTATTGAATCTGTATCCACCACCCTATCAGGCAGTGTGTTCCAAATCCTAACAACCCGTTGTGTCAAAAGGTTTTTCCTCATGTCGTCTCTGGTTCTTTTGCCAATCACCCTAAATCTGTGCCCTCTGGTTATCGACCCTCAGACATTAGAAACAGTTTATCTTTATATGCTCTAACTAAACCTTTCTTGATTTTAAATACCTCTATCAAATCTCCTCTTCGCCTTCTCTACTGTAAGGAGAACAACCCCGGCTTCTCCAATCTATCCACGTAACTGTAATTCCTCATCCCTGGAACTATTCTAGTAAATCTCTTCTGTACCCTCTCCAAAGCCTCATGTGTTTCCTAAAGGGTGCTGCCCAGAATTGGACACAATACTCCAGCTGGAGTAGAACGAGTGTTTTTAATAGGTTCAGCACAACTTCCTGTTTTGTACTCTATGGCTCTGAACTTGGTGGAAGCTAAGTTCCGCCCAAGTGCCATCCAAAGGACTGCTGAGATATCTGACGGTACTTTGGGTGGGAGATTCGTAGAAAAGTCCCGGAAAGACTGCTCGGAGGCAAAAAAACGATTTATGCCATGAATCTGGGTGGCAGTGGGCGGGACCTCCCAATCTCGGTGACAAATGCAATCCTTGGCAAAGTAGCGCCGAGGATTGAGTCAGGCCCAGGGAGGGGGGAACTGATAAAATGTAAAATTTTTAAAAATTTAAAAAAAAAATCACTGCAAAACCTTCAGGGGACCCGTTCCACCTGAATCGCTGGGGAAAAAACAATAAAGAAAAGAAGTTTACTAACCTTTTTTGCAGGTCTTCATACTTACCGTTGAGGTTAGGCCTGCCTCCACGTGGCGGTCCTTCCTCCTGCTGCAGCGGACTCCCGCCCGGACCAAACTGGCAGCTCGGCGGGCGGGAGGACACTTACGCGCGTTGCGTGTTAGCGGGTGATTCCCCAGCGGTCTTCCCTCCCCGCCGGTGGGAGGCCTCCGCCAAACTCGCTCGGAGGGGAGACCGCCCAGAAAACTCGGCGCCAGTGGAGTGTGGGTCCACCAAGTTCGGCCCCTTTGCCTCTATTTATAAAATCCCAAATCCCATATGCTTTACTAACTGTTTTGTTAACCCGTCCTGTTCAAAGATTTATGCACAAACATCCCTGGGTCGCTTTGTTCTGGCACCCCCTTTAAAATTGGACCATTCCGCGTGTATGGTCTCTCCTCGTTCTTCCTACCAAAATGTATCATCTCACACTTCTCTGCGTTGAGTTTCATCTGCAATGTTTCTGCCCATCGCACCAGTCTGTCCATGTCTTCCTGAAATCTGTTATTATCTTCCTCACTCTTTACTGCACTTCAAAATTTTGAGTCATCTGCAAATTTTTACCCCCAATTTCAAAGTAATTAATGTATATCAAAAACAGCAGTGGTCCTAGTACTGAACCCTGGGAAACAGTGCTGTGTACCTCCCTCCAATCCGAAAAACAGCCATTCATCACAACTCTCTGTTTCCTATCAGTTAACCCATTTTGTATCCATGCTGCTATTGCCCCTTATATCCAATGAACTTCAATTTTGCTAATAAGCCTAATATGTGATACTTTATCAAATGTCTTTTGAATGTCTAGATATACAACATCAACTGCACTGCCCTCATCCACCCTCTCTGTTACCTCAAAACTCAAGTTAGTCAAACACGATTTGCCCTGAACAAATCCGTGCTGGCTCTCCTTTATTAGTCCATGCTGTCCAAGTGGCTGTTCATTTTCTTCCAGATTATTGGTTCTAAAGGCTCCCCCACTGCCGACGTTAAACTAACTGGCCTGTAATTACCAGGTTTAACCTGCTTCCATTTTTTGAACAAGGGTGTAACATTTGCAATTCTCCAGTCCTCTCGCACCACCCCCATATCTAAGGAGGATTGGAAGATTGTGACCGATATCTCCGCAATTTCCACCCTTATTTCCCTCAGCAACCTAAGATACATCCCATCCAGACCGGGTGACTTATCTACCCTAAGTACCACCAGCCTTTCTAGTACCTCCTCTTAATCAATTTTTATCCCATTTAGTATCCCGGCAGCCTCCTCATTTACCATAGCTTTGGAAAGCAACAAAGCAAAGTACTCATTTAGTACCTCAACCATGCCTTCTGCCTCTATGAATAATCAGCCACACTGCTCCTCTGACAACCCATTTACTGTCAATATGCCGACAGAAGACCTTTGTGTTCCCTTTTATGTTAGCCACCAATCCATTCTTTGTCCCTCTTATTTCTTTTCTCACATCTCTGTGCTTTTTATATTCAGCCTGATTCTCCCTTGTATTATCAAGCTGACATCTGTCATGCGCCCACTTTTCAGCTTCACCCTACTCTCTAACTCTTTCACTATTATGTTCATGATTTGTTCCGATGTTAAATTAAACTTTTTCTCCACTCGAATATTCTTTATCTCCTGAAGATGATACAGATGCATGGGCATTGTTAGTCCATTAGCACATCACTTGCTCAATCATGTAGATAATGACAATGCAACCATCGTGACATTATTGCTAATCCTCCTCACCCGATTTTCCTGCATTCATTGCACACAGGTGCTCCTAAAACCTCCCTAAACCTTTCCTAGAGCAACAGGAAAATATTTCCCTATAGCTAACTGTACTTTTTTCCCCTCACCAATATTCTCCTCTCTCTTCCTCTCTCGAAGGCTGTCGGACATGGTAGTGCATCCAGTTCGAGTGGCTCTCTAGTACCTTGCCCAAGTTGGTCATTATTCTTCTTTAATCCTTGATCATATCAGCAGGGTATTTAACTATTTAAGATGGGGCGGGGGGGAGGGGGGGAGGGATAGGATGCCCCCCATAGTGAAGCCTGACATCTGCATGCACCCTTCCAAAAGGGTTTGTGGCCAGTCGTCACGAGCAAAAACCCTGGCTAGTTTTCCCTTCACGAGTCCTAGGGATTGGAGGTTAGTTGCAACACTAGTAATGGAGAACCAGCTGAGATCAGTTAACTCAGCACAGACTGGTAATGAACCTGGGATCTTCCTGTCTCTGATTCAGCTTTCTGACTGGGATAACCTTGGTCAGCAGGAGAGCTATTTTTGTTAGTGTTTTGAGGATTATTTAAGTTTGGCCACATTGAAGTTGAGTACAGAGGCTCCATTTCTATCAAAAAATTGGAAGCAGTTTGTGCCAAAACTTCACCAAAACTTCACCAAACTTCACCACAGTGGTGTTGTTCATACTGTAATTGAAACTATATTTAATGTAGCAGAAAAATGCTTGTTAATATGTTTTGATGGATTGGAAAATACATTGAACGTATGGGTCAATTTTCATGTTTGCATGGGCGGTAACCATAGAGACATATAGGGGGAGAAATTCGGGGCATTTGTGCCTCCCGTTAGCACCCCTGGTTAATGGCACGTAAACGCCTTTTTGCCCAGTCATGGCACCGCTACCAACTCCCCCAAAATTCTGCAGCGCCCCTGAAGCAGCGACTGCCGGCCACTCACGGGGCGATAATTAAAGGGGAGGTGCAGCAGGAAAAAAAAAATGGCCGACTTACCGGTCGCGGCCTTCTTGTTTGTTGATCGCAGGGTCCGTGCCGCCATCTTGCAGCCTGGCACATCACCTGTGCGCCGGAATTCTGCCACGACACCCCGCTCCCCGGTGGCCCAGCGATGGCCCCGTTTCCCTCCTGCAGAGTCAGCAGCTTGGTCCTCCCCTTTAATGAAGTTCTTTTGTCAATTAGTTTGGTTCCTGACCCAAGAACAACAACAAAGACTTATAGAGTCATCGGATGAGAAATTCGGTCGTGCCTCAGTTGTCCCGGGCGGAACGGTACATTTTGCGCCTGCAAATGGTTTGTTTCTGCCACCACAAAATTTGTCAGCTGGGCCCAGAGTGTGGAGCGGAACGCTAAGGGAGGCATTCCACACCTCTTTTCGGGCGCTAGGCCAGGAAAATCCCGAGCTAAGCAGCCGGCCTCGGAGCGCCGTAACAGAGGCCTGCGGGGAAAAATAAACCTTAAAAAAACACATCAAAGACATTCCCAATACATAGCTTGCACCACCACCACAATATAAATCGCAAAAATGTTTTTAAAAAAACAATCACGCTTACCTGAGGTCGGCATTACTTATCTCACTGTGGCTGCTACAGCTTGGAATGCCTGCTTTCACAGGTGTTCCCACCAGGGGGCACCATGGAACGCTAAGGGTCAGGCGGCAACCAAAAATTGAGCCAGTGTCGCAACCAAGGACATTGCACCCCCGCTCGCCTCTCCCGGGCAGTAATGCGCCATACCCCGTCGACACTGGCACTCAATGTCCTGGCGGGGCGCAAGTGTGTTCTGTCACCAATGCTGCCCTTCCGGGGCACTAAGTGGGGTGGTAGAAAACTGAATTTCCACCCCATAGAGTCATAAAGTCATTACAGCACAGAAAGAGGCCATTCGGCCCATCGAGTCCATGACACTTCTCTGTTGAGCAATCCAATCAGTCCCAATCCCCCGGTCTATTTCCGTTGCCCTGCAAGTTTATTTCCCTCAAGTGCCCATCCAATTTCCTTTTAAAATCATTGATCATCTCCACTTCCATCACCCTCGTAGGCAGTGAGTTCCAGCTCATTAACACTCGCTGCATGAAAAAGTGCTTCCTCACATCCCCCCTGTAACTCTTGCTCAAAACCTTAAATCTGTGTCCCCTCGTCCTTGAACCATCAGCTAATGGGAACAACTTTTCTTTGTCTACCTTATATAAACCTGTCATAATCTTGTATACCTGTATCAAATCTCCCCTCAACCTCCTTTGCTCCAAGGAGAACAACCTCAGCTTCACCAACCTAACCTTGTAGCTAAAATCCCTCATCCCTGGAACCATTCTGGCAAATCTCCTCTGCATCCTCTCAAGAACCTTCACATCCTTCCTACAGTGTGGTGACCAGAACTGGACGCAATACTCCAGTTGTGGCCTAACCAGAGCTTTATAAAGGCTCAGCATAACTTCCCTGCTTTTGTACTCAAAACCTCTATTTATGAAGCCCAGGATCCCACATGTTTTGCTAACTACTTTCTCAATATGTCCTGCCATCTTTAAAGATCTATGCACATGAACCCCAGGTTCCTCTGTCCCTGCACACCCTTTAGAACTGTGCCATTAAGTCTATATTGCCTCTCCCTATCCCTTTTTCCCAAATGCATCACCTCACACTTCTCTGTATTAAATTCCATCTGCCATTTGTCTGCCCATTCTGCTAGCCTATATCTGTCCCGTGGCAGTTGATTGGTATGATCCTCACTGTTTGCCACATCTCTAAGTTTGGTATCATCAGCAAATTTTCAAACTTTATTCTGCATTCCAATATCCAAATCATTTATATACATCAAAAAAAGTAGTGATCCCAGCACTGAGCCCTGGGGAACACTACAGTCTACCATGCTCCAGTCTGAAAAACAACCATTTATCACAACGCGCTGTTTTCTGTCCTTAAGCCAATTTCTTATCCAAGCTGACACTGACCCTTCTATTCCATGAGCCTCAATTTTGTTAACCAGCCTTTTATGTGGCACTTTGTCAAACGCCTTCCTAAAATCCATATAGACAACATCCACAGCATTTCCTTCATCAACCCTCTCTGTTACTTCATCAAATCATTCAATTAGATTAGTCAAACACAATCTGCCTTTTACAAATCCGTGCTGGCTCTCCTTAATTAACGTAAACCTCTCCAAGTGCCTGTTAATTTTTTCCCTGATTATTGTTTTAAAACCTCACTCACCGCTGATGTTAAACTGACCGGCCTGTAGTTACTAGGATTGTCCTTACATCCTTTCTTGAACAAGGGTGTTACATTTGCCACTTTCCAATCCTCTGGCACCTCCCCCACATCTAGGGAACTTGGATTTATATAGCACCTTTAACGTAGTAAAACATCCCAAGGCGCTTTACAGGAGCATTATAAAACAAAACACGAAGAGATATTCGGGCAAACTGCCAAAAGAAGTAGGTTTTAAGGAGCATCTTCAAGGAGGAGAGGGAGGTAGAGAGGCAGAGAGGTTTAGGGTGGGTATTCAAGAGCTTAGGGCCTTGGCAATTAAAGGCATGGCGACCAATGGTGCAGCGATTAAAATCAGGGATACTCAAGAGGCCAGAATTAGAGGAGCATAGATATCTAGGAGGGTTTGAGGCTGGAGGAGATTACAGAGAAAGGGAGGGGCAAGGAGGGAATTGAAAACCAAGATGAGAATTTTGAAATTGAGGTATTGCTGAACTGGAAGCGAGCACAGGGGTAATGGGTGAGCGGGATTTGTTGCGAGTTAGGACTTGGGCAGCAGAGTTTTGGACCACCTCAAGTTTACGGAGTGTAGAACGAGGGAGGCCAGCCTGGAGTGCGTTGGAATAATCAAGTCTAGAGATAACAAAGGCATGGATGAGGGTTTCAGCAGCGGATGAGCTGAAGCAAGGGCAGAGTGGGGCGATGTTATGGAGGTAGAAATAGGCGGTCTTAGTGATGGCACGGATATATGGTTGAAAGCTCATCTCGGGGTCAAATACGACACCAAGGATGCAAACAGCCTGGTTCAGCCTCAGGCATTTGCCAGAGAGAGGGCTGGAGTCGGTGGCAAGGGAACAGAGTTTGTGGCAGGGGCCGAAAACAATGCATTCGGTCTTCCCAATATTTAGTTGGAGGAAATTTCATCCAGTAGTGGATGTCGGACAAACAGCCTGACAATTTAGAGATAATAGAGGGGTCGAGAGAAATGGTAGTGAGGTAGAGCTGGGTTTCGTCACTGCACATGGGGAAACTGAGACTATATTTTTAGATGATGTCATAGAGGAGCAGTATGTAGATGAAAACTAAGAGGAGGACAAGGACAGATCCTTGGGGGAGACCAGAGGTAACGTCATCATCATCATCATAGGCATAGTCTTGCTTCCACACTAAAAATGAGTCCATAGATGGCTGAACAGTCCAACACGAGAGCCACAGTCGCTGTCACAGGTGGGACAGATAGTCGTTGAGGCAAAGGCCGCTTGGGACTGGTTTGCCACACGCTCTTTCCGTTGCCTGCGCTTGATTTCTGCATGCTCTCTGATGAGACTTGAGGTGCTCAACGCCCTCTCGGATGCACTTCCTCCATTTAGGGCGGTCTTTGGCCAGGAACTCCCAGGTGTCAGTGGGGATGTTGCACTTTATCAAGGAGTCTTTGAGGGTGTCCTTGTAACGTTTCCTCTTCCCACCTATGGCTTGTTTGCCGTGAAGGAGTTCCGAGTAGAGCACTTGCTTTGGGAGTCTCGTATCTGGCATGCGAACAATTTGGCCTGCCCAGCAGAGCTGATCAAGTGTGGTCAGTGCTTCAATGCTGGGGATGTTGGCCTGGTCGAGGACGCTAACGTTGTTGCGTCTGTCATCCCAGGTAATTTGTAGAATTTTGCGGAGACATCATTGGTGGTATTTCTCCAGTGACATGAGGTGTCTACTGTACATGGTCCATGTCTCTGAGCCATACAGGCGGGCAGGTATTACTACAGCACTGTAGACCATGAGCTTGGTGGCAGATTTGAGGGCGTGGTCTTCAAACACTCTTTTCCTCAGGTGGCCGAAGGCTGCACTGGCGCACTGGAGGCGGTGTTGAATCTCATCATCAATGTCTGCCTTTGTTGATAAGAGGCTCCCAAGGTATGGGAAATGGTCCACGTTGTCCAGGGCCACGCCCTGGATCTTGATGATTGGGGGGCAGTGTTGTGCGGTGAGGACAGGCTGGTGGAGGATCTTTGTCTTACGGATGTTTAGCGTAATGCCCATGCTTTCGTACGCCTCAGTAAATACATTGACTATGACTTGGAGTTCAGCCTCTGTATGTGTGCAGATGCAGGCGTCATCCACGTACTGTAGCTCGACGACTGAGGTTGGGGTAGTCTTGGACCTGGCCTGGAGACGACGAACTTTGAACAGGTTCCCACTGGTTCTGTAGTTTAGTTCCACTCCAACGGGGAGCTTATTGACTGTGAGGTGGAGCATGGCGGCGAGAAAGATTGAGAAGAGGGTTGGGGCGATGACGCAGCCCTGATTGACCCCAGTTCGGACGTGGATTGGGTCTTTAATGGATCCGTTGGTAAGGATCGCGGCCTGCATGTCGTCGTGGAGCAGGTGGAGGATGGTGACAAACTTTTGGGGACATCTGAAACGGAGGTAACGATGCGGGTGTGGGAAGAGTAGCTGTTGCAGGTGATTCTCTGGCCACAATTAGATAGTTAAGAATGGAACCAGAGGAGTGCATCTCACCCAGCTGCACAACGGTGGAGAGGCATTGGAGGAGGATGGAGTGGTCAACTATGCCAAGGGCTGCAGACAGTTCATAAAGGACAAGGAAGGAGAGTTTACCAGGGTCACAAGGGATGTAATTTGTGACTTTGATAAGAGCCGTTTCTGTTGTGTATCTGTAAAGCATGCACTCCCATGTTCCGCCACCAGGGAGTGCATCCCCTGAAGTCCCAAGGGATCCCAGCATCCCTTGGGAGCACTGTATATAAGCCGGCCCCTAAGGCCTGTTCCTCACTCTGGAGTGTCTTAATAAAGACTGAGGTCATTGTTACTTTAACCTCCCTGTGTGCAGTCTCATTTGTGTTTGGAAAACAATAACTGGCGATGAGTATACGAATCCAATACAAAGATGCAGCAAACTATGGGCATCCTGGAGAAGTTCTCGGAGGGTGAGGACTGGGAAGCCTATGTCGAACGGCTAGAGCAGTACTTTGTAGCCAACGAGCAGGACAGAGAAGGAAGCGCTGCAAAAAGGAGAGCGGTCCTCCTCACGGTGTGCGGGGCACCGACCTACAGCATCATGAAGAATCTTCTGGCTCTGGTGAAATCCACAGATAAGTCATATGAGGAGCTGTGTACATTGGTTCGGGAGCATCTTAACCCGAGGGAGAGCATGCTGATGGCGAGGTATCGGTTCTACACGTGCCAGCGATCTGAAGGTCAGGAAGTGGCGAGCTACATCGCCGAGCTAAGCCGACTTGCAGGACATTGTGATTTTGATGGATACATGGAGCAGATGCGCAGAGACTTTTATATACTGGGTATTGGCCACGAGACCATCCTACGAAAACTTTTGACTGAAGAGACACCAGACCCTCAGTAAGGCCATTGCGATAGCATAGGCATTTATGTCCACCAGTGACAACACCAAACAAATCTCTCAGCACACAAGTGCTAGCAATGTTCATAAATTAACTGGAACTGTGTTTGCGAGCAGAAATGTACAGGGCAGAAACCACGAGTCTGCAACTGCCAGCAGGCCTCAGGTGACCAGATGATTCAGAGTCTGCAAGAAAGGATGAATGCAAGGCAATTCACACCTTGTTGGCGTTGTGGAGGCTTCCATTCAGCCTATTCATGCCGCTTCAAAGGGTATGTTTGCATGTGCTGTGGAACAATGGGGCACCTCCAACGAGCTTGCAAGCTCTGGAAAACCTACGAACCACCACGTGGCAGAGGAAGATTGGTCCATGGTGGATCAAAGCAATTTCGAGCCTCAGAGAGAGGAGGCAGATGCTGAAGTACATGGGGTGCACACATTATCGATGAAATGTCCAGCTATAATGTTAAATGTAAAATTGAATGGCTTACCCGTAACCATGGAACTGGACACTGGCGCTAGCCAATCCATCATGAGTAAAAAGATGTTTGAGAGACAAGGCACTCAGACCAGCCCTGAGCCCCATCCACACAAAACTGAGAACGTACACCAAAGAGCATATCACTGTCCTGGGCAGCACCATGGTCAAGGTCACCAACGAGGGCACGATGCACGAACTGCCACTCTGGATTGTCCTGGGCGATGGCCCCACACTGCTTGGAAGGAGCTGGCTGAGCAAAATCCGCTGGAACTGGGATGACATCCGAGCGCTATCACGTGTCGATGAGGCCTCATATACCCAGGTTCTTACAAATTTCCTTCCCTTTTTGAGCCAGGCATTGGAAACATTTCCAGGATTAAGGTGCGGATCCTCTTGGTCCCAGAGGCACGACCCATTCACCACAAGGCGCAAATGGGAATTCACATGATGAGGGAGAGAGTGGAAATTGAGCTGGACAGGCTGCAACGCGAGGGCATCATCGCCCCAGTGGAATTTAGCGAGTGGGCCAGCCCGATTGTTCCAGTACTCAAAAGTGATGGCATGGTCAGGATTTGCGGAAATTATAAAGTAACTATTAATCGTTTCTTGCTACAGGACCAATACCCGCTACATAAGGCAGACGACCTATTTGCGATGCTGGCAGGAGGCAAGACGTTCAACAAGCTCGACCTGACTTCGGCCTACATGACGCCAGAGCTGGAGGAGTCTTCGAAGGGCGTCACACGCATCAACACGCACAAGGGACTGTTCATCTACAACAGATGCCCGTTTGGAATTCGTTCGGCTGCAGTGATCTTCCAGAGAAACATGGAGAGCCTACTCAAGTCGGTACCACGCACGGTGGTTTTTCAGGACGACATATTGGTCACGGGTCGGGACACTGCTGAGCACCTACAAAACCTGGAGGAGGTCCTCCAGCGACTGGATCGCGTAGGGCTGCGGCTGAAGTGGTTGAAATGCGTCTTCATGGCAACAGAAGTAGAGTTTTTGGGGAGAAAGATCACGGCGGATGGCATTCGGCCCATTGATGCCAAGACAGAGGCTATCAGGAACGCGCCCAGGCCACAGAACGTCACGAAGCTGCGGTCGTTCCTGGGACTCCTCAACTATTTTGGTAACTTCCTACCGGGGTTAAGCACCCTCTTAGAGCCCCTACATGTGTTATTGCGCAAAGGTGAGAACTGGGTATGGAGAAAAAAACAAGTAATTGCTTTTGAGAAAGCCAGAAACATTTTATGCTCCAACAAGCTGCTTGTATTGTATAACCCGTGTAAAAGACTTGTGCTAGCATGTGATGCATCGTTTTACGGAGTCGGGTGTGTATTACAACAAGCTAACGTTGCGGGGAAGTTGCAACCTGTCGCCTATGCTTCCAGGAGCTTGTCTAAGGCTGAGAGGGCCTACAGCATGATTGAAAAAGAGGCATTAGCGTGTGTGTTTGGGGTAAAGAAAATGCATCAGTACCTGTTTGGCCTCAAATTTGAGCTGCAAACCGATCACAAGCCCCTCATATCCCTGTTCACTGAAAACAAGGGGATAAATACTAATGCCACAGCCCGCATACAAAGGTGGGCACTCACGCTATCAGTGTATACCATCCGCCGCAGGCCAGGCACCGAGAATTGTGCGGATGCTCTCAGTTGGCTACCATTGGCCACCACGGGGATGGAAATGGCGCAGCCCGCAGACTTGTTGATGGTCATGGAAGCATTTGAAAATGATAAATCACCTGTCACGGCCCGCCAGATTAGGACTTGGACCAGCCAAGATCCTCTGCTGTCCCGAGTAAAAAACTGTGTACTGCATGGGAGCTGGGCCAGCATCCCCGTTGAAATGCAAGAGCTAATAAAGCCATTCCAGCGTCGAAAGGATGAGCTGTCCATTCAGGCAGACTGCCTGTTGTGGGGTAACCACGTAGTGCTACCCAAAAAGGGCAGGGAGACGTTCATCTCGGATCTCCACAGCACACACCCGGGTATAGTAATGATGAAAGCGATAGCCAGATCCCACGTGTGGTGGCCCAGTATCGACTCTGACTTGGAGTCCTGTGTACGGCAATGCAGCGTGTGTGCTCAGTTGAGCAACGCGACCAGAGAGGTATCACTAAGTTTGTGGTCCTGGCCGTACAGACCATGGTCAAGGATCCATGTCAACTATGTGGGCCCGTTTCTCGGTAAAATGTTCCTGGTGGTAGTGGATGCTTTTTCAAAATGGATTGAACGTGAAATAATGTCTGGAAGCACCGCCACCATTGAAAGCCTGAGGGCCATGTTTGCCACCCACGGCCTGCCTGAAGTACTGGTCAGTGACACCAGTGCCGAATTTAAAGAATTCATGACCCGCAATGGGATCAAACATGTCACCTTGACCCCATTTAAACCAGCCTCCAATAGGCAGGCAGAACGAGCAGTACAAACAATCAAACAGAGCTTTAAACGAGTCACAGAAGGCTCACTCCAAACCTGCCTGTCCCGAGTACTGCTCAGCTACCGCACGAGACCCCACTCGCTCATAGGGGTGCCCCCGGCTGAGCTACTCATGAAAAGGTCACTTAAAACCAGACTCTCGCTGGTTCACCCCAACCTGCATGATTAGGTAGAGAGCAGGCGGCAGCAACAAAATGTAAACGATGGTCGCGCCACTGTGTCACGGGAAATTGATCTGAATGTCCCTGTGTATGTGCTAAACTATGGACATGGTCCCAAGTGGATCATGGGCACGATGATAGCTAAAGAAGGGAGTAGGGTGTTTGTAGTCAAACTAGACAATGGACAAATTTGCAGAAAGCACCTGGACCAAACGAGGCTGCGGTTCACAGACTGCCCCGAGCAACCCACAGCAGAGATCACCTTTTTTGAGCCCACAACACACACCCAAAGGATCAACGACACCACCCCGAACCAGGAAATCAAACCCATCATGCCCCAACAGCCCAGCAAGGCCAGGCTCACCCAGCAGCCCTGCAGGGCCAACAACACACTAGTCTAGCGAGGGCACAGCCAACACACCAGAACAGACATTTGTACCGAGGCGGTCCACCAGGGAAAGAAAGGCTCCCGACCGCCTCACCTTGTAAATAGTTTTCACTTTGACTTTGCAGGGGAGTGATGTTGTGTATCTGTAAAGCATGCACTCCCATGTTCCGCCACCAGGGAGCGCATCCCCTGAAGTCCCAAGGGATCCCAGCATCCCTTGGGAACACTGTAGAAAAGCCGGCTCCTAAGGCCTGTTCCTCACTTTGGAGTGTCTTAATAAAGACTGAGGTCACTGTTACTTTAACTTCCCTGTGTGCAGTCTCATCTCTGTTAGGAACACAATAGTTTCGTTACTGTGGCAGGGGCCGAAACCTGATTGGAGGGATTCAAACATGGAGTTGCGGTAAAGATGGTCACGGATTTGGTCGGCAAGAACACTTTCAAAGTCTTTGGAGAGGAAAGGGAGGTTGGAGATGGGGCAATAATTTTCGAGGACAGAAGGCTCAAGGGTTGTTTTTTTTGAGGAGCGGGGGGTTGACGGTAGATTTGAAGGAGAGCGGGGACAGAACCTGAGGAGCAAGACCATTAACAATATCAGGTAACATGGGAGACAGGAAGGGAAGTTGGCTGAACATTGGAAGCAATTTCTCCCTAACTCTCTTTGAAAACCCTTCCTTAATTTGAATGCCTCTATTAGGTCTACCCTTAACCTTCTCTGCTTTAAGGAGAACAATCCCAGCATCTCCAGTCTCTCCATATAACTGGAGTCCCTCATCCCTGGTATCATCCTGGTTAATCCCCTCTGTGCTCTCTCCAAGGCCTTGGCATCCTTCCTGAAATGTGGTGCCCAGAATTGTACACAATACTCCAACTGAGGCCCAGCCAGTGATTTCTAAAGGTTTAACATGACATCTATGTTTTTGTAATCCATGTCCCTATTTATAAAGCCAAATATCCCATACGCTTTCTTAACTGCCTTCTCAACTTGCCCTGTGATCTTCAAAGATTTGTGAATATGCACCCCCAGGTCCCTCTGCTCTAGCACCTCCCGCAAAATAGTACCATTTAGATTATACTGCCTCTCCATGTCATTTCTCCCAACGTGCATCACTTCACACTTATCCGCAGTAACTTGAATCTGCCCATTTGCACCAGGCTGTCTAGATCCTCCTGAGATCTGCTACTATTATGCTCTCTATTTACTACATTGTCAAGTTTTGTATCATCCGCAAACTTCAGAACTGTACTCCCTATACCCAGGTCCAGGTCATTTATATATAAAAAGAAAAGCAATGGTCCTAATACCGATCCCCGGAGGCCCCCACTGCATACTTCACGCCAGTCAGAAAAGCATCCATTCACCACTACTCTCTGCCTTCTATCCCTTAGCTAATCACGTACCCAAGTTAATACTGTTCCTATTTTCTGATTAAGCTTATTACGTGGTACTTTATCAAATGCCTTTTGACATAGAAACATAGAAACATAGAAAGTAGATGCAGCAGCAGGCCATTCGGCCCTTCGAGCCTGCCCCACCATTCAATATGATCATGGCTGATCATGCAACTTCAGTACCCCACTCCTGCCTTCTCTCCATACACCTTGATCCCTTTGGCCATAAGGGCCACATCTAACTCCCTTTTGAATATATCCATCGAACTGGACTCAACAACTTTCTGTGGTAGAGAATTTCACAGGTTCACAATTCTCTGGGTGAAAAAGTTTCTCCTCATCTTGGTCCTAGATGGCTTACCCCTTATCCTTAGACTGTGACTCCTGGTTCTGGACTTGCCCAACATCGGGACCATTCTTCCTGCATCTAAACTGTCCAATCACGAACAAATTTTATATGCTTCTATGAGATCCCCTCTCATTCTTCTAAATTCCAGTGAATATAAGCCTAGTCGATCCAGTCTTTCTTCATATGTCAGTCCTGCCATCCCAGGAATCAGTCTGGTGAACCTTCGCTGCACTCCCTCAATAGCAAGAATGTCCTTCCTCAGATTAGGAGACCGAAACTGCACACAATACTCAAGGTGTGGTCTCACCATGGTCCTGTACAACTGCAGTAAAACCTCCCTGCTTCTATACTCAAATCCTCTCACTATGAAGGCCAACATGCCATTTGCTTTCTTTACTGCCTGCTATACCTGCATGCCTACTTTCAATGACTGATGTACCATGACACCCACCTCTCGTTGCACGTCCCCTTTTACTAATCTGTCACCATTCAGATAAGAATCTGCCTTCCTGTTTCTGCCATCAAAGTGGATAACCTCACATTTATCTACATTATACTGCATCTTCCATGCATTTGCCCCCTCACCTAACCTGTCCAAGTCACCCTGCAATCACTTAGCATCCTCCTCACAGCTCACACTGCCACCCAGCTTAGTGTCATCTGCAAACCTGGAGATATTACATTCACTTGTAATACCTGGGGTCCCAGTCCATAGGTAAAACATCTATTGCACTACCTTCATCAACCCTCTCTGTTACTTCATCAAAGAACTCAAACAAGTTAGCCTTTAACAAATCCGTGCTGCCTGTCCCTTATTAAACTGGCAAAAGGCATCACTGACAATATAAGACCTGACCCATTCTTCTATCATTGATTTTAATGGGATGAGAATCGGTTATATTCAATAATTACCAGTCAATCTGATCCACTAAATTATCACCCATGTGCTGAAGACAAAAAGTTACCGTATCTGCTCTTGGCATGAGAGTCATGTTTACCAGATGGTAGAATGTCATGTAATTCACGTTATCCAGGCAACTGCGTCCTTCTAATATTCTTTCACCCACCAGCTGTAACTTAAAATAATTGCTATAGTCATACATTAATTTCAACAGAAAGCTCAAATATATCCAGCCTTTGGATTTAGGGATTGCTGCAATAGTAATTCTTTAATACAAGGGTTTATTAAGACATATTCTTCAAAAGGTTTAATTTTTAAATGTTAAATTTATCCATAGGGCAATAATAGTAGGGGATTTCAACTACCCGAATATTACCTGGGATAAAATGAGTGTGAATGGTGTAGAGGGTGCGGAATTCCTAAAATGCATTCAGGAGAAATATTTTAGTCAGTAACAAGCCCAAAAATGGAGGGACGGTTCTGGACTTAGTTTGAGGGAATGAAGAGGGGCAGGTGAAAGGGGTATCAGTGGGAGAGCATTTTGGTGCTCGTGATCATAATTCAGTTAGATTTAGGGTAATTATGGAAAAGGACAAAAATAGGCCAGGAATAAAAGTTCTCAATTGGGGAAAAGCCAATTTTGCTAAGCTGAGATGGGATTCAACCAAAGTGGACTAGAAATGGCTAGAAGGTAAATCAGTGTCAGAGCAATGGGAAGCATTCAAGGCGGAGATAGTGAGGGTTCAGAGCAAGTATGTTCCCTTAAAGGAAAAGGATATGACTAATAAATCTAGGATATCAAGGGACATACAGGGTAGGATAAAGAAAAAAAGGGAGGCTTATGATAGATACCGAATACTGCAGAAACCCTAGGGGAGTATAGAAAGTGCAGGGGTGCAATTAAAAAGGAAATTAGGAAAGCAAAGAGAGAGCATGAGAAAATTTGGGCAAGTAAAGTCAATGAAAACCCAAAGATGTTTTATAAATACATTAAAAGCAAGAGGATAACTAAAGAAAGAGTAGGGCCTATTAGAGACCGTAAAGGTAATCTGTGTGTGGAGGCGGAAGACATGGGTATGGTTCTTAATGAATACTTTGCATCTGTTTTCACAAAAGAGAGGGGCGATGCAGACATTGCAATCAGTGGCAAGGAATGTGAAATATTAGATGAACTAAACATAGTGAGAGAGGAAGTATTAAGTGGTTTAGCAGCTTTGAAAGTGGATAAATCCCCAGGCCCGGATGAAATGTATCCCAGGCTGTTAAGAGAAGCAAAAGAGGAACTAGCAGAGGCTCTGACCATCATTTTCCAATCCTCTCTGACTACAGATGCGGTGCCAGAGGACTGGAGAACGGCTAACGTTGTACCTTTGTTTAAAAAGGGAGAAAGGGATGGACCGAGTAACTACAGGCCAGTCAGCCTAACCTCGGTGGTGGGAAAATTATTGGAAAAAATTCTGAGGGACAGGATAAATCTTCATTTAGAAAGATATGGATTAATCAAGGACAGTCAGCATGGATTTGTTAAAGGAAGGTCCTGTCTGACTAACTTGATTGAATTTTTTGAGTAGTTAACAAGGAGGGTTGATGAGGGTAGTGTGTTTGATGTAATGTATATGGATTTTAGCAAGGCTTTTGATAAGTTCCCACATGGCAAACTGGTCACAAAAGTAAAAGCCCATGGGATCCAGGGCAAAGTGGCAAGTTAGATTCAAAATTGGTCGGAGACAGGAAGCAAAGGGTAATGGTTAATGGGTGTTTTTTTGACTGGAAGACTGTTTCCAGTGGGGTTCCGCAGGGCTCAGTACTAGGTCGCTTGCCTTTTGTGGTATATATCAATGATTTTAGACTTGAATATAAGGGGTATGATTAACAAGTTTGCAGATGATACTAAAATTGGCCATGTGGTTGATAATGAAGAAGAAAGCTGTAGGCTGCAGGAAGATCTCAATGAACTGGTCAGTTGGGCAGATCAGTGGCAAATGGAATTCAATCCAGAGAAGTGTGAGGTAATGCATTTGGGGTGGGCTAACAAGGAAAGGGAATACACATTAAATGGTAGAATACTGAGAAGTGTAGAGAAACAAAGGGACCTTGGAGTGCATGTCCACAGATCCCTGAGGGTAGTAGACCAGGTAGATAAGGTGGTTAACAAGGCATATGAAATACTTGCCTTTATTAGCAGATGCATAGAATACAAGAACAGGGAGGTGCTGCTTGAACTGTATAAAACACTAGTTAGGCCACAAGTGCAGTTCTGGTCAACGCATTACAGGAAGGGTGTGATTGCACTGGAGAGGGTACAGAGGAGATTTATGAGGGTGCTGCCTGGACTGGAGAATCTTTGCTCTGAGGAAAGATTGGAGGTGCTGGGTCTGGTTTTTTTGGAACAGAGGAGGCTGAGGGCAGACCGTATTGAGGTGTATAAAATTATGAGGGGCCTAGATAGAGTGGATAGGTAGAACCTAGTTCTCAACAACCAGGGGGCATAGATTTAAAGTCGTTGGTAGGAGGTTTAGAGGGATTTGAGGGGAAATGTTTTCACCCAGAGGATTGTGGGGGTCTGGAACTCACTGCCTGGAAAGGTGGTAGAGGCAGAAACCCTCACCACATTTAGAAAGTACTTTAGATGTGCACTTGAAGTGCCATAACCTACAGGGCTATGGACCAAGAGCTGGAAAGTAGGTTGGATAGCTCTCTGTCAGCCGGCGTGGACACGATGTGCCGAAATGGCTTCCTTCTCTGCTGTAAATTTCTATGATTCTATGATTCTATGATTCTATGTTTATTTAGATTATACTCAAGGAGCTGTTGTACGCCAGCCCGCTTGGCAGTTATAATCACCCATGGGACTTAGCTGCTGAGCTTAGCTTGCAGCAGGTTCCGATTATAACGCACTCCCCTGAGCAGGTGGGAAAGAGAGCCACTGGTACCTGGCGGGGTCCAATTTAAATATGCAATTGGGCTCCAATGACATAATCGGGACCTGACTGCTATTGTAACCAGTTGCCCATGCGGGGAAGCCGTTGTGCCAACCTGGTCTGAGGAAGAGGATTAAAGGCCAGAAGATGTCTAACCAGGTACCTTGTTAAAACTTTTCTTTGATTTTCCTTATAGGGTCAGGAGGAGCAGGAGCGCGCCGCGGGATTGCATAAGGAAAGTGTCGAGCTCTGCTGACCCGAGTTTCCCCACTGCCCTCGAACCCTCTCGGTGACTGACCTGAATGCCGGGGACTGTCCCTTCGGTCCCAGCCGGCAACCTCCAACCTCCCGATAGCCTGCTCCCGCATACCGGCTAGCTGCTGCATTGGTCGGGAGCCTGTACAGATAAGAAAGAGAGAAAGACTTGCATTTATATAGCGCCTTTCACGACCACTGGGTGTCTTAAAATGCTTTATTGCCAATGAAGTGCAGTCACGGTTTCAATGTGGGAAACACAGCAGCTAATTTGCGCACAACAAGCTCCCACAAACAGCAGTGTGATAACGACCAGATAATCCATTTTAGTGATGTTGATTGAAGGATACACATTGGCTAGGACACAGGGGATAACTCCCCTGCTCTTCTTTGAAATAGTGCCATGGGATCTTTTACATCCAGCTGAGAGAGCAGACAGGGCCTCGGTTTAACGTCTCATCTGCAAGATAGCACTTCCAACAGTGCAGCACTCCCTCAGCACTACACTGCAGGGTCAGCCTGGATTTATGTGTTCAAGTCCCTGGAGTGGGACCTGAACCCACAGCCTTCTGACTCAAAGGCAAGTGTGCTACCCACTGAACCATAGCTGACACTGTTACTAGAGCCAGGAGTTAACATCTACTGAGCTTCACGCTGCCAAAGTTCGCCACCTGTCTCAGTGCTCACTTGCATAATGACCTCACCAAGTTAAAATTGGAACTTCTGTATTTTATTTATTGCATGTTTCCAGCCCCTGCTATGCTTTGTTCCATCGTATACCTTAACATTTCAGTCAGGTATATAATATGCACAAAGTAATCCAGTTGGATTTGTTCCTTCATTATTGTGACTGGAGTGTAGTCCTGCAGTTTAAGGAATGCTGGAATAAATATGTCAAGGTTAGGTAAGATATTCTAAAGATCAGGTAAGCTATTCCAAGGAGTAAGGCTTTGATGGTGTTATCCATCTTATTTCAGAATGGCATTAATTTTCAGATTTTTATGACTTTCCTAACTGTCAGACCATGAAGCTCACAACTTGCTCATAGATCCGTAATAAATGGTTTACTCTTCAGACGTTTACAAATTATATCTAGAATTATGAGCAGCAAGTATGTAGGTAGCTGGTTTTATGACTAAGTGGCCATGAACATCTGTAACCCATCGGGAGTGTAAACTTTCTACATCACCGGTCAGATTCAATTCTACTCAGCATTAAGGAAACTCGATTCAATCTGCATGTTTACACCAGGGGTAAATCAAAAGTTCAAAATGTGCGAAAAATCTGAAAGTGTCAGACATTTAAAAAATTGTTTGTGTTTTGAGTTTTAAAATGTTGACATGTTGTTGACATGTGCACATTTTTAAGCACCAGCCGACATTATTCCCATGGTGCAGTTCGAGATTTTCCATGTAGAGCCACTTTGCTAAATAACACCTCGGAATCAATAAGCATTAGTGCCCCAAAATTCCTGGGGCTCGAGAGGGCAGAATCCCGATTTCCACCCAGGGAGGGATCTAGAATGTGGGGCGGAGCCTGGTTCTCTCAGGGAGGGTTCTCGAATGTGGGGTGGAGCCTGATTCTGTCAGGGAGTGGTCTAGAATGTGGGGCGGAGCCTGATTCTGTCAGGGAGGGTTCTCGAATATGTGCCGGAGCGTGGTTCTGTCAGGAAGGGGTCTAGAATGTGAGGCGGAGCCTGGTTCTGTCAGGGAGGGGGTCTAGAATGTGGGGCGGTGCCTGGTTCTGTCAGGGAGGGGTCTCGAATGTGGGGCGGAGCCTGGTTCTGTCAGGGAGGAGTCTAGAATGTGGGGCGGAGCCTGGTTCTGTGAGGGAGGGGTCTAGAATGTGGGGCAGAGCCTGGTTCTGTCAGGGAGGGGTCTAGAATGTGGGGCGGAGCCTGGTTCTGTCAGGGAGGGGTCTAAAATGTGGGGAGCCTGGATTTGTCAGGGAGGGGTCTAGAATGTGGGGCGGAGCCTGGTTCTGTCAGGACCCCTATTCGCTTGGACTGCCCTTTAAAATTCTGCTCAGGGAGTTCTGGTTGATCATCTGATCATCCGTCTCACACGTCAAGGGGACATGTTGGGGGGAGTTCCTGAGTTTCCACAAGAAAAGGTTTTACACCTTTGAAAGGCCTCTACGGAATTTTTATCAGTTGAGAGCTAAGCCTTCCTTGAGATAAGATAATTGATGGTAGATAGGACCAATTGTGTTTTGTTGTCTGGTGCTAGAATGCCTCCAGTGGGAGCCGAAGACTGAAAACACAGCGTGGGTCTGGGCGTGAGTGGGGGGGTGAAATGCAGAAAAATTGTGAGCTCGTCGGGGAAGCCGGTTCCAACCTGTCAACTTCGGTATTTAACTCAAGCGTGTTAGGTTGTGTGCGTGCAACCCCCTCAGTGGAGGCCGGTTGTCAAATTTCAATACTTTCATCGCTCATTTAGAGTGCACTTAATGTGGGTCTTATAGTTCAACTTTGGCGCCATGGATTTCCTGGGCTTCTTGGAACTTGCCAGTGAAAGGAGTGTGAGTCCACAGCGGCAATTGAGGGGGTTGACAGGGAACGGAGCCAATAAGTACTCAGTGCTCACAGTTGCTTTCTTTCCTGCTTATGGGAAAGGGCTTGTTCACAGTATTTGTGCTGAGAGTTTACTGTACACACTTTGGAGATGTCATCTGCAATTTGGAGGTTCGGAGGTCTGACCTGCACTTTGAAGCAGATCAGGTTGTGTGTCGCTAATGCTGTGTTACTTTGGAAGGAGCAGCGTGGCAGCCCAGCCCAGCAGTCTGCGCAGCCCCCGGCCTGCGAGAGACCATCGGAGCAGGCCGGGGAGCGGAAGGAGCAGTGCGGTGGCGTACCACTCCAGGGAGCAGGAGAGCAACGGCAGTGAAGAGTGATGTCATCAAGGTCCAGGTCAGTGATTGGAGCATGGGCAGGTACAGCAGGAGCGGCGAGGTCGGGGCGAAGGAGCGGCGAGAGACTGTAGAGGGATGTGATCGGGGCCCAGGAGAGGCGAGAGTTTGGGGCCCAGAAGAGGCGAGGGCCCAGGGGCAGCAAGGGCCAGCCCACACTGCGATATGTGTGTGCACTGGGTCCGTGCAACAGAGCTGGTCTCCAGTTGTCTTGGTTAATTCTTGCTACTGGACCAAGACCTAGCTCTGTCAAGCCCGTGTGCTGGCTGATGTGCAACAGTCACCACACGTTAAAAAAATCCAAGCACAGGCATCTTCCACCCTTCAAGATTTAGTTCGGACCTCGAATTTTAGGTCTAGCATTGAAACACCTGTGAACTTTTTAACGTGGAAGCAAGTCATCCTCGATTCGAGGGACTGCCTATGATGATGATGATGATGTTACTTTGGACCTCTGACGAGGATCAAGGTGACCACCAGCAGCAGGAACAAGCAGCAGGACCCACACGAGCAACAGCCCACTGCTCACAGGAGTGGGCTGTAATTCCACAGGAGAGAGGGTAGCAGCAGAGAGGTGCAGCTCGTGGGAGGCCAGACCTGACACACAGGGTGTACAGGCAGAGGATAACCTTCCTCAACATATGTGTGTCAGGAGGCTCAGGTTATCTCGTCAGTTGGTGGCAGATGTTTGCAGCCTGCTTGAACAAGACCTGAACCTGGTGGCCACACTTAAAGCACCCATAGCTCACCCAGGAATGTTCGGCAACTGCAAGGGCTTCCACTCCATCAATATGCAGCTGCTTTGCAGCCACAAAAAGACCTTTATGCAGGTGTACGCAAGATTCCCGGGCAGCTGCCATGGTGCTTTCATCCCGCGGCAGTCCGCCCTCTCTGATCTCTTCGCACCTGGAAGCGGAGTTATCGGCTGTCTGCTCAGAGACACCTCTCAGAAACCCCAGGAATGAGGCCCAGGAGCGATACAACAAAAGCCATATAACCTCCAAATGTGTCATCAAAGAAGCCATCGGCATGCTGAAGATACGCTTCAGGAGCCTGGACAGATCTGGAGGCGAGCTTCAGTACGCACCATCCAGGGTCTCCAGAATGGCCGTGCGCTCTGCCCAACATTACTCAGCAGCGAGGTTTGGAGGAACAAAGTGCAGAGTGTTGAGCCTCCTCGGACGATTCCATGGAGGAGGAAGGGGAGAAGGTGGGCAATGCAGCAGCAATGGTGCATGTTGCTGTATTGTGAGGTTCACTAAGGTTCCACCAGTGCACATGCAAAAGGCACTTTTGTGCCCCTGCACCCCCCCCCGCACTAACATAAAGCAGTCCAGCAAATAAACAAGCCTCACTTTTACCTCCACCTCCCCGATTGCACGGCATCAATTCATGTCTTTCCATTCATCATCACACAACTGAACAAGCCCCTTGACAGCCAGCGACTACGAATGGGCAAGACAGGAAAGTAGTGCAAAAGAATAATATTTATTCTTTTAGGTCCCCTGCAGTCAGAATCAGGGGAAGTCATAACGGGGAACAAAGAAATGGCGGACCAATTGAACAAGTACTTTGGTTCGGTATTCACGAAGGAGGACACGAACAACCTTCCGGTTATAAAAGGGGTCGGGGGGCCTAGTAAGGAGGAGGAACTGAGGGAAATCCTTATTAGCCGGGAAATTGTGTTGGGGAAATTGATGGGATTGAAGGCCGATAAATCCCCAGGGCCTGATGGACTGCATCCCAGAGTACTTAAGGAGGTGGCCTTGGAAATAGTGGATGCGTTGACAGTCATTTTCCAACATTCCATTGACTCTGGATCAGTTCCTATGGAGTGGAGGGTAGCCAATGTAACCCCACTTTTTAAAAAAGGAGGGAGAGAGAAAACAGGGAATTATAGACCGGTCAGCCTGACATCGGTAGTGGGTAAAATGATGGAATCAATTATTAAGGATGTCATAGCAGTGCATTTGGAAAGAGGTGACATGATAGGTCCAAGTCAGCATGGATTTGTGAAAGGGAAATCATGCTTGACAAATCTTCTGGAATTTTTTGAGGATGTTTCCAGTAGAGTGGATAAGGGAGAACCAGTTGATGTGGTATATTTGGACTTTCAGAAGGCGTTCGACAAGGTCCCACACAAGAGATTGATGTGCAAAGTTAGAGCACATGGGATTGGGGGTAGTGTACTGACATGGATTGAGAACTGGTTGTCAGACAGGAAGCAAAGAGTAGGAGTAAATGGGTACTTTTCAGAATGGCAGGCAGTGACTAGTGGGGTACCGCAAGGTTCTGTGCTGGGGCCCCAGCTGTTTACACTGTACATTAATGATTTAGATGAGGGGATTAAATGTAGTATCTCCAAATTTGCGGATGACACTAAGTTGGGTGGCAGTGTGAGCTGCGAGGAGGATGCTGTGAGGCTGCAGAGCGACTTGGATAGGTTAGGTGAGTGGGCAAATGCATGGCAGATGAAGTATAATGTGGATAAATGTGAGGTTATCCACTTTGGTGGTAAAAACAGAGAGACAGACTATTATCTGAATGGTGACAGATTAGGAAAAGGGGAGGTGCAAAGAGACCTGGGTGTCATGGTACATCAGTCATTGAAGGTTGGCATGCAGGTGCAGCAGGCGGTTAAGAAAGCAAATGGCATGTTGGCCTTCATAGCAAGGGGATTTGAGTACAGGGGCAGGGAGGTGTTGCTACAGTTGTACAGGGCATTGGTGAGGCCACACCTGGAGTATTGTGTACAGTTTTGGTCTCCTAACCTGAGGAAGGACATTCTTGCTATTGAGGGAGTGCAGCGAAGGTTCACCAGACTGATTCCCGGGATGGCGGGACTGACCTATCAAGAAAGACTGGATCAACTGGGCTTGTATTCACTGGAGTTCAGAAGAATGAGAGGGGACCTCATAGAAACATATAAAATTCTGACGGGGTTAGACAGGTTAGATGCAGGAAGAATGTTCCCAATGTTGGGGAAGTCCAGAACCAGGGGTCACAGTCTAAGGATAAGGGGTAAGCCATTTAGGACCGAGATGCGGAGGAACTTCTTCACCCAGAGAGTGGTGAACCTGTGGAATTCTCTACCACAGAAAGTTGTTGAGGCCAATTCACTAAATATATTCAAAAAGGAGTTAGATGAGGTCCTTACTGCTAGGGGGATCAAGGGGTATGGCGAGAAAGCAGGAATGGGGTACTGAAGTTGAATGTTCAGCCATGAACTCATTGAATGGCGGTGCAGGCTAGAAGGGCCGAATGGCCTACTCCTGCACCTATTTTCTATCTGTCTCACGTAAAACAGAAACTTAACATTCTAACAATGTGTAACACACTCATGTGTAACCCTTGTGCAACTACAAATCTTTACTCTTCCTTTTCTTAGCACTACTACATGACGCAACCCCTGTGACTAGAGGCAGGCTGCTCAGGTCCCTGCTCTGACCGCCGAGATGCCCTTGGCCATTGTCCTGTGGGTTTTGGAGCCCTTGAGGGCCCTGTCAAAGACTACTCCACCTCCACCTGTGCAGGGGCAGACTCAGCCATCGGGACAAGAGGCAGCATGTGGAGTACTGACTGAGGGGAGGGGAACGGGTGAGAAGTGGAAGTGCTTTGAGCCACGACCCCTTTCACCATCATCCCTCTTACGGCCCAGCCACACTTCCCGGCCAGCAATGAGTGCGAGACACTTTGCTGCAGATCAGTGGGGTGATGAACGGCCAAGGCTTGGGTTTCATCAATCCTATTTAAGGTGGCGTCCAGAGTGTCCAGGGTGAGGGCCTACCTACACTCGTGTGATTGGCCCGTTTGATATTCCGTGCAAGCACCCACTCTTTCCATGGGTGGAGACATCATCGCAAAGGCTGGCGACATCATGGCTCTCATGCTGGAGACGGACCCCTGCAATCCCTCTGCAAGCCTGCACAGTAGGGCTAGAACGCCTGCCAGTACATCGCACGTTCTCTGCTGATGTTCCACAAGTATCCTCTTTGCCGAGGGCCCCCGAGGTTCAGCATCTGTGTCCAGCTGAGTAGAGCCTGTAGTGTCCTGCGGCCTCCCTTACTGCTGTCCTTGTCTCCACTCTCTGCTCTTGCTCACTTGTGATGTGTGAGTCACCAGGTGACAACCCAACAACCTTCCTTACCGGTCCCACCGAAGTGTGAGTACCTGAGCTGGTGCATGGTCTGCATGAGTCCTGTGATGGTGCTCACTCAGAGTGAGTGACTGCCTCTGAGGAGTCGGCATCATCGGCGTCAACCACGACCGGCGACTTCCTGCGGGACGCGTAAAGACTCCTGTGGGAGATAAAAGACATGAATGAGTTCTGTCAAGGTAAGAATGTTTGAACTTAACATTATGCACATGATCATATTCCGCTCACTGCTGTCCTTCTCACTGTCTGTAATGGGGTTAAGGACACCTGAACAATTCAAATTGAAACTTCGTATTCAGAGACAGAATGTAATTTCTCTGATACCTGAACTGGACCGTAAAATCTGAATTACCTTGCAATCCATTTCAGAGGCAGCTTTGCATTGTCACTGTGCGTAAGTGGAATAGGAAGAGATGACATTTGACGTATAAACTGATCTGAACTGGTAAAGAAAAACAAGAATGCAAGTACAGTAATTTCAAAAATCACTTTGAGGCTCATCCCACAATAGGATTTTCTTGGGTGTGAATGGAGTATTCAGTAATCATTTTAATTAAAGGGCAGAATGGAGGTCATTTTGATCCTTGTGCGATAGTGTAAAATGAATAATCGAGAGCCCTTATTACATCTCTCCTGGTTTTTACTTCCCATGAAGTCAGTGGAAATAAAAATTGGGCAAGTTGTGAAACAGGCTGCTGATTCGCTATTGCCCGTGTTACACTACTGCACCAAGTCGAGATTACCCACACAAATTACTTAAACGCTGTCTGGAGTTATTGCAATTTTGCTGTTGCTGTGCCAACAATTATTTTTAGGAGAGCTAGCTGTCATTTTTTAAATTGCTTTTTCCGAAACATCGTTTTCCTAAATGAAAGTACGCATTTTCCTAAATGATGAATGTCAGCCTCAGCCTGTGGTAGCTTATCGACCCACATGATCCATGTTCCCTGTTATTCTTGTTTGGGCCACGCTGCCCCTTTAACGGGCTGTGCCACCCATTCAAAATTCCGTGCATGCTCGGTTTTCTCAATTTAAAAGTCGCCGCACTGGCTGCTCGGGACCCCGAGAGCGTGGCTCGGCTGTGTAGCTTAAAGGGAACATTGCCCATGGCATCAAACTGATTTCAAAGTGCTGCTATTCACAGTCAACATTTTCAAATCAGACTGTCTCGGTTTTACAGATTTAAAATCTAATCCACTATATAACATTCTATTGGTAAAATTCATGTGTGACTGCTTAGCAAGCTCATACAACATTCCTGCCAGTGAAGGTTTTATTGATGCATTATTCAGATTCATGTCTGCTTAAAAATAATGCATTAAGGAATGTATTACGAACCCATTAAATGTTCGTACTCAGAAGTTTGTTATCAAAAACATTCCCATTCGCTGCCATTTTATTTAGCATCATTTTGGGGAAAATACCCAGTTTAGGATATTAAGAACCAGCACATACATAATGTGTAAAATAAGCTCTTTGGCAACATCTATTTTCCATGTGCCTTTACAGTTTATATGATTGAATCCTTTCCTGCAGATCCATTGGACGACAAAGATGAAGGGAATGATGGCTGTAATTTTCACCTTGGAGTTGGGGTGTGTGCGATAGGCCATGTAGCTGGTCACTATCACAAAGTTTCAACAGCGCATTCTGCACTGAGCACTTAGCTGAATTGGGTCAATTGAAACAGTCATGAGGGTTTCCCAGGCAATAAAATGGAGCGGGTCCGATGATGTCACCAATGGCTTGCTCTCAGCTCAGATATTTAAAGGAGCCTTGCACACACACCCAGTTGAAGGTTGTTGGAGGAGGCATGCAGGTGGTTGGGACAGGTGGCTATTCTTATCCATCAAAGACTTTGTGAGGGTGCAAGGAACCACAGCACCAGAAGTCTGTCTGGGTCGACTCCCTGGAAGTACTGGTCCAGGGATGCAGAACACGCAGGGAGGTCCTATTCCACGGTGGCGACAGAAAGAGAGCAGCCAGAGAAACCAAGAGGGCATGACTGGCGATCGGGATCACCCAAGAAGTGAGCAGTGAGGATGTTGTCAGCTGCTCCTGGATACAGTGCCGCAAAAGATTTAGTGATCTCATGAGGTCAGGAAGGGTGAGTGCAATGCCACACTTAACTGCATTGTGATGTGCCTGTCACCCCCAACCCCATCACTCTGCCTTCCCAACCCTACCCCTGCATGTTATTCCTCATACCAGCCTACCTTGCAGGTGCATCCATCCCTCTCTGTTCATGTACATACTCACATCCCCACCTGACCAACCAGCCCTCACACTCATCCTCGGCCGAATGCAATCAGAGCGCCACAGAAGGAGGCCATTCAGCCATGTCACGCCACTCGCTCATTGTCACCCTCTTCAGATGTAACCCACACATTCCTTACACTCATTCCATCACTCTCACTCAAACCTCTCTTCTTTCCCTCCTTGCAGGAGGAGAAAGCTCCGAAGAGGAGAGAAAGAGAAATGACCGGAGGTGGCCCGCCAACATTCGACAGCAGCAGACAGCAGCAGAGGAAGATGCGCTGGAAATAAGTGGAGTGTCAGAGGTGCTGGTGGTGGGAAACGAAGAGAGGGAACAGCAACCTGGTGACAGAATTAAATAGCTCACATGGCATACAACAGTCACTCATGGTGACTGATGTCAGCAGCTAATGAAATATCATCCTGTGCATAATGGGAACATTGCACATTCTTCGCATAAGACTCCTAATTAATGTCTTTACTCTCCCATAGGTCCATCAAGTGCCCTTGCCCCACTGTCCAGCCAGGGGAGAAAGGTGACTCCTCAAACAGGAAATTAGGAGTGCATGCAATAGAGGTGCAGCAGTTATAATGGGTGACTTTAATATGCACATAGATTGGGCTAGCCAAACTGGAAGCAATACGGTGGAGGAGGATTTCCTGGAGTGCATAAGGGATGGTTTTCTAGACCAATATGTCGAGGAACCAACTAGGGGGGAGGCCATCTTAGACTGGGTGTTGTGTAATGAGAGAGGATTAATTAGCAATCCCATTGTGCGAAGCCCCTTGGGGAAGAGTGACCATAATATGGTGGAATTCTGCATTAGGATGGAGAATGAAACAGTTAATTCAGAGACCATGGTCCAGAACTTAAAGAAGGGTAACTTTGAAGGTATGAGGCATGAATTGGCTAAGATAGATTGGCTAATGATACTTAAGGGGTTGACTGTGGATGGGCAATGGCAGACATTTAGAGACCGCATGGATGAATTACAACAATTGTACATTCCTGTCTGGCGTAAAAATAAAAAAGGGAAGGTGGCTCAACCGTGGCTATCTAGGGAAATCAGGGATAGTATTAAAGCCAAGGAAATGGCATACAAATTGGCCAGAAATAGCAGCGAACCTGGGGACTGGGAGAAATTTAGAACTCAGCAGAGGAGGACAAAGGGTTTGATTAGGGCAGGGAAAATGGAGTATGCGAAGAAGCTTGCAGGGAACATTAAGGCGGATTGCAAAAGTTTCTATAGGTATGTAAAGAGAAAAAGGTTAGTAAAGACAAACGTAGGTCCCCTGCAGTCAGAATCAGGGGAAGTCATAACGGGGAACAAAAAAATGGCAGACCAATTGAACAGGTACTTTGGTTCAGTATTCACTAAGGAGGACACAAATAACCTTCCGGATATAAAAGGGGTCAGAGGGTCTAGTAAGGAGGAGGAACTGAGGGAAATCTTTATTAGTCGGGAAATTGTGTTGGGGAAATTGATGGGATTGAAGGCCGATAAATCCCCAGGGCCTGATGGACTGCATCCCAGAGTACTTAAGGAGGTGGCCTTGGAAATAGCGGATGCATTGACAGTCATTTTCCAACATTCCATTGACTCTGGATCAGTTCCTATCGAGTGGAGGGTAGCCAATGTAACCCCACTTTTTAAAAAAGGAGGGAGAGAGAAAGCAGGGAATTATAGACCGGTCAGCCTGACCTCAGTAGTGGGTAAAATGATGGAATCAATTATTAAGGATGTCATAGCAGCGCATTTGGAAAATGGTGACATGATAGGTCCAAGTCAGCATGGATTTGTGAAAGGGAGATCATGCTTGACAAATCTTCTGGAATTTTTTGAGGATGTTTCCAATAAAGTGGACAAAGGAGTACCAGTTGATGTGGTATATTTGGACTTTCAGAAGGCTTTCGACAAGGTCCCACACAGGAGATTAATGTGCAAAGTTAAAGCACATGGGATTGGGGGTAGTGTGCTGACGTGGATTGAGAACTGGTTGTCAGACAGGAAGCAAAGAGTAGGAGTAAATGGGTACTTTTCGGAATGGCAGGCAGTGACTAGTGGGGTACCGCAGGGTTCTGTGCTGGGGCCCCAGCTGTTTACATTGTACATTAATGATTTAGACGAGGGGATTAAATGTAGTATCTCCAAATTGCGGATGACACTAAGTTGGGTGGCAGTGTGAGCTGCGAGGAGGATGCTATGAGGCTGCAGAGTGACTTGGATAGGTTAGATGAGTGGGCAAATGCGTGGCAGATGAAGTATAATGTGGATAAATGTGAGGTTATCCACTTTGGTGGTAAAAACAGAGAGACAGACTATTATCTGAATGGTGACAGATTAGGAAAAGGGAAGGTGCAACGAGACCTGGGTGTCATGGTACATCAGTCATTGAAGGTTGGCATGCAGGTACAGCAGGCGGTTAAGAAAGCAAATGGCATGTTGGCCTTCATAGCGAGGGGATTTGAGTACAGGGGCAGGGAGGTGTTGCTACAGTTGTACAGGGCCTTGGCGAGGCCACACCTGGAGTATTGTGTACAATTTTGGTCTCCTAACTTGAGGAAGGACATTCTTGCTATTGAGGGAGTGCAGCGAAGATTCACCAGACTGATTCCCGGGTTGGTGGGACTGATCTATCAAGAAAGACTGGATCAACTGGGCTTGTATTCACTGGAGTTCAGAAGAGTGAGAGGGGACCTCATAGAAACGTTTAAAATTCTGACGTGTTTGGACAGGTTGGATGCAGGAAGAATGTTCCCAATGTTGGGGAAGTCCAGAACCAGGGGTCACAGTCTAAGGATAAGGGGTAAGCCATTTAGGACCGAGATAAGGAGAAACTTCTTCACCCAGAGAGTGGTGAACCTGTGGAATTCTCTACCACAGAAAGTAGTTGAGGCCAATTCACTAAATATATTCAAAAGGGAGTTAGATGAAGTCCTTACTACTCGGGGGATCAAGGGGTATGGCGAGAAAGCAGGAAGGGGGTACTGAAATTTCATGTTCAGCCATGAACTCTTTGAATGGCGGTGCAGGCTAGAAGGGCTGAATGGCCTGCTCCTGCACCTATTTTCTATGTTTCTATGTTTCTATGTTTCTCAGAGGAAGCTCAAGCCTCTGAGGGCGCACCGTCACAAGACCCAAGCACACCCAGCACCAGCACAGATATACACACACCTCGGTGGCCCATGGGACATAGAGTAGTGTTGTCACCTGGTGTCTCACAGATCACAAGTGAGCAAGAGCAGATGGTGGAGACAGGGACAGCAGTGGATAATCCTTGCCGGAGGGCGCAGGATGCTCCCAGCTCTGCTCAGCTGGATGCAGATGCTGAAACTCGGGGGCCGTCGACCAGGAGGGTGATCTTGGAGGAGCAGCAACAAATGCGTGAGGCTCTGGCAGCTGTTGAAGCCGCGATGTGTGTGATTGTAGAGAGAATGGAGGAGTCCATCTTCAATGTGAACACCATCATCTCGCAAGTGATGGCAATAATGTGCTGTTCCATGGAAAAGATGGCCACCTACATGGAGCAGCTAATGACCCAGTCGAACGAGAACATGCTTGCTGTGGACAACAGATTACAGAGTCTCATTGACTTCATCTCGAGAAGGGATATAAACATAGACTCCAGCTCCTCGCTAGCGGGGAAGTGCAGATGGGCCATGAGAGGGATGATAGTGATGGGGATATGGAAGTGGGGGCTCTTCTCAAAGTGCTCCCACTTCTCCCCCGTTGCCTCCCCCTCAGTCAGGGCACCACATGCTGCCTCGGATCGCGATGGTCGCAGGAGCAGCAGACTTTGGTGGGGCCCTCACAGACTCCAAAACACAGAAAACGTCCATTAAAAGTGTCTATGCAGTCACAGCAGGGAAGTGAGCAGCTTGCCTCTATCTCTACTGAAGCCACAGGGGGTTGCACCTCTTTGACAGCCACTCGTAAGGTGTGTCCATTCGCTCCTCTGGGCTGCAGGTCTTGTTCCAGTAAGCTACAAATGTCTGCAATGACCTGGCGTGGTAGCCTGAGCCTCCTGAAGCACTGTTGCATCGTCATGTCCAGGAAGCTCATCCTCTGTCTGTGTACCCTGAGTTGGGGGTATCGGCTCTGGCATGATGCTGCTCCGTGCTGATGCCCTCTGTCCTGTGGAGCATCAGGTGGGTGAGGAGAAGGCTGGTGCTGTGGCTGCTGCTGTTGGGGCTGGTGTTGTTGGTATTGGGCTCAGCTTGGTCCGATTCTGAGGTCCAAGGTGAGACAGTATAAGCCCCATCCATGCTGCTCTAATAGACGCCAGGTAAAGTGCAGATCAGAGGCACAATCCTCCAATGTGGTGAGAGTAACTAGCAATGTGGTGAGAGCGACTTCCAAGGTTGCAGAAATCACTTACAAACACCTGAAAGCTAAATCTCTGAACAAAATGGTGTCAGCGAGAGTCATTCCCTTAGGCAAGGAAGCAGGAGTAAGGTGTGTGTATGTATGTGCTTTGTCCAGCTGTCACTTAATGAAGTAACACAATGGTCACTGAGTTCCCGCCTCCCCTGCACAGGCGAGGTTCCCGAGGTCCGTGAATCCTCACGTTAAAAAGCCATTTAAGGGTTGCCCGCTTCTCCCGCGTGGGTGAGTGGCACGCCTCGAAATGCGCCCAAGTGAAAGGCGGAAGTCGGCGGGTTCCCGAAGCGCTGTCAATTTCAGTGCTTTTAACCTCTGACCCGCTCCCAAACCCGCAGGCTCTGCAATGGGAAAATTCCGGCCCAAGTCTTGACAGGAAAGTTTGGATTTTACTGATACTTAAAAAGAATGAAGGTATAAATTTTGTTTTACGCTTTAATATGTGCAGCGACTAAAACAGACATATTTGTTTACCAAGCATAACGGATAGAGGCTGTTGAAGTGTCTCCTCAGTAAATCCAGCAATCTGTGCACTTAGACCTGAAACATGATGCAGGGAGGAAGCTGCATTATTATGTTGAAGTTAGCAAAGAGAATAATGATAAGAATCGTCACGTCCTTCATAGTTTCAGTCATGTCCTTCAGCCGTCCCTTACTCTTGTGGCTAGCTCCGGTAATTTATACAGGGGGCATTACTGGCTATCTTGATACTGCACGGGGAAGGGGAGGGGGAAGAATAAAAAGAATGCTGTCAGATAATGAGATCAATAGAACAGATCACTTAACATACTCTCAGCAATTCTCTGCTCTGTTATGCGACCTCATACTTTACAATGGGATTGCTGCCGTATTCGGCAGGTCACACTCTGAGCAGTGAGGAAAGCTTGAGGCTTGACTATAAAAGGAATAGATAATTTATACTCTAGGACACAAAATAATGTGTGCTGGATTATTGATGTGGATATTCAAGTCTCCAGTGTAACTTGTTGTTGAAATAAATATGAAATACTGTGAGATTTATTTTCCCCTTATCGTGGACAATAAAATACTGGCACAAATTTAATTTGTCAATTCTAATATAATTGTGGAAATGAAAGGCTGTGTAAGTGTACGTGGTGTGTGCAAAATAAATGGTGAGCATGATTGGGGGCATTATATAACCATTTGGAAAAGAGACTTAACATTAAAGAGCTAAAATTTTCTATAGTTTAGATCCTGAAAGAATGAGCCTAAAAGGCTAAAGCAAACCTAATGGAAAAAGTTACTCAAAAGCTTAAATGCTCCCTTAAAAATCAAGAGGAGATAAAAGCTTTGCAGACATTACATGGACATCAGGTGATTTCAAGCAAGACATCGATGAGGTTCGGATATCAGAAATGGTTTCCAATGTTCCTCGAACGATTCATTTAGATGTAGGAGACAGCCGTCCAGCTCCTTTCTGTTGTTGCATGTATTACGAGGCTACAATACAATTATCCAAAGGGAAACGTTGAAGGTGATCCTGTGAATTACACAAGTGACTAATTGCACAGAATGGAATGCAGCTAGTGGCTATGTTCAGGGGTTATGTTGTCAGTAGAGATCTTATTATCTAAATGTAAATTAAATGGTATAATTTTATAGGGGGTGCAGAAACAGAGAGACCTGAAAGATTCACATACATAGTTCTTAATATGTAGCATGCTAAGTTGATAATGCTGTTAAAAAACTATACACAATCCGTGGCTTTAAGACTAGAGCCAGAGGGGGAGAAATTGGAGTCGTTTGTGCCTCCTGTTAAAGGGGCATAAACAACTTTTCGTCTGGGCGTGGCATCGCTAACGACTCGGAATTTAGCGGCAGCAGTAACCAGTAGCACCCCGCTCCTACACTTAGCGCCCGCTCCTCTGCGCCAACGGTGATAACGGTGCACTGCGACCTTTTTTCACTCCAGGGCAAAAATTCGTTAGCGTCCCCTGAAGCTGTGCCAGGCGATGCCACTGACCGCTTTGGGGGGGCTGCGTATTTGGCGGCCTGCCGCTCGCGGGGCACTAGTTAAAGGGGAGATGGCGTGCATGTGATTTAATAGTCGTCCGACTTAATTGTCGCGGTCCGTTGCCTCCTTGATCTGGCAGCCCGGCACTCTGCTTTCGAGAAGGGGAGGCCCCTCCTACGCGGCAGTGCTACGTGGTCCAGAGCGTAGCGCTGCGCCCCGCTTACTCCGCTTGCACCCCGTTACCACCCCCAAGAGGAAATGGAGCCCAAAACAACACGCTCCAATATCTCTCGGGGGTGGTAACCCCAATCTCGCGAGCCTGGTGCAGGAAGTCCTGCCTCATGGAGGTTGCTGCCCCCAACCTGGGCACCACTCAATTTCCCAGCCATAGTGTACAAAAGCAAATCTTTATAAATCGCTGGTCCATCCTAAACTAGAGTATTGTCCAATTCTGGGAACCACCATTTATGAAGGATGAGCCTTGGAGAGGGTGCAGAGGAGATTTACAAGAATAGTACCAGGGACGAGGTACGTCAATTATGTGGAGAGACTGGAGAAACTGGGATTGTTCTCCTTTAAAGCAGAGAAGATTAAGGTAAGATTTGTTTGAGGTGTTCAAAATTTGGAAGGATTTTGATAGAGTAGATAAGGAGAAACAGATTCTACTAGCAGGAGGTTCGGTAACCAGAGGACACAGGCTTCCCCCTCCCATGCGAGAATGAATCATTTTTTTAAATGCTTTTGTTACCGCTTTTATTAGCGAAGCAACACGAAGCTTCAATATTTAACATTATCAATATAATTTACAAGGAGTAGTTGAGGCGAATAGCATAGATGCAATTAATGGAAAGCTAATAAGCACATTGAAGAAAGGAATTGAAGGATAAGCTGATGGCATGAGATGAAGAGAGGTGGGAGGAGGCTCGTGTGGAACATAAACACCGGCATAGACCAGCTGGGCCCAATGGCCTGTTTCTATGCTGTAATTCTATGAAATCTATGGGGGAGAAATTTGATATTGCCCTGTTTGGGGCGTTAACTTTTGGAATTGTGAAATTTTAGCGCCAGGCATTGGAGGTATTGGGAGTGGAGCGAAGGAGGACTGTGCTGATCCTGGTCACTGGAAGGAGGCCATTGCCCCAGGTCTTAAGGGCAATGTGGAGGGAAGTGACCCAGGAGGTCTCGGCCAGTCGTATGGTGCCACACAGTCTGACACAGTGCCAGGTGGTCAAGGTGAGTACATGCTTCAACAGGTCTTACATACCAGCATCTGAACCTCGGTCTGTGCACACTACGCAAAGCATCACAGCCCCGCACCACTCACCCACCAAACATCTGCACCTACTCAAACTCACATCCACATCTCACACTTTGCTTACCATCACAGCTATTCAACGATGGCAGGCATGTCTCCCAAACACATAGCAGGACTCTGACTCATACAAATTCATTTATTTTGCAGGTTCCTGCTCCACTGACCCACTGGCACTCCCCCGGGGCAGCACCTCAGCATCCCTAACAATCTGCTGGAGCACAGATTGGTGGCCTGCTGGGACACCGTGAGATCCCTGGTCAACTGTGGTGGATGCAGCAATGATGGCAGCAGTCAGAGCACTCCCGGCATCCAGCTGAGACTGCATGAGAACAGTCTGAGACTCAATGCCACCGGTTATTGACTGCATGACAGCAGTCTCGGCTTCCATGCCACCAACCATTGTCTGCAGTACAGCACTGAGACATTGCGTTGTTTTCGCCTGTGCAGCAACGAAAGCTGCCACATCGCCCATGACACGTGTCATGCGGTTTGGGACTGGACGGTCTCTCTGGGAGTCCACCATCATCTATAGACTGGAAATGATGGGCTCCATGTTGTGCGCAGAGCTCTGTGCAATGTTGGAGGCGAAATCCTCCACGCTACTTACCATTGGCGAGAAGCCCTTGGGCACCCTTGCCACTGCACCTATCATGTCAGAGTTCATGGCCATCACTCTTCTGGTGATCGGCTCTTCATCGAGGTCCTCACCTGAGCCCTGTGCAGCAGAACCCAAGCGTGAGCTCTCCGTTCGCGGAGCTGACTCCCGAAGTTCCCTTTCATCTTGGCCTTGCTGCAACCCGCCATGCCCCAGTGCATCACCCAGTGCTAACCTTTAATGACCGCGTAGTGCCACTCTCTGAGCTGGTGCCTGTGGGTGAGAGATGCAGTGATGCAGTGCTTGGGTCTTCGTCCTCCTCTTCTGCTTCCTCCGTGTGATGGGGGGCTCAGCTACAGGCTACACATCTGCTGGCTGATTATCTGAAAGCATAAATGGCACAAGACTCGCGTTAAGGTGAGGGCCGGGGGTTAGAAATGGAGCAAGGAATGCAGACAGTATCAGGAGTTGGAAACTAATAACGCCTTCTGGTGTGATGGGGAAGTGGGATGAGAATATGAGAGGGGATGCAGATGCGGGATCTATGTCTCTGACGGCCACGGTGTCCACCACTTGTGGGCCAATGACCTCTAGGTCAGTGAGCTCCTGCAGCTGAGGTTCACCCCCACCGGTCCTCTGCTGCTCCGTCCTATTATGTGCCATCTTGGCCTGCAAAAGAAAAGAACTTGTGTGAGTACGAGTCCAGCTATGTATGTGGGAGATATGCCTGCCGTGGTTGAATAGCTATGAATGTAGGCAAGACATGAGATGAGGATGTGAGTCTGAGTAGCACATGTTTGGTGGGGGAGAGGTGGTTTGCGCAGTGTGCACAGACAGAGGTTCAGAGGCTGGTATGTAGGAGATGAAAGCATGTACTCACTCTGACCAGCTGACTAAATTAGTTGAATTTCTTCTGACACTGTGTCAGGGCTCGAGCGACTACAATGCTGGCCAACACCTCCTCGGCCACTTCTCTCCTGAAGACCTGTGGCAAAGGCCTCCTTCCAGATGCAGAGAACACCACAGCCCTCCTCCTCTGCACCGCCCCCACCAATGTCTCCAATGCCACAGCATTGAATCGCCTGGCTCTCTACCTTGCAGCAGGATTTCCAGCAGGCATCCCAGAAAGTTGTTTGACTTGCTCACAGCTCTCCCTCCAATGCAGCAATGCTGAACATGAGCGAGTGAAGCTTAATATAACCTCTCCTTTAAGAGCTGGGTCTGCCATTTGCGCCCCTGCAGCAACCCACTGAGGTCATTAGTGCTTCATTTACCGCCCCTTTTCTTCCTGGGGCGCAAACGCCCAATTTACCAGAAATTAACATTCGTTTGTGTCTGGCGTTACCTTTTAACATTTTCAAAAGATAATGCTCCAAACCGGGCATGACTGAATTTCACCCCTATAAATTTCTATACCTAATAAATTGTCATAAATACAAAATTAATGACTCCAAAATGCGCATGCACACAAAAATTGCAAATATGTTTCTCACAAAGGTAAATACTGTTTCTGCCCAAAAAGATCAAGTGAAAGTGCAGCAAGGCCATCTTTATCAGTGTTCTATTGTGCAAAACCAAAGAAATATTCTTCAGAAGGGAGAAAATACATTTTTTCAGGGAATTGGGGATGTTATGGCCATTCTTTACTTTGTGAAATCAGTGGTAGAACATACTTGTCTTTTGAAGAAAATTGAATTGCATTTCCAAAAGGCAGAAAGTGCTTCTGAAGTGCTGTTTAAGACATGGCACAATGTAACCTTTGTGCAAGATGAGGAAGACATAAAATCAACAGCCAGAGTTTGGTGAATGCAAAAAGAAATAAAATTGTTTCAGAAAAAAATCCTCTCAAAGGCAGGTGCACTCGTTCCATAGTTCGAGCCACAAACACTTATGGGGTGGAAAATCAGATTTCTGCTGTCCTTCGTAGTGCCCCGGAGAGGCAGCAATGGCGAGGGAAAGCAGGTCCGTCCGGGCGACCAGTTTCCAGCACCCCGCTGGGCCATTCGGTGCCGGGCTCGACAGGAGGCGGAGCGGTACTGCTTGGAAGAAGCAAGCTGGTATGCAATGCCCCTGTTTGTGACACTGGCTCGATTTTTGGATCACGCCTGACCCGTAGCGCTCCGTAGTGCACCCTGATGGGAATGCCTGTGAAAGCTGGCGGTCCAAGCTGTACATAAGTGTTGTTTATCTGTAAAGCATGCACTCCCATATTCCACCACCAGGGAGCGCATCCCCTGAAGTCCCAAGGGATCCCAGCATCCCTTGGGAGCACTGCATATAAGCCGGCCTCTAAAGCCTGTTCCGCACTCTGGAGTGTCTTAATAAAGACTGAGGTCACTGTTACTTTAACCTCCCTGTGTGCAGTCTCATCTGTGCTAGGAACGCAATAACTGGTGACAAGTATACGAATCCAACGCAAAGATGCAGCAAACTGTGGGCATCCTGGAGAAATTCTCAGAGGGTGAGTCCTGGGAAGCCTATGTCAAACGGCTAGAGCAGTACTTTGTAGCCAACGAGCATGACGGAGAAGGAAGCGCTGCAAAAAGGAGAGCGGTCCTCCTCACGGTCTGCGGGGCACCGACCTACATCGTCATGAAGAATCTTCTGCCTCCAGTGAAACCCACAGATAAGTCGTACGAGGAGCTGTGCACACTGGTTCGGGAGCATCTTAACCCAAGGGAGAGTATGCTGATGACGAGGTATCGGTTATACACGTGCCAGCGATCTGAAGGTCAGGAAGTGGCGAGCTACGTCGCCGAGCTAAGGCGACTTGCAGGACAATGTGAGTTTGATGGCTACCTGGAGCAGATGCTCAGAGACTTTTTTGTACTGGGCATTGGCCATGAGACCATCCTACAAAAACTTTTGACTGTAGAGACACTGACCCTCAGTAAGGCCATTGTGATAGCACAGGCGTTTATGTCCACCAGTAATAACACCAAACAAATCTCTCAGCACACAAGTGCTAGCAATGTTCATAAAATAACTGGAACTGTGTTTGCGAGCAGAAATGTACAGAGCGGAAACCACAAGTCTGCAACTGCTAGCAGGCCTCAGGTGACCCAGATGACTAAGAGTCCGCAAGAAAGGATGAATGCAAGGCAATTCACACCTTGTTGGCGTTATGGAGGCTTCCATTCAGTATATTGATGCCACTGCAAAGGGTATGTTTGCATGTGCTGTGGAACAATGGGGCACCTCCAACAGCTTGCAGATGAGCTGCAAGCTCTGCAAAACCTGCTAACCACCATGTGGCAGAGGAAGATTGGTCCATGGTGGATCAAAGCAATTTCGAGCCTCAGAGAGAGGAGGCAAATGCTGAAGTACACGGGGTGCACACATTTTCGACAAAATGTCCACCTATAATGCTAAATGTAAAATTGAATGGCTTACCCGTAGCTATGGACACTGGTGCTAGCCAATCCATCATGAGTAAAAAGATGTTTGAGAGACTGTGGTACAACAAGGCACTCAGACCAGCCCTGAGCCCCATCCACATGAAACTGAGAACGTACACCAAAGAGCTCATCACTGTCCTGGGCAGCGCCATGGTCAAGGTCACCTATGAGGAATTGGTGCAGGAACTGCCACTCTGGATTGTCCCGGGCGATGGCCCCACACTGCTTGTAAGGAGCTGGCTGGGCAAAATCCACTGGAACTGGGATGACATCCGAGCGCTATCACATGTCGATGAGGCCTCATGTACCCAGGTTCTTAACAAATTTCCTTCCCTTTTTGAGCCAGGCATTGGAAACTTTTCCGGGGTGAAGTCCCAGAGGCACGACCCATTCACCACAAGGCGCGAGCGGTACCTCACATGATGAGGGAGAGAGTGGAAATCGAGCTAGACAGGCTGCAACACAAGGGCATCATCTCCCCAGTGGAATTCAGCGAGTGGGCCAGCCCGATTGTTCCAGTACTCAAAAGTGATATCACAGTCAGGATTTGCGGTAATTATAAAGCGACTATTAATCGTTTCTCGCTACAGGACCAATACCTGCTACCTAAGGCAGACATCCTAGTTGCGACGCTGGCAGGAGGCAAGCCGTTCACCAAGCTCGACCTGACTTCAGTCTACATGATGCAGGAGCTGGAGGAGTCTTCGAAGGGTCTCACCTGCATCAACACACACAAGGGACTGTTCATTTACAACAGATGCCCTTTTGGAATTCAGTCGGCTGCAGCGATCTTCTAGAAAAACATGGAGAGCCTAATCAAGTCAGTACCATGCACGGTGGTTTTTCAGGATGACATATTGGTCATGGGTCGGGACACCATCGAGCACCTACAAAACCTGGAGGAGGTCCTCCAGCGACTGGATCGCTTAGGGCTGCGGCTGAAGAGGTCGAAATGTGTCTTCATGGCAACAGAAGTGGAGTTCTTGGGGAGAAAGATCGCGACGGTCGGCATTTGGCCCACATACCCCAAGACAGAGGCTATCAGGAACGCGCCCAGGCCACAGAATGTCACGGAGCTGCGGTTGTTCCTGGGACTCCTCAACTATTTTGGTAACTTCCTACTGGGGTGAACCCCCTTTTCGAGCCCCTACATGTGTTATTGCGCAAAGGTGAGAACTGGGTATGAGGAAAAAAACAAGTAATTGCTTTTGAGAAAGCCAGAAACATTTTATGCTCCAACAAGCTCATTGTATTGTACAACCCGTGTAAAAGACTTGTTTTAGCATGTGATGCGTCGTCGTACGGAGTCAGGTGTGTATTACAACAGGCTAACATTGCGGGCAAGTTGCAACCTGTCGACCATGCCTCCAGGAGCTTGTCTAAGGCCGAGATGGCCTACAGCATGATTGAGAAAGAGGCATTAGCGTGTGTGTTCGGGGTAAAGAAAATGCATCAGTACCTGTTGGCCTCAAATTTGAGCTGGAAACCGATCACAAGCCCCTCACATCCCTGTTCATTGAAAACAAGGGGATAAATACTAATGACTCAGCCTGCATACAAAGGTGGGCACTCGCGCTATCAGTGTAGAACTATACCATCCTCCACAGGCCAGGCACCGAGAACTGTGCGGATGCTCTCAGTCGTCTACCATTGCCCACCACGGGGGGGGGGGGGGGGGGGGGGGGAAATGGCGCAGCCTGCAAACTTGTTGATGGTGGCGCAGCCCGCAGACTTGTTGATGGTCATGGAAGTGTTTGAAAATGATAAATCACCTGTCACGGCCTGCCAGATTAGGACTTGGTCCAGCCAAGATCCTCTGCTGTCCCGAGTAAAAAAACTATGTACTGCATGGGAGCTGGGCCAGCATCCCCGTTGAAATGCAAGAGTTAATCAAGCTGTTCCAGCGGCAAAAGGACGAGCTGTCCATTCAGGCAGACTGCCTGTTGTGGGGTAACCGCGTAGTGCTACCCAAAAAAGGCAGGGAGACATTCATCTCGGATCTCCACAGCACACACCTGGGTATAGTAATGATGAAAGCAATAGCCAGATCCCACGTGTGGTGGTCCTGTATCGACTCTGACTTAGTATCCTGTGTACGGCAATGCAGCGTATGTGCTCAGTTGAGCAACGCGCCCAGAGAGGCACCACTAAGTTTGAGGTCCTGGCCCTCCAGACCACGGTCAAGGATCCATGCGGGCCCGTTTATCGGCAAAATGTTCCTGGTTGGTTGATTGTGAAATAATGTCGGGAAGCACCGCCATCGCCACCATTGAAAGCCTGAGGGCCATCCATGGCCTGCCTGACATACTGGTCCGTGACAACGGGCCATGTTTCACCAGTGCCGAATTTAAAGAATTCATGACCCGCAATGGGATCAAACATGTCACCTCGGCCCCATTTAAACCAGCCTCCAATGGGCAGGCAGAGCAGGCAGTACACACCATCAAACAGAGCCTTAAACGAGTCACAGAAGGCTCACTCCAAATCCATCTGTCCCAAGTACTGCTCAGCTACCGCACGAGACCCCACTCGCTCACAGGGGTGCCCCCGGCTGAGCTACTCATGAAAAGGACACTTAAAACCAGACTCTCGCTGGTTCACCCCAACCTGCATGATCAGGTAGAGAGCAGGCGGCAGTAACAAAATGTAAACAATGGTCGCGCCACTGTGTCACCGGAAATTGATCTGAATGACCCTGTGTATGTGCTAAACTATGGACATGGTCCCAAGTGGATCGCGGGCACGGTGATAGCTAAAGAAGGGAGTAGGGTGTTTGCAGCCAAACTAGACAATGGACAAATTTGAAGAAAGCACCTGGACCAAACGAGGCTGTGGTTCACAGACTGCCCTGAACAACCCACAGCAGACACCACCTTTTTCGAGCCCACAACACAACAAAGGATCAACGACACCACGCCGGACCAGGAAATCGAACCCATCACGCCCAACAGACCAGCAAGGCCAGGCTCACCCAGCAGCCCTGCAGGGCCAACAACATGCCAGCCCAGCGAGGGCACAGCCAACACACCAGAACAGACATTTTTACCGAGGCGGTCCACCAGGGAAAGATAGGCTCCCGACCTCCTCGCCTTGTAAATAGTTTTCACTTTGGTTTTGCGGGGTGTGATGTTGTGTATCTGTAAAGCATGCACTCCCATGTTCCGCCACCAGGGAGTGCATCCCCTGAAGTCCCAAGGGATCCCAGCATCCCTTGGGAGCACTGTATATAAGCGGCCCCTAAGGCCTGTTCCTCACTCTGGAGTGTCTTAATAATGACTGAGGTCACTGTTACTTTAACCTCCCTGTGTGCCATCTCATCTGTGCTTGGAACACAGTAATAAGAACATATGTTCTTATGTTCTTATGTTCGTAAGAAATAGGAACAGGAGTAGGCCATTTGCCCCTTGAGCCTGCTCCACCATTTAATAAGATCATGGCTGATCTGATTATGGACTCAGTTCGACTTCCCTGCCCGCTCCCCATAGCTCTTTATTCCATTATCGCTCAAAAATCTGTCTATCTCCGCCTTAAATATATTCAATGACTCAGCCTCCACAGCTCTCTGGAGCAGAGAATTCCATAGATTTACAACCCTCTTAGAGAAGTAATTTCTCTTCATCTCAGTTATAAATGGGCGGCCCCTTATTCTGAGACTATGCCCCCTAATTTTATTTTCCCCTATGAGTGGAAATATCCTCTCTGCATCCACCTTGTCGAGCCCCCTCATTATCTTATATGTTTCATTAAGATCACCTCTCACTCTTCTGCACTCCAATGTGTATAGGCCCAACCTACTCAACCTATCTTCATAAGTCAACCCCCTCATCTCCAGAATCAACCTAGTAAACCTTCTCTCAACAGTGTCCAATGCAAGCATATCTTTCCTTAAATACAGAGACCAAAACTGTACGCAGTACTCCAGGTGTGGCCTCACCAATACCCTGTAAAGTTGTAGCAGGACTTCCCTGCTTTTATACTCTATCCCCCTTGCAATAAAGGCCAACATTCCATTTGCCTTCCTGATTACTTGCTGTACCTGCATACTAACTTTTTGTGTTTCATGCACAAGGACCCCCAGGTCTCTCTGTACTGCAGCACTTTGCAATTTTTCTCCATTTAAATTATAATTTGCTTTTCTATTTTTGCTGCCAAAGTGGATAACCTCACATTATTCCACATTATACTCCATCTGCCAAATTTTTGTCCACTCACTTAGCCTGTCTTTGCAGATGTTTTGTGTCCCTTCTCACAATTAGCGGCCGCAGTGAGGTAATTAATGTCGACCTTAGGTACACGTGATTGTTTTTTAAAATTAGTTTTTGCAATTTATGTTGTGGTGGCGTGAACTATGTATTGGGAATGTGTTTGGTGTTTTTTTTTCAGTTCCCCCGCCAAGCCTCTTTTATGGCGCTCGGAGGCCAGCTCTTTAGCTCGGGATTTTACCTTGCTCAGCCGGCCTAACACCCTAAAAAAGGTATGGAATGCCTCCCTTAGTGCCCCGCTCCAATCTCCGAGCCCAGCAGTTGAATTTTGTGACAGCAGTCGCAAACCATTTGCTGGCGCAAAATTTACTGCGACCGAATTTCCACACCTTGAGGCAGGTACATTTTGCTGTACTGGGTGACTTCCATTACAGGACGGTTACCATGCTCACAGAACACTATCATTTCCACTTGAGGAATAAGTTTACAATTTGGAGAATTGTTTAGATTTCAACATCAATGCAAACTATGTGCTGCGGAGAGCTTTTGATTGATATTTATTAACACAACAAAAATAATGTCTTCATGTCATGTGTTCGTGATGTGAATGAATTCTTTTGAATTTAACTCCTGTGCCAAAAGCCAACATCCTGCCTAGGGGGTCCCTGTAGGAGGCTGGCCGATTTTACCAGCTGGGCCTCATTGACGCCGTGCCAACCAGCTGCCCATCCGAAATGTGGGCATGCCATGGCGTCCAAAAACAAAACACACCATGGATTCTCGAAATCTGAAATAAAATCAGAAAATGCTGAAAATACTCAGCAGGTCAGGCAGCACCTGTGGAGAGAGAAACAGAGTTAACGTTCCAGGTCGATGACCTATTGTCAGAAAGACATAGCTTGTTGGCTGCTGGCCTGTGACGATCAGGATGTCCAACGGCCGCCCGCCGGCACACAAGGTAAGTCGCAGGGGGGGTGGGTGTGGGGTTGGGGGGTGGGGGTGGGGACTGGGAAGGAGGTTGGACAATGTCTTGTAGGTGGAAGAGTAGGGGGCCTAGCCCAAGACAACAGAGGCTCAGGCTTTCCTTATAGGGCCCAGAGGAGCATTCCTGCCTCTCCTGGTCTCGTAAGAAATTACTTGTACTCAACGTCTGGGGCCGCTGCTCCTCCTCTGGCAGGTTTCACTGGTTGAAGAGACCACTGCAGCTGCTGTATCCAGTGCGCCATTAAAGTTGGCTTGGGGACCTAGCTGAGTGATACGATCCCGATTTACATATATTGATATGATGTAACTATTTGTACTACTTTTTTTGACAGACAGGCGTCTGACAAACCCTGCATCGCCCCTTGCCTGTACTGCACTTCTTTGACTGACAGGTGACAAGCCCCACCCCCTGTTAAGCTCCGTCCCCTCCCAGCCCGAATCATTCCATGCGAGTGGTGCCGAGAAGCAGGATCTGAGGTTCCGACTCCCTTCATCCTCCTCCCCGCCCCGGCTGGCCTGGGCCCGAGAGCGGCGGGCATGGGACTGAGAGCGAGAGAGAGGCTGGGGAGTGGGGGGGAGAGAGAGGCTGGTGGGGGGGGGGGAGGTGGGGGAACAGGGGGAGTGGCTGGGGGGGAGAGAGGGGCTGGTGGGGAGAGAGAGGCTGGGGGGTGCGAGGGGAAAGGCTGGGGAGGAGAGAGAGGCTGGGGGAGATAGAGAAGCTGTTGGGGAGAAAGAGGCCGGGCGTAGAGAGAGGCTGGGGGGAGAGAGAGACACGGGTTGGGTGAAGACGTATCACGTTCTTCCAACCCCCTACAAGGAACATCGTTGGAGTGGATGATATCCTGGTCATGATACTGTCACTATTGACTTCATACCCAATAAACCTGTTAACAATCCATACACAATGCCTGCCCCATCTATGGTGGGGTGGGGGGGGCGGAGGATGCACTTGGGCTGGGGTAAGGCACTCCGGCTGGGGGAGGTACACACTTGGACTGGGGTTAGGTACTTTGGCTGGGGGAGGGATGCACTTGGACTGGGTTAAGGCATTTTGGCTGGCCCTTGCTGTCTTCTGGGGAGCTCTGTCCACTGTCGCTTCAGGAAGTCAAAGTGGATCGAGATACAGTTTGCAAAGTCAGTAAGACTTTGGGATGTGCTGTTCCAGTTACACAGTCAATGAAACTTCAGGTTGTGGCTTATCCTCCAAGGAGACCAATCAGAAACAAAGGGTGGAGCATGTTGGCCATTTTGGCAGTACAAATAAGCATGTCCATATTAATAAGGCATCCATCGGATTCAGACAGACAACATTAGGGAGGTCACTTATTACTTGGAGGGCGCGAGTCTAGGTGGGGTAGAGGAACAAAGGGACATCAGAGTACAAATACACAAATCACTAAAAGTTGCGACACAGGTTAGCAAGGCCATAAAAAAGCAAATCCAGCACTAGAGTTTATTTCTAGAGATTTGCACTAGATTTTAGGCGTTTATGTTTTTGGGCCGATAATGGTGACGGGGCGGGAAAATTAACGGCTGGGAATAGTTTTCGCTTTAGTATTTAAGTTTGGGGGCGCAGCGCTAAGGGAGGCGTTGTACACCTCTCTTGGCGCAAGGATGGGAAACACCTGAGCTAAAGAGCTGGCTGGGGAGCACTCGGAGGGGGGGGGGGGCAGTGGGGGGTGGAGTGGGGGGGGGGTGGGGGAACCTAAAAAACCCCACAAAAACATTCCCAAAACATGGCCCGTGCCACCACAACACAAATCGCTAAATAACTTAAAAGAAAAAACAATCACACTTACCTTAGGCGTCCATGACTCACCTCTTCGCCGACGGGATGGTTGGACGCCCTGGTTTCCCAGGCGCTCACTGCGGGTGCGATTCCGGGTGAATGGGTCGGGCAGGATCTCAAACTCACGCTGGTGTCGCCCAGGGGCGTTGCACACCAGGCGCAACTCTTCCAGGCGGTGCTGCTCCACACTGCCGCAAAACCGGACCCGAGGCTCGCTGTGGGACGCTGGAGGCTGACCACCCGCCCAGAACACCTCACCGCCGCCATTGCCACCGCTCCGGGACGAAACCCGGAGCGCAGAAGACCCAGCCCATAGAATTGAAAAGTAGGGAAGTTAGACTAAACCTGTATTGAACCTTGGTTAGACCACACTTAAAGTACTGCGTACAGTTCTGGTCACCATATTATAAAAAGGATATAGAGGCACTGGAGAGGGTACAGAGAAGATTTACAAGGATGATACCAGAAATGTGAGGGTATACCTATCAGGAAAGGATGAACAGACTGGGTCTCTTTTCTCTTGAAAAGAGAAGGCTGAGGGGTGACCTAATGGAGGTCTTTAAAATCATGAAAGGTTTTGATAGAGTGGATACAGAGAGTGTTTCCACTTGTGGGGAAGAGCAAAACTAGAGGCCATCCATATAAAATAGTCACCAAGAAATCCAATAGGGAATTCAGAAGAAACTTTTGTACCCAAAGAGTGGTGAGAATGTGGAACTTGCTATCACAGGGAGTGGTTGAGGCGAATAGTTTGGAGGCATTTAAGGGGAGGCTAGACAAGCATATGAGGGAGAAAGGAATAGAGGGTTATGCTGATAGAGTTAGATGAGGAAAGATGGGAGAAGGCTGGAGTGGAGCATAAACGTCGGCATGGACTGTTTGGGCCGAATGGTCTGTTTGTGTGACGTATATCCGATGTCATTAAAGGTGCCACGGAGCGATATCGGAGCGGCAATTATTGTCAGTTTTAACTCCTCCGCCTGCTTGGTTTCTGGCAGGCGGAGGGAGTTAATATCTTCCTTTTGTATGATGAAAACATAATTGAATCAGTTGCACATTATGATGTCATCAAAAATGCCACAGCTGGTTTCCAGCTTCCTGCCTCACAACGTGTGCCCTCACCGACAGCTGTGACTAGATTTTATGACATTTCAGAATGTAACAGTGCTTCTGTTACTTCAGGCTGAATTTGACATGATCAGCCTTTGAATTGATGGAAGATACTGCTAAGTACATCAATTTGTTTCAGATAGATTTCCTGTCAGGAAACCAACTGTGTTCATATAGATTCAAAGTTAAAAGCAACCCCATTTTTTTTCATTCTGCTGCAAGAATGCATTAATGACCAAACCTCACCGCAGAAGTGACTTGTCACCTGTCAAATCCTGTATTATATTAATAAATAGCTACTTTTATCCCTACAACCATAAGCGAAAGAGAAGGCCATCTAACGATTTGTAGTCAATCTTTCCTGTTCTTGGAATTAGCTCAGGAATTGTACTACTTTGCCTAACTTCACTGCTATTCCATCATCTTTAAGTAGAGTAAATCAGGTGCTTTAAACGAGAAGATATCCTAGCAACCGTGAGCAGTAGTATTTCCTGAATGCATCTGGGGAAAAAATAAAAACATGCAAGGTTAGAATTTCGGCAACTTTGTAACCGGGTTTTCGCCGCGATTTGACGCCCGGTCGGCGGGATCTTAGGTGACCTTTTCGTGGCAGCACTTCCACGTACTGCCGGGGAGAGAAGCGCCAACGTGCAATGCCCGAAATAGCGCTTGTGATCAATTTTTGGCTCTCTCGGGACCCGTATTCTGCGCCCAGATTACCGACGGGGTAAAACCTGCGGTGCAGCCCTGCTGGCAGCGGTAAGTATGAAGACCTGCAAAAAAGGTAAGTTAACGTTTTTATTTCTCTTTCAGCGATTTAGTAGGTAAAGGTTTTGTGAATGTTTTGTGAATGTTTCTGGAATGTTTTTTTGTTTTGGTTTTTCGCCCTCTCTAGAACCAACTCGCAGCGGTACTGGCCCTGGACTAAAGTTGCCGAAATTCGCAGTTTGTGCCGCGAGTTCTCGTGCAACACCGATTTTTACCGCTACGCAAATTAAAGGCTGAAAAGCAGGTCTAAAAACGGTAGTGAAACAAAAACAATAATTTGGCGTAAAACTACCATTTTCGCTGAAAACCAAAGTTCTAGCCTGCAATATCTTACGTCAATAGTGATCCCCCTGCGAGTGACGTTAATATTTGGCAATGTTATTTGTATGCCATTTTTCTTTCACGGGAGAGGTAGCTTTGCATTGCTTTTTGATCTTGTATCGGTAAAGTGCCAAATTAGCCTATGCCAAGCTTACATGCAAACTTGTGTACCATGTTGTAATGGCAACCTGTTTAATGAATTTCAAGTGCAGGTAAATTGAAATGTAGTTCTGCAAGAGAAAGCCCTTGGGATTGCGGATATTTGACAGCGTATTTTTGTTCTTTTTTGTTCAAATTTCATGGATTTCAATGTAAACAAATGTGAGGTCATCCACTTTGGACCTAAAAAGTTTAGAAGAAGGTACTTTCTAAATGGTGTAAAGCTAAAAACAGTGGCTGTCCAAAGAGACTTGGGGGTCCAGGTACATGGATCACTAAAATGTCATGAATAGTACAGAAAATAGTGAAAAGGCTAATGGAATGCTGGCCTTTATAGCTAGAGGACTAGAATACAAGGTGTTGTGTATGGAGAAAGAGTCAGACTGAACACTGTGAGCTCAAAGTAAAGTGTAACCTTAGTCTTTTATTGCAGGTCTCCAAGAGTGCCTCTCCAACCTGTGAGGCCTCCTTAAATACCTGTGCTCCCAAGGGATTATGGGATCCCTTGGGACTCCAGGGGATGAGCCCTCTGGTGGCTGTACAGAGCAAATACAAGTCCACATATATAACAACACTCCCCCCTCAACTATTTACAATGTGAGTCGATCTGCGGTCCTTCTGGCCCTGGTTCATCGTCTCGGTGTGAAAGCTGGTGTTGTTGAATCATTTGTTGGGCCCTCGCTGGGCTGCTATGCAGTTGGCCTTGCTGGGCTGCCTGGTGTGTTGGGCCCTGCAGGGCTGCTGTGGATTCTGCTTCGTAGTCACCCATGGTGCCAGTTTCCACTGGTGTGTATGTTGGGGGATCAAAAAAGGTAGGGTCCAAGGTGGGTTGCTCAGGATAATCCGTGAATCTGCGTTTGATTTGGTCCAAGTGTTTGCGGTGAATGAGTCCCTTTGAGAGTTTGATACAAAACACCCTGCTTCCCTCTTTGGCCACGACAGCACCGGGAAGCCACTTGGGACCTTGTCCATAATTTAATGCAAATACAGGATCTTTGATTTCAATCTCGCGTGACACATTTGCGCTATCATGGTATGCACTTTGTTGAAGCTGCCTGCACTCTACCTGTTCATGTAGATCAGGGTGAACTAACAAGAGCCTTGTCTTCAGTGCTCTTTTCATGAGCAGTTCAGCAGGTGGGATCCCAGTGAGTGAGTGAGGTCTCGTGCAGTAGCTAAGCAGTACTTGGGATGGGCGAGTCTGCAGTGAGCCTTCAGTTACCCTCTTCAAGCCTTGCTTGATGGTTTGCACTGCTCTCTCTGCCTGACCATTGGACGCTGGTTTAAACGGGGCACATGTGACATGTTTGATCCCATTACGAGTCATGAATTCTTTGAACTCAGCACTGGTAAAACATGGCCCGTTGTTGCTCACCAGGACATCGGGTAAGCCGTGAGTGGCAAACATGGCCCGCAGGCTTTCAGTAGTGGCAGTAGACGTGCTAGCCGACATTATCTCACATTCAATCCACTTGGAGTACGTGTCTACAACCACAAGGAACATTTTACCCAAGAATGGGCCTGCATAGTTGACGTGTACCCTAGACCACAGTTTGGAGGGCCAAGACCATAAACTTAGTGGCGCCTCCCTGGGTACATTGCTTAACTGCGAGCATGTATTACATCTGTGAACGCAGGACTCTAAGTTCACATCGATACCGGGCCACCACACATGGGACCTGGCTATTGCTTTCATCATTACGATGCCTGGGTGGGTATTGTGGAGGTCATTGATGAAGGTGTCTCTGCCCTTCTTGGGGACCACTACTCGATTGTCCCACAGAAGGCAGTCCGCCTGTATAGACATTTCATCTTTGTGCCGCTGGAACGGCTTTATCTCTTCCTGCATTTCCACCGGGACACTGGACCAGCTCCTGTGAAGCACACAGCTTTTGACTAGAGATAATAAGGAGTTCTGGCTTGTCCAGGTTTTGATCTGCCGGGCAGTGACGGGTGATTGCTCAATGGCAAATGGTCAGTTTCCAATTCGAATTTTAGCCCAAACAGGTATTGATGCATTTTCTTTACCCTATAGACACTTGCTAATGCTTCTTTTTCAATCATGCTGTAGGCTCTCTCAGCCTTAGACAGACTCCTGGATGCATAAACAACTGGTTGCAGTTTTCCGAAATCATCAGCTTGTTGCAATACACACCCGACGCCATATGACAAAGCATCACATGCTAATACCAAACGCTTACATGGATCATACAACACAAGCAATTTGTTTGAGCATAACAATTTTCTTGCTTTTACAAAGGCATTTTCTTGGCTTTTGCCCCAAACGCATTCACCCCCTTTTCGTAGTAAGACATGCAGTGGTTCTAGCAGTGTGCTGAGACCCGGTAAGAAGTTACTAAAGTTGTTCAAGAGTCCCAGAAATGACCACAGCTCTGTCACGTTCTGTGGCCTCGGTGCGTTCTCGATTGGCTCCGTCTTCGTGTTGGTGGGCCTGATACCAGCCGCCGCAATCCTCCTTCCCATGAACTCCACTTCAGGCACCAGAAAAATGCACTTTGAGCATTTTAACCTGAGCCCCACACGGTTGAGTCGACTAAAAACCTCCTCCAGGTTCTGTAGATGCTCGACTGTGTTCCGACCTGTGACCAAGATATCGTCCTGGAAGACGACAGTGTGCGGGACTGACTTCAGTAAACTTTCCATGTTTTTTTGGAATATCGCGGCCACTGATCGGATTCCAAATGGGCATCTGTCATATACAAAAAGACCCTTGTGCGTGTTGATGCAGGTGAGGGCCTTCGATGATTCCTCCAGTTCCTGCGTCATGTAGGCTGAAGTCAGATCCAGCTTCGTGAACGTCTTTCCTCCTGACAGTATTGCAAAGAGGTCATCAGCCTTTGGTAGTGGGTATTGGTCATGCAGGGAGAAATGATTGATAGTTACTCTGTAATCGTCACAGATTCTGACGGTGCCGTCTCCCTTGAGGACTGGGACAATAGGGTTGGCCCACTCGCTGAACTCGATCGGTGAAATGATGCCCTCTCTTTGCAGCCGGTCGAGCTCGATCTCTACCCTTTCTCTCATCATGTATGATACTGCTCTCGCCTTGTGATGGATGGGTCGCGCCCCCGGAATTAGGTGGATCTGCACTTCTGCTCCTTGGAATTTCCCGATGCCTGGGTTTGAACAGCGAAGGAAATTTGTTTAAGACCTGGGCACACGAAGTGTCGTCAGCGGTCGATAGCACTCTGATGTCGTCCCAGTTCCAGCATATCTTTCCCAGCCAGCACCTGCCTAGCAATGTGGGGCCAGCGTCTGGTACCACCCAGAGTGGTAGCTTGTGTACCGCTCCATCGTAGGAGACCTTTACGGTAGCACTGCCGATTACAGGAATCAGTTCTTTGGTGCAAGTTCTTAGTTTCGTGCGAACTGGAGTTAAGACTGGCCTTGAGGCCTTGTTGCACCGCAACCTTTCGAAAGTCTTTTTGCCCATGATGGACTGGCTCGTGCCCGTGTCCAGCTCCATGGACACCGGGAGTCCATTTAGTTCAACATTCAGCATTATCGGGGGACAATTCGTGGTGAATGTGTGCACCCCATGTACCTCTGCCTCCTCTGGTTCCTCGTGATCCTCCGTGGATTTGTCCTCCTTTGCAACATGATGGTTTTCAGGTTTAACAGGCTTAGCAGCTCGCTTGCACACTCGTTGGATGTGTCCCATTGTTCCACAGCCCTTGCAAATGTACTCTTTGAAACGGCATGAATGGAAATGATGATCAACCCCGCAGCGCCAACAAGGTGTTAATGGCCTTGCATTCATCACCCTTGATGGTGGACTCTGAGTCATTTGCGGACATGCAGCTGCAGGTATGTATGACCTGCCCTGTATGTAACTATTCGAAAATGACATCACTTTGTTCACAGTACTTGTAGCAGCACTTGTGTGCTGAGAGATTTGCTTCGTATTGTCACTGGTGACAATGACGCCTGGGCTATTGCTATGGCCTTACTCAAGGTTGGGGTCTCTACAGGCAAAAGTTTGCGAAGTATGGTTTTGTGGCCAAAGCCAAGTACGAAAAAGTCTCTGAGCATGTGCTCCAAATGTCCTTCAAATTCGCAATGTCCTGCAAGGCGTCTTAGCTCGGTGACATAACTCGCCATTTCCTGGCCTTCAGACCTTTTGTAGGTGTAGAACCGGTACCTCGCCATCAGAACGCTTTCCTTTGGGTTCAAATGCTCTTGGACCAGTGTGCACAAATTGTTGTACGATTTCTCCGTGTGTTTTGCTGGAATGAGCAGATTCTTCATGGGGCCATATGTTGGTGCCCCACAGATGGTGAGGAGGATTGCCCTTCGTTTGGCAGCGCTCTCTTCCCCATCTAGCTCGTTGGCCACGAAGTATTGGTCGAGTCGCTCCACAAAAGTTTCACAATCATCTCTCTCCAAAAATTTCTCCAGGATGCCCACTGTTCTCTGCATCTTTGGGTTCGCTATCTGTATCTCATCGCCAGTTGTTGTGTATGGAGAAAGAATCAGACTGAACACTGTGAGCTCAAAGTAAAGTGTGGCCGTAGTCTTTTATTGCAGGTCTACAGAGTACCTATCCAACCCGTGAAGCCTCCTTAAATACCTGTGCTCCCAAGGGATTATGGGATTCCTTGGACTCCATGGGATGAGCCCTCTTGTGTCTGTACAGAGTAAATACAAGTCCACATATATAACACAAGGGGGTAGAAGTTACGCCAGACCTGGACCACACCTAGAGCACTGTCAGCAGTTCTGCGCATCACACCTTAGGAAGGGTATATTGGCTTAGAGTGAGTGCAGCGTAGGTTTACCTGAATTATACCCGGACTTTAAAGGTTGAATTACGAGGAGACATTACACAAATTAGAATTGTTTTCCCTAGAAGTTAGAAGGTTCAGGACAATCTGATCAAAGTTTTCAAGATATTAAACAGGAACAGATAGGTTTGATCGAGATAAACTTTCTAATGGGTGGGGATTCTGGGACTAGGGGGCGTGAGTCTAAGAGTTAGAGCCAAACTTTTCAGGAGTGAAATTAGGAAACACATCTACACACAAAGGGTGGTAGAATTTTGGAACTCTCTTCCACAAATGTCAATTGATGCTAGTTCAATTCTTAATTTTAAATCTGAGATTGATAGCTTTTTGTTAACCAAAGCTATTAAGGGATATGGGCCAAAGGCGGGTATATGGAGTTAGGTCGTAGATCAGCCATAATCTCATTGAATGGTGGAACAGACTCGAGGAGCTAAATGACCTACTCCTGTTCCTATGTTCCCGAGAAATAATTCGATCAATAAAACAACAAAATCTGATGGGGAGAGTGGGATATAATTAACTCATGATCCCTGTTAAGGACTCCCAGATTAGAATGGCTTCTACATCCAGCAATTTGAATAAAAGGGTTGCTTGGGAATAGCTGGCATAGTTTCTGCTAACACTGTATTTCTGTGTCTGTAGCCAAATCAAAGATCCCTCCTCTCCATTGTCTTCCAAGGAAATATATTTGTAAAATTTCAATTGTAATTGCAGTGGAGACACATCTCAGCACAAAACTGCCCACGATTAGCCAATCTTTAGTGTATTTATACTGCAGTATTGGATCCACCCGGCTTCCCGTGCCTGACTCCAACTTTAATTCTCCTGCCCAGGAGAGTTCTATGCAAAGTAGAATCCAATTTGCAGCAATGCTAATGTCACAGTATAAACACACGCTGGTGTGGGGAATGGGTATAGCACTGGTGCAGTCCAAGTTTTTTAAACTGAGGTTGAGCCAATTGTTTAGGCAATATAGTAGGGAATGACGACTTCAAACATGTGCTTCTTCTAAGGCAGTCCCTCGGAGTCGAGGATGACTTGCTTCCACACTAAAGTGAGTTCTCAGGTGGAGACCGAGGCAGGGACCTATAGTCTCTGTCACAGGTGGGGCAGGCGGTGGTTGGAGGGACAGCTGGGTTGTCGTGCGCTCCTTCCGCTGTTTGCTTTTGGCTTCCGCGTGTTCCCGGCGAAGAGACTCGAGGTGTTCAGCACCTTCCCGGATGTTTCTCCTCCATTTTGAGTGGTCTTGAGCCAGGGATTCCCAGGTGTCGGTGGGGATGTGCTGTACCCAATCTGGCATTGCTATATGTCACTGGCTGACTCCAAAAAAAATGCTGTTAACACGAGAGATGGAGATTTTCAGTTTCTGGGTGTTGGTGGCACTTACGCATGCCAGGCATAGTAGATGGCAGAAAATCGGAGGCAAACTCTTTGCACCAGGAGTGAGCTGCCCAGTATTTTCTCACCAGGCAGTGCTGGGGGAGCAGGAGGCTCACAGCGCTGTAGGGTGCGAACCTCAGTTAAATTAAAAAATTCATGCAAATGAAAGTGGGGCTTCCCTGCCCCATATTTCCGTTGGTTTGCTCCAGTAGCTTGAGATCATTACCGTGTGCCTTTATTAACCAGATACACTTCAGGTTAGACTTTCCACTTCACATTGCTGGGCTGGTGCCCATATATCGTCCAAAAACGCAGGCTATCGGCCATTTTGATGAAACAGTGGAAAGTTGGGCCGGAACATCCCCAGGCTTCCCTGGCTATCACTTTGCCCATTTCACTTCGCTGGACTATCGCTTAGCCAAAAGTCGCAATCCAAAAAATGGGCGATGTGCCAGTGAACATGAAGACTGACACATCGCCAAGGCTGGAACATGGCCCATTTTTTGGACGATAGCCAGCAAAGTGGAAAGTTTAGCCCCTTGAAACCTACCTGCTTGTACTTCAGGTCAAAAGTATTGCCAGCGACTGCTTCATTAATTGTTATTGTTGACTTTCTGTACTTATCATTGGTTTTTAGGCTAAATCTAGTTTTAATCCTAATTTTTCTGTGTCTGCGCCCACCACTTTGAGGAGCTCGCCTCTGCGTAGGACAGGCATTCCTTTGGTAACTTCACTTGCCCTCAATGAGAGCGAGGATGAGAAGGAGTTCTGCAGCCTTGAGCAAAGCAGGGGCACCTGCATCAGAGGAGAGCTTAGTGGGCTCATGCCTACTCAAGCAAGCGGGCGTACAAACAATGCCACTATTCCTGGGACATGTCCACAGAACTCTGTTTCCACTACTTGCATTTCACCAGGGAAGTGTTGCTGTTTCCTACAGACAGACCTCCAAACATCTGGGACACTCCATCAATGCCAGTGACAATTACAACTTCGTTGAACTCGCTTTTTTCAAGCAGGCTCAGGGGACAATGTCAAGTCGGCAAATCTACAGTGCACCACCACCTACCTTGGGTCCATGGAATTAATCACTTCTCCGAAGGAAAGTTACTGGCAGCCAGCGAGGGCTCTTTTACTTTTACGAAAAATAGCTGGCTTGCCAAGAATTTGTGGTTTTATTGATAGAACTCAGGTGATCATGCTGACTCTTGTCACCGGTGGCATCGCAATCATGAATAGGAATGGCTTCTCCTGCATCATCATTCCAGTTTGAATGAGACTCTCACATCAACATCATCATCATCATCATAGGCGGTCCCTCGAACGAGGATGACTTGCTTCCATACCAAAAGGGATGAGTTCGCAGGTGTTTCTATGAAGGACCCGATATTCAGGTTCTGAACTCCAGCGGTGGAAGATGCCTGTGCATAGATTTCTTTAACGTGTGGTGACTGCTGCACATCAGCCATCACACGGGCTTGACAGAGCTAGGCCTTGCTTTATCCAGTGGCAAGGGTTAACCAGGATGACTGGAAACCTGCTTCGTTGCACGGACCGAGTGCGCACACATATCACGGTGTTGGCTGACCCGTGCACAGCAACATTGTCGTGTATGTATGCTTGGGGTTACTAGCCACCAGGTGGCGCCACTGTCAGAGGTCATTGGGCTGCACGCACATGTGTGCGGCCCAGGTATAAAAGGCAAGCCATCATGTAATGTAATCACTTTTAGACCCTAATAAAGCAGAGCCAGGTTTGTACCAGGTTAGTTTATAGTATTCAGTCTATCGAGTTATTACATACATAACATTTGGCAACAAGGTAAATTAAGAACCTTCGCATGCAAAAATGAACACAATTGGAATTCTGGAGAGATTCGTGGAGGGAGAGGACTGGGCAGATTTTGTAGCTCGCCTGGACCAGTACTTTGTGGGCAACAAAATGGAGGAACCCACTGACGCAGATAGGCGCACGGCGGTCTTCCTCACGGTTTGCGATCCGAAAATCTATGGACTCATAAAGAATCTTCTCTCGCCTGCAAGTCCAATGGACAAGGACTATAAGGAATTATGTGCTCTGGTACATGACCATTTCAAACCAGAAGAAGGCATCATCATCTCATGATATCGATTCTACAAGCACATTCGTTCTGAGGGCCAGGATGTGTTGGAATTCATTGCCGACCTAAGACGACTAGCTGGACCATCTAAGTTCAAAAACGCGTTGGGAGTCATGCTGCGGAACGTCTTTGTAATTGGCATCAACCATGAGGTGATCCTGCATAAGCTACAGGCAGCGGAGAGACTGGATTTGAGCAAGACCATCACAATTGCCCAGGCATGCATGACAATGGACAAAAACTTAAAGCAGCTATCATCGAAAAATCGGAACTCGGCAAGCACTGTAAACAAGATTGTATCATCGTTTGGCAGAGCTGCATATGGCAGGGCCTACACGACTGCATATGCGAAACCTGTGGCTGCTCAAAGTCCGCCAATGGGAATGAATCTGATTTCACCATGTTGGCATTGTGGGGGCAATCATCAGCCTCATCAGTGTCAGTTTAAACAGTACATTTGTAAAGGCTGTTCGAGACTGGGGCATCTCCGGCGTATGTGTCCGCAATTGAGCAAGCGTGCTGCGACACACCACTTGGAGGATGATGACCAGTATAGCATGGATCTGGATATGCAATCCGAGATACCAGAGGAGGAAGTGTATGGACTGTATTCGTTCCTAACAAAGAGCCAACCGATAATGATTAATGTGAAACTTAATGGTGTGCCGGTACCGATGGAATTGGACACGGGTGTGAGTCAATCAATAATGAGCCAGAGGAAATTCGACAAGCTGTGGGATACTAAGGCTGTGAGGCCTAAGCTGAGTCCAGTCAATGGCAAGTTGCGTACGTACACTAACGAACTCATAACGGTGATTGGCAGTACAGTAGTCAAGGTGTCGTATGATGGTGCGGTTCATGATTTACCATTATGGACTGTTCCAGGCAATGGTCCAACACTGTTCGGCAGAAATTGGCTAGAAAAAATTTAATGGAATTGGACCGACATCAAAGCATTGTCGTCAGTGGATGACACTTCGTGTGCTCAAGTGCTGAGCAAGTTCCCCTCGCTGTTTGAACCAGGCATCGGCAATTTCACGGGAGCCAAGGTACAGATTCACTTGGACTCGAATGCAAGACCCGTCCATCATAAAGCTTGGGCGGTTGCGTACATGATGAGGGAGAAGATCGAAATCGAACTGGACAGACTCCAGCATGAAGGGGTCATATCACCGGTCGAATTTAACGAATGGGCCAGCCACATTATTCCTGTGTTGAAGAGTGATGGCACTGTTGGGATTTGTGGAAACTACAAGGTTATGATCAACCGAGTTTCGAAACAGGATCAATACCCGTTACCGAAGGCTGATGACCTGTTTGCAATGCTAGCCGGAGGGAAGTCATTCACTAAACTGGATCTGACATCGACCTACATGACACAAAAGCTGGTTGATAAGTCGAGGAAACTTAAGTGCATCACCACTCATAAAGGACTGTTTATCTACAACAGGTGTCCTTTCGGAATTCGCTTGGCTGCAGCCATATTTCAGAGGAACATGGAAAGTCTACTGAAGTCCATCCCCAGAACCATCGTGTTCTAATATGACATCCTGGTCACAGGTCGTGACACCGCCGAACACCTGAACAACCTGGAAGAGGTTCTACATCGTCTGGACAAAGTGGGACTCAGACTGAAATGTTCGGAGTGCGTCTTCATGGCACTGGAAATTGAATTACTGTGGAGGAAAATTGCTGCTGACGGCATCAGGCCAATGGACTCAAAAATCAAGACCATCAAAAATGCACTCGAGTCTCAGAATGTGATGGAGCTGCATTCATTCCTTGGTCTACTCAGCTACTTCGGTAATTTCCTACCTCGATTGAACACTTCATTAGAGCCACTGCACATGCTGCTAAGAAAAGGTGACAACTGGGTTTGGAGTGCGTCTCAAGATAGAGCTTTTGAGAAAGCTAATAATCTGCTTTACTCTAACAAGCTGCTGGTACAATATGATCTGTGTAAGCATTTAGTATTGGCCTGTGATGCTTCGTCATATGGAGTTGGTTGTGTGCTCCAACAAGCTAATAGGTCGGGTAAACTACAACCTGTTGTGTATGCTTCTAAAAGTTTGTTAAAGGTGGAAAGAGCCTACAGCATGGTCGAAAAAGAAGCATTAGCCTGTGTGTATGGGGTTAAAAAGATGCATCAGTACCTGTTTGGTCTTCGGTTTGAACTAGAAACAGATCACAAGCCACTCATTTCATTGTTTTTTGGAAAACAAAGGTATAAATACCAATGCATCATCCCGCATTCAGAAGTGGGCATTGACATTATCTGCCTATGATTATGTCATTCGCCATAGACCTGGCACCGAGAATTGTGCCGATGCACTGAGCCGTCTGCCGTTGCCCACACCGGAGGTGGAGCTGCCACAACCTGCAGCCCTATTGTTAGTTATGGATGCTTTTGAAAGTGAAGCAACCCCTGTCACGGCTCAACAAGTTAAGACCTGGACCAGCCAGGACCCAATATTATCGCTTGGGTATGGCCAATCGGCCATACCTAAGCAAATGGGTGATGAGACCAAACCTTACAACCATTGCAAAGACAAACTATCCATTCAGTCAGATTGTTTACTTTGGGGTAATTGTGTTGTTATGCCGAAGAAAGGCAGAGAGAAATTTGTACATGATCTACATAGCACTCATCCCGGTATTGTCAAGATGAAAGCCATTGCCAGGTCTCATGTATGGTGGCCTGGAATTGACTCTGATCTGGAATCATGTGTGCATCAGTGCAACACTTGCATGCAGCTAAGTAAAGCACCAGCGGAATCTCCGCTGAGTCTGTGGTCGTGGCCATCTAAACCATGGTCCAGGATCCACATCGACTTTGCAGGTCCTTTCCTGGGAAAGATATTTTTAGTTGTGGTGGATGCATATTCCAAGTGGACAGAGTGTATAATCATGTCATCCAGTACATCCACAGCTACCATTGAGAGCCTTCGTGTCATGTTTGCCACTCATGGTCTGCCCGACATCGTTGTAAGCAACAACGGACCTTGCTTCACTAGTCTGGAGTTTCAAGAGTTCATGAAACTCAATAGTATCTAACTTGTGAGGTCAGCACCATTCAAACCCGCATCTAATGATCAAGCAGAGCGTGCTGTCCAAACCATCAAGCAAAGTATGAAACGTGTAACTCAAGGTTCACTGCAGACTCGCTTGTCATGCATATTGCTTAGTTACAGGACAAGACCCCACACGTTTACTGGGGTCCCCCCTGCTGAACTTTGATGAAAAGAGGTCTCAAGACCAAGCTCTCTCTTGTCCACCTTGACTTGAATGATCATGTCGAATACAGACGTCAAGACAGCAGTGGTATCATGATCATGCTGTTGTGTCACACGACATTTCTGTTAATGATCCTATTTATGTACTAATTATGGTCAAGGTCCCAAGTGGATCGCCAGTACTGTTATGGCCAAGGACGGTAACAGAGTGTTTATTGTCAAGCTCAAGAATGGGCAGACATGCAGGAAACATGTTGATCAGATAAAGCTGCGGCACACGGATGAACCGGAAGTTGGCGGAAGACACAATCAGTGACCAACCAACCTACCCTCAGTCATCAGAGGACTCTGCTGTCATCACTGAATCTGGACTTTCAATCCCTGTCATGGTCATTGCTGCTCCCATCAGATCGGCTACCCAGCCCCCAGTCATAACTAATTCAGAATGCTCGCCCAAGGCTGGAGTTGAACTGAGACGATCAAGTCGGGAGTGGAAAGCCCCGGACCGTCTCAATTTGTAAAAAGACTGTTACTAATATCTTAAAGGGGGATATTGTAAAGTCCTTACACAATATCACAAATCCACACGAGGCACATTCTATGGACAAGGTTACTCCATGACCTGAACCTTCATTCACAGGGCCAAGAAGTGATGACCCTGCATGGGACCTCCCTTTATATACCTGGATGACCAGGTGAGCAGTGTCTCCCACAAGTTCACCCCCTGTGGTCAAGGTGTGCATTTCTTATGTATATACAGTATTGCAGTGTTGTTACATAAAGGTTACATACATGACATCACCACCCCCTCAACATCTTATTGGGATCATAGGTTAAGTCTCTCGGGTGGTCTGCGCTCTCTCATGGAGTGCCACAGTTGGGGCTTTGGTTGTTGAGCCTTGGTATGCGTGTCTGTCACCTGTGGTGATTCCGGCCTGTCCGGGCTGACCGCAGGGACTGTGCATGCTGCTGAATATTCTTGTTGCTCGTTCACTGGCGATGGTGTGAATACCATCTCATGATCTTCCTCAGCTTCCCCAGTGTCCATGCTGAACCTTTTTTTCACTTGGTCCAGATGCTTGCGGCATATCTGCCCATTGTTAAGTTTAACCACTATGACCCTATTCCCCTCTTTGTCTATTATAGTACCTGCAAGCCATTTGGGCCCCAAAGCGTGATTGAGAACAAATACGGGGTCATCAATTTCTATACATTTCTCCCTTGAATTTTGGTCATGGTACTTGTTTTGGGACTGGCGCTTGCCCTCAACAATGTCGGACAGGACTGGATGAATGAGGGACAGCTGAGTTTTGAGTGTTCGTTTCATGAGTAGCTCCGCGGGCGGGACCCTCGTGAGCGAGTGCGGTCGGGACCTATAGGCCAGCAGGGGCCGCGATAGGCGGCATTGAAGGGAGGGTCCTTGAATCCGGAGCATGGCTTGTTTTATGATTTGGACTGCACGTTCCGCCTGGCCATTGGAGGCCGGTTTGAACGGTACTGTCCTTACATGGTTAATGCCATTACCCGACATGAACTCCTGGAATTCGTAGCTTGTGAATCAAGGGCTATTATCGCTAACCAGGATGTCCGGCAAGCCGAGGGTCGCAAAGACCGCACGCAGACTCTCCACGGTGGTGGATGTCATGCACGAATTCAAAATGATGCACTCGATCCATTTCGAGTACGCATCAACCACAATGAGAAACATTTTTCCCATGAACGGGCCCACGTAGTCTACATGAATACGTGACCATGGCCTGGTGGGCCAGGGCCACGGGCTAAGCATGGCCTCCCTGGGGGCATTACCTAGCTGGGCACACGTCGTGCACCTGCGAACAGTGTTCCAGGTCTGAATCAATTCCCGGCCACCACACATGTGACCAGGCAATGGCCTTCATCAGCACGATGCCTGGGTGCTCACTGTGGAGTTCCCTGATGAATGCTTCCCTGCCCCTCTGGGGCATGACTACCCAGCTGCCCCATAGTAGGCAGTCGGCTTTGATGGAGAGCTCATCCATCCGTCTGTGAAACGGTCTGACCTCCTCAGGGCATGCTCTGTGTGTGGGCGCCTAATCCCCAGTAAGGACACATTTCTTAATCAAGGATAGGAGGGGATCTCTATTGGTCCAGATTTTGATCTGGTGGGCTGTGATGGGGGAGCCTGCACTGTCAAAGGCATCGACAGCCATGATCATTTCAGCGCTTTGCTCCGCTGCCCCCTCAGTGGTGGCCAGTGGAAGTCTGCTGAGCGCATCAGTGCAATTTTCAGTGCCGGGCCGGTGCCGGATGGTGTAGTCATACGCAGCCAGCATGAGAGCCCATCGCTGTATGCGAGCTGATGCATTGGCATTGACAGCCTTGCTGTCTGACAGCAGGGATGTTAACGGCTTGCGGTCCATTTCTAATTCGAACCTCCTGCCAAAAAGGTACTGATGCATCTTTTTCACCCCATAGACACATGCGAGTGCTTCCATCTCAACCATCCCATATCCCCGTTCAGCTTGAGAGAGCGACCTGGAGGCATAAGCCACAGGTTGGAGTTGGCCCTCAGCATTACACTGCTGCAACACGCACCCAACCCCATAGGACGATGCATCACATGTCAGAACCAATTTCTTACAGGGGTTGTACAGGGTCAACAACTTATTTGAACAAATAGGTTCCGTGCCCGATTGAAAGCCCATTCCTGACAGCCCCCCCAAAACCATTCACAACCCTTAAGCAGGAGCACGTGTAGCGGCTCCAACAATGTGCTTAAGTTCGGCAGAAAGTTCCCGAAATAGTTCAAGAGTCCCAGAAATGAAAGTAACTCCGATGTGTTGCAGGGCCTGGGTGCTCGTCAAATCGCCTGTTTTGGATTCGGTAGGCCGAATCCCATCTGCAGCAACCCTCCTGCCCAGAAACTCGACCTCAGGAGCCAAAAACACACACATAGACTTCTTGAGTCGCAGGCCTACCCGGTCCAGTCGGTGTAGCGCCTCCTCCAGGTTGTGGAGGTGTTCCTCGGTGTCACAACCGGTGATGAGGATGTCATCCAGGATTGTTCCAGGAATGGATTTGAGCAGGCTTTCCATGTTTCTTTGAAAAATTGCGGCCACTGATCGAATGCCAAATGGACACCTGTTGTAAAGAAACAGTCCCTTGTGCGTGGTGATGGTGGTCAGTAGTTTAGATTCGTCGGCCAGTTCTTGGGTCATGTAGGCTGAAGTGAGGTCCAACTTGGTGAACAGCTTGCCGCCTGCCAGCATGACAAAAAGATCCTTCGCTCTCGGTAGCGGGTATTGGTCTTGTAGGGACACCCGGTTGATAGTGGCCTTGTAGTCGCCACAGATCCTGACCGAGCCATCCGCTTTTAGGACGGGAACAATGGGGCTCGTCCAGTCACTGAATTCATCGGGCGAGATAATGCCCTCTCTCAGCAACCGGTCCAACTCGCTCTCAATTTTCTCCCACATCACATATGGCACAGCTCTGGCTTTGTGGTGCACTGGTCTGGCATCCGGGGTGATGCGTATCACTATTTTGGTACCTTTGAACGTCCCGACGCCAGGTTGAAATAGTGACTCAAATTGCCGTAGGACCTGTGAGCATGAACTTCGCTCCACAGATGACATGGTGTGCACATCTCCCCATTTCCAGTTCATCTCAGCTAACCAGCTCCTCCCCAACAGTGCGGAACCATTGCCCGGGACAATCCAGAGCGGCAGCTGGTTCACCGATCCATTGTATGTGACCGCCAACATTGCACTGCCTAGCACTGGAATGATTTCTTTGGTGTACGTCCGTAATTGTGTCTCAATGCGTTCTAGTTTGGGTCTGCTGGTTTTGAGTGGCCACAGCTTTTCGAATTGTTGAACATTCATGAGTGACTGGCTGGCTCCCGTGTCCAGCTCCATGCATACAGAGATGCCATTTAATAGGACTTTCATCATCATAGGTGGCGTTTTGGTATATGAGCTGTGAATGTTTGCCACATGAATCCGCTGAACTTCAGCTTCCATTGATTTGCCCCAAGCATCATCCTGCCTGGCAGACCCCTCATCTGTTTCATCCGCCTTGTATATTAGCCTGGTTACAGGCTTTCTGCACATTCTGACTAAGTGGCCACTGAGGTTACAATTTCTGCAGACGAACTGTTGAAACCTGCAAGTCCTGGCAGCATGTCTGCCCCCACACCTCCAGCATGAACTGAGATTCCCATTGTTGTGAACAAAAGAGCTGTTACAAGGCATTCCTCGCTGATTGTCCCTTTGACTGCTCTTGAGTACCCTGTTAGTGGGTGTCAATGGCCCCATCCCAGGTCGCATTGTCTATTGCGGTGGCGTAAATGTCCGTTCAGCCTGCCATTGTCTCTGTTGGAGGCTTACTCTTGGGTCTATTGCTGCCTGTGGTGTGTCGAACTACCCTTGCCTGCCTGCGGGGCTCTGAGTCGCATTTATGATATTGACTCCCTGATCCATTGCAACGTTAGAGGCAGAATTACGCCCGTATATTATCTTGGTTTCCTCCTCCCCCGCTATAAAAGTCTGAGCCATCAACGCCGCCGCTTCCAAGGTCAAGTCCTTGGTCTCAGTTAGCTTTCTGAAAATCCCAGCATGACCGATGCCCTCAATAAAGAAATCCCTTAGCATCTCCCCCCTGCAGGCATCTGTGAACTTACAGAGGCTGGCCAAGCGCTGGAGGTCCGCAACGAAATCCGGTATGCTCTGTCCTTCCCGACATTGGTGGGTATAGAATCTGTGTCGGGCCATGTGTACTCTGTTCGCTGGTTTGAGGTGCTCACCGATTAGTTTGCTGAGCTCCTCAGAGGGTTTGTCGGGTGCTAGCAGGTCTTTTATGAGCGCGTAAGTCTTAGGTCCACAGCTGGTCAGCAGATGAGCCCTTCGCTTGTCGGCCGCTGCGTCTCACAGCCAGTCCTTTGTGACAAAACTCTGCTGGAGCCTCTCAATGAAATCGTCCCAGTCCTCACCAACACAGTACCATTCCTGGTGGCCATTCTCGTGGGTCGTTGATTCCTGTTTCTCATCGCCAATGTAAAGTCTTTACACAATACCACAAATCCACACGAGGCACATTCTATGGACAAGGTCACTCCATGACCTGAACCTTTATTCACAGGACCAAGAAGTGATGACCCTGCGTGGGACCTCCCTTTATATACTTGGGTGACCAGGTAAGGAGTGTCTCCCACAAGTTCACACCCTGTGGTCAATGTGTGCATTTCTTAAGTATATACAGTATTGCAGTGTTGTTACATAAAGGTTACATACATGACAGATATTGACATGTATGTATGCTTGGGGTTACTAGCCACCAGGTGGAGCCACTGTCGGAGGTCACTGGGCTGTGTGTACGTGTGTGTGGCCCAGGTATAAAAGGCAAGCCATCATGTAATGCAATCACTTTTGGGCCCCAATAAAGCAGAGCCAGGTTTGTATCTGTGTTAGTTTACAGTATTCAGTCTATCGAGTTATTACATACATAACAAACATCAGGTAGGTTGATGCTGTGCACCGCGCAAGGTGCCACAACGCATTTACTGAGCACTAATCTACAATCCAACCTGTACTTCAAAGTAACCAGCGGTGGCTGCTGACACCAGTGTGCAGTCCAATAACTACAGAAAGAACACATCATGAGAACGACGGTTCTACAAGGGTACAAATAAAGCATACAAAAGGCATGTTAAAACAAATATTTTGTTGTCTGGATAGTTTTGGGTTGTCTGCTGCAGTATAGGCCCGACATAATCTTGCAAGTGATAGCTGTATGCTGCATGTTCACATTATGCTATCGAAGAAACAGTCACCATGTAGCAGATACAAGAGAATGGGTTTAGAAGGGCCAGAGGAAACTGGAGGAGACACTGATCCCAAGGATAATGTGTTGTCAACTGCACTCAGACTGTAACAAGAAAGACAAATCCAGCAACATCTAATAAACAACGATTTCAATGAGGAAAACTTAGGGCATCCGAGCACAAACATTACTGAACACACGTTCCCAATACAAACACACATCAAATCCCACATACAAATATTCTAATTATTCTCTACTTTACCTCAGCCACAAAACAAAACCGAAATACACAGACGATCATTTAACTCGCCAAAGGTGCTTGGTATGTTGCTAATAGTTTTTACTCAGGTGTTTCCCATCAGTGACCGTACAATAAGTGCTCCTTCGACCAAACCTCATCATCATCATAGGCAGCCCATCGAAATCGAGGAAGACTTGTTTCCACTCTAAAAGTGAGTTCTAAGGTGGCTGTACAGACCAATACAGGAATTACAGTCTCAGTTGCAGGTGGGACAGACAGTTTTTGAAGGAAGAGGTGGGTGGGACTGGTTTGCTGCACACTCCTTCTGCTGCCTGCGCTTGGTTTCTGCATGCTCTCGGTGAAGAGACTCAAGGTGCTCAGCACCCTCCCGGATGCTTCTCCTCCACTTAGGGCGGTCTTGGACCAGGGATTCCTAGGTGCCGGTGGGGATGTTGCAATTTATCAAGGAGGCTTTGAGGGTGTCCTTGAAATGTTTCCTCTGCCCACCTGGGGCTCGCTCGCTGTGTTGGAGCTCCGAGTAGAGCGCTTGCTTTGGGAGTCTCATGTCGGGCATGCGGACGATGTGGCCCGCCTAACAGAGCTGATCGAGTGTGGTCAGTGCTTCGATGCTGGAGATGTTGGCCTGAGCGAGAACACTGATGTTGGTGCGTCTACCCTCCCAGTGGATTTGCAGGATCTTGCGGAGGCAGCACTAGTGGTAATTCTCCAGCGCTTTGAGATGTCTGCTGTATATGGTCCACATCTCTGAGCCATATGGGAGAGCGAGTATCACTACTGACCTGTAGACTAGATACTGCACTTGTGGGAGACAGAAGTCACGTGGCTGGTGGTTGGATGTCCTCTATGGCTTCTAGGAACTGTGGTCACTCTCTATATCCTTCTGGTGGTTGTATGGCCTTGCCTGCTTTCTGGCTGTGCCATGGGCCATTTCACTGGGATGCCTGGGTGCACTGGATTGAGCATCATCGTAAAAGACAGCACCATTATCTGTGCTGTCTTCTGCCATGCCCCTGCTTCTCTCTCACTCTCTCACCATGTACTGCCATCTGTGCGAGGAAATCTGCAGGACTGAGGTGAGATCATATTAGAGTATTATGCAGAGGATTCTCCAGCATGGTGAATCCAGATAGATATTATATTCTTTAGAGAACTGCAGCTCTACTTAGAACTTTTGTTAAGGGGAATTCCACCGCAAATGCTTCTTGAGGTGCAATATGCTACAGACTGCACTGCAGTTCTGTGAAGTAAATTATACACTACTGCATAGATATGGATATTGGACCTCTCCATACTAGACCTTACACCTTGCAGGGTACTTTGCACACTCTCAAATGACTCAATGAGTTTGCAATCCTCAGAAAGTAGTCTATTGTAAGCAGCACCTGGATGGCACTAGTTTCAGAACTTAGCATTTAAGAGTAGCTTGAAACTAGTGCTCCATCGGACCTCTTCCTGATCCTTTGCAACCACCTCACTTTACTCTTCCTCACAGGTGCCTTACGTTTCATCCAGTGTTCCCTGCTCTCGCTCTAACTCCACCTCTACATCTGATTCCTCCAGAATTATTATTCCTGGGACTGATGCTTGCTGCTGAATGCTGTGAGTTGTCAGCTGTCCCAGTGGAAAGTGAATGGGGTAAAAGCATGTATTGCTATCAGCAAAACACTCCTTGTAGCACATTGCTTGAGACAAAAACGTGCTATGATGTTGCATGGGCTGCTAACTTTCCAAATGACAGAAGGCTTGAGTGTGTGAGCAAATTCTGAAATGGGCGAAATAGCAACAATAAGAAGTGGTAGCCTGGATATGCAGCTTGGTCACCCACATACCCCTTTTCAATGGGATCAATGGAGTGGCAGCCCACAATTTACAGGGTTAATTCCTCCAAGTGGGGGTTTCAGATTGATTGTGCCCTTGCCATTTTATCGCCGCTGCCTTCGGTTAATTCATTGCTTTTTCCTGCAGTTGTTGAGCTTGCTGAACTGCTGTTTCCTGAGTCCTACCATTGCTATTAAATTGAGCACCGTGGCTCCGAAAGCAAGAATGCAAGAACATGCAGCAGGGGAGTTGGTGGAATCTCTCATGGGATTATCCACTGAAAAGGTCTCCTTGGAATGTGAAAGCTGCCCATACACTAATATAGCTTCCCTTGTGATAATGTTAGACAGGCCAAAGGGTTCTTTAAAGATAAGGAAATATCCCACATGTAGCTGGTTGAAGAAACCACATGTTGTTGCTATTCAATAGAATATTATAACTGAATAAATTTACCAAACAATTAACTTGATAAACTCATTCAAAGTATTGAAAGCAAATGTAGAGTGCTGATCTCTTCACAGTGGGCATAAAATTAATCTGTCTCACCCTCATCCAAGCAGTCCATTCAGCTGATTGCCTTCTGAGGAGGATGCTCCTCTTAGCCAAAGATAGCAACCCTCCTTTGCCTTGTTACTCTGAGCATTACCTCGAGGGCTCTTTCCGAACATGAAGTGATCGTCCCTCCTTCCTGGGCCTTGAAGATTACTCAGATCTCTTAAAAGGTTCAGCTAAATAGGCTTGACAAACAGTGAACATCTAGGCACAGCATGATGTAGGTGGCCCCTAAAGGTACTGAACCTTTAGGCTGCTACACCACACCTCCACACTATCAGCGCATGACACACTCCAAGCCATGATTGCTCCGTAATTATTTGGCGCCGACCTCAGAAAACGCTGACAGATTCACCGCCTGCCCGCCCACCCACTCACCCCACACCCCACCTTCCGTCATGCGAGATGCACTGGCACACATTCTGGTCAGCTGCCACTGTATCTGTGGCATAAAATCTCTGGGAGTTCCTGGCCAAAGACTGCCCTAAGTTGAGGAAGTGCATCAGGGAGGGCGCTGAACACCACGAGTCTCATCACCGAGAGCATGCAGAAAAGAAGCGCAGGCAGTGGAAGGCAGTTTTTTTAGGCTTTTAGTCTCAGTATTTGAGGTCCATACAGAGGAAGAGGAATATCACTTTGAGGATCATTCCCTCCATTCATAGAAATATAGAAACATAGGAGTGCAGTGGCAGGTCAGAGTTTGGTAAGCGGGAGAACTTTAAGGGTTAAATTGGTGTAAATTACTTGTGACAATCTCTAATAGCTTCTAAAGGTAAAATAAGATTACAAGTTTAAGTGAAACTGAAATATTAAACAGATAGGATTCTTGTAGGTTGAAGCAGAGGCAAACAAGCAAGCTAGCTTAGTTAATTGGATAGCTAGTAAAAACTGGTTCCCTAAACAGGCCAGTGGTGAGTCAGCTAGAGACAGTATAAAAAGAGAAGGCTTGGTGCAGACTTGTTCAGACTGCAGTGGCAGGTCAGAGTGCAAAGGTAAGAGTTTGGTAAGTGGGAGAGATGGGCAAGTGGGAGCGGGAGGTGTTGCATTGTCTTGTTTTCCCCACCAGTGCTGACTCCCTGACCTGGGAGGAAAAGAAAACGAAGTGTGAGGTCACAGCAAGAGGTTCGGGGACGTCAGAGCAGCCTATAAAGGCCAGCTGGTGCAGCTGCAGCAGGGAGAGAAGGCCAAAAAGAAGTAGAAAGAAATCAAAAGGTGATGTCACAGCCAAGGGGTTAAGTGATTGGCTGGTGATTGCGAGTAGTTTTTCATTTTTTTTTCTTTATCAGTAAGTAACCTTTAGCATTATTGTTGCCAAATTAAGTTAATCTAGGGGTTAAGTCATGGCAGGAGAGCTCAGACATGTGTTATGCTCCTCCAGTACTATGTGGGAAGTCAGGGACGCTTCCAGTGTCCCGGACGACTACATTTGTGGGAAGTGTATCCGGCTGCAGCTCCTGACAGACCGCATTGCAGAACTGGAGCTGCGGATGGATTCACTCCACAAGGCTGAGAATGATGTGAATAGCACGTTTAGTGAGTTGGTTTTACTGCAGGTAAAGGTTGGACAGCCAGATAGAGGATGGGCGACCAACAAGAAGAGCAGTGGAAGGAAAGTAGTGCAGGGGTCCTCTACGGTCAGCCCCCTGCAAAACAGATACACTGCTTTGGGTACTGTTGAGGGGGATGACTTATCAGGGGAGGGCAGCAGCAGCCAAGTCCATGGCACCATGGGTGGCTCTGCTGCACAGGAGGGCAGGAAAAAGAATGGGAGAGCTATAGTGATAGGGGATTCGATTGTAAGGGGAATAGATAGACGTTTCTGGTGCTGCAACCAAGACTCCAGGATGGTATGTTGCCTCCCTGGTGCAAGAGTCAAGGATGTCTCGGAGTGGGTGCAGGTCATTTTGAAGGGGGAGGGTAAACAGCCAGTTGTCGTGGTGCATATAGGTACCAACAATATAGGTAAAAAAATGGGATGAGATCCTACAAGCTGAATTCAGGGAGCTAGGAGCTAAATTTAAAAAGTAGGACCTTAAAAGTAGTAATTTCAGGATTGCTACCAGTGCCACGTGCCAGTCAGAGTAGGAACAGCAGGATAGCTCAGATGAATACGTGGCTTGAGGAGCGGTGCAGAAGGGAGGGATTCAAATTCTTGGGACATTAGAACCGGTTCTGGGCGAGGTGGGACCAGTACAAACTGGACGGTCTGCACCTGGGCAGGACTGGAACCAATGTCCTAGGGGGAGTGTTTGCTAGTGCTGTGGGGGAGGAGTTAAACTAATATGGCAGGGGGATGGGAACCTATGCAGGGAGACAGAGGTAAGTAGAAGGGGGGACAGAAGCAAAAGATAGAAAGAAGAAAAGTAAAAGTGGAGGGCAGAGAAACCCAAGGCAAAAAGCAAAAAGGGACACATTACAGCAAAATCCTAAAGGGGCAAAGGGTGTTAAAAAGACAAGCCAGAAGGCTCTGTGCCTCAATGCGAGGAGTATTCGGAATAAGGTGGATGAATTGACTGTGCAGATAGCAGTTAACGGATATGATGTAATTGGCATCACGGAGACATGGCTCCAGGGTGACCAAGGCTGGGAACTCAACATCCAGGGGTATTCAATATTTAGGAAGGATAGACAGAAAGGAAAAGGAGGTGGGGTGGCATTGCTGGTTAAAGAGGAAATTAATGCAAAAGTAAGGAAGGACATTAGCTTGGATGATATGGAATCTATGGGTGGAGCTACGGAATACCAAAGGGTAGAAAACGCTAGTGGGAGTTGTGTACAGACCACCAAACAGTAGTAATGAGGATGGGGACAGCATCAAACAAGAAATTAGGGATGCGTACAATAAAAGAACAGCAGTTATCATGGGCGACTTTAATCTACATATTGACTGGGCTAACCAAACTGGTAGCAATGCGGTGGAGGAGGATTTCCTGGAGTGTATTGGGGATGGTTTTCTAGACCAATATGTCGATGAACGAACTAGAGGGCTGGCCATCCTAGACTGGGTGATTTGTAATGAGAAAGGACTAATTAACAATCTTATTGTGCGAGGCCCCTTGGGGAAGAGTGACCATAATATGGTAGAATTCTTTATTAAGATGGAGAGTGACACAGTTAATTCAGAGACGAGGGTCCTGAGCTTGGGAAAAGGTAACTTCGATGGTATGAGACGTGAATTGGCTAGAATAGATTGACGAATGATACTTAAAGGCTTGACAGTGGATAGGCAATGGCAAACATTTAAAGATCACATGGATGAACTTCAGCAATTGTACATCCCTGTCTGGAGTGAAAATAAAACGGGGAAGGTGGCTCAACCATGGCTAACAAGGGAAATTAAGGATAGTGTTAAATCCAAGGAAGAGGCATATAAATTGGCCAGAAAAAGCAGCAAACCTGAGGACTGGGAGAATTTTGTAATACAGCAGAGGAGGACAAAGGGTTTAATTAGGAGGGGGAAATAGAATATGAGAGGAAGCTTGCTGTGAACATAAAAACTGATTGCAAAAGCTTCAATAGATATGTGAAGAGAAAAAGATTAGTGAAAACAAACGTAGGTCCCTTGTAGTCAGATTCGTGTGAATTTATAATGGGGAACAAAGAAATGGCGGACCAGTTAAACAAATACTTTGGTTCTGTTTTCACGAAGGAAGACACAAATAGCCTTCCGGAAATATAAGGGGACCGAGGGTCTAGTGAGAAGGAGGAACTGAAAGATATCCTTATAAAGCGGGAAATTGTGTTAGGGAAATTGAGGGGATTGGAGGCCGATAAATCTCCGAGGCCTGATAGTCTGCATCCCAGAGTATTTAAGGAAGTGGCCATAGAAATAGTGGAAGCATTGGTGATCATTTTCCAACAGTTTATCGACACTGGATCAGTTCCTATGGACTGGAGGGTAGCTAATGTAACACCACTATTTAAAAAAGGAGGGAGAGAGAAAATGGGTAATCATAGACTGGTTAGCCTGACATCAGTACTGAGGAAAATGTTGGAACCAATTATTAAAGATGAAATAGTAGCGCATTTGGAAAGCAGAGATAGGATCGGTCCAAGTCAGCATGGATTTGTGAAAGGGAAATCATGCTTGACAAATCTTCTGGAATTTTTTGAGGATGTAACTAGTAGAGTGGACAAGGGAGAGCCAGTGGATGTGGTGTATTTGGACTTTCAAAAGGCTTTTGACAAGGTCCCACACAAGAGATTGGTGTGCAAAATCAACACACATGGTTTTGGGGGTAATGTATTGACGTGGATAGAGAACTGGTTGGCAGACAGGAAACAGAGTCAGGATAAACGCGTCCTTTTCAGAATGGCAGGCAGTGACTAGTGGGGATCCTCAGGGCTCAGTGCTGGGACCCCAGCTATTTACAATATACATTAATGATTTAGATGAAGGAATTGAGTGTAATATCTCCAAGTTTGCAGGTGACACTAAATTGGGTGGCGGTGTGAGCTGTGAGGACGACGCTAAAAGGCTGCAGGGTGACTTGGACAGGTTAGGTGAGTGGGCAAATGCAGTTTAATATGGATAAATGTGAGGTTATCCACTTTGGGGGCAAAAACACGAAGGCAGAATATTATCTGAATGGCGGCAGATTAGGAAATGGGCAAGTGCAACGAGACTTTGGGTGTCATGGTTCATCAGTCATTGAAAGTTGGCATGCAGATACAGCAGTCGGTGAAGAAGGCAAATGGTATGTTGGTCTTCATAGCCAGTGGAGTTGAGTATAGGAACAGGGAGGTCTTACTGCAATTGTACATGGCATTGGTAAGGCCTCACCTGGAATATTGTGTTCAGTTTTGGTCTCCTAATCTGAGGAAGGACGTTCTTGCTATTGAGGGAGTGCAGCGAAGGTTCACCAGACTGATTCCTGGGATGGCGGGATTGACATATGAGGAGAGACTGGATAACTGGGCCTTTATACACTGGAGTTTAGAAGGATGAGAGGGGATCTCATAAAAATGTATAAGATTGTAATGGGACTGGACAGGTTAGATGCGGGAAGAATGATCCCGATCTTGGGGAAGTCCAGAACCAGGAGACACAATCTTAGGATAAGAGGTCGGCCATTTAGGACCGAGATGAGGAGAAACTTCTTCACTCGGAGTTGTTACCTTGTGGAATTCCCTACCGCAGAGAGTTGTTGATGCTAGTTCATTGGATATATTCAAGAGGGAGTTAGATATGGCCCTTACGGCTAAAGGGATTAAAGGGTATGGAGAGAAAGCAGGAAAGGGGTACTGAGGTTGAGTGATCAGCCATGATCTTATTGAATGGTGGTGTAGGCTCGAAGGGCCGAATGGGCTACTCCTGCACCTATTTTCTATGTTTCTATGTTTATATGTTTATAAACCTGTCCTACCCATCCTTTCCCTCAATGACTATCTGTCCCACCTGTGACAGAGTCTGTGGCTCTCGTATTGGACTGTTCTGCCACATAAGAACTCACTTTTAGAGTGGAAGCAAGTCTTCTTCAATTTCAAGGGTTACTGCCGATGATGATCATGATGTTATTGGGCTGGATATTCTTCCTTTATCCCATTATAAATTGGGCAGCAGAGCAGCAGAAACGGTGGGAAATTCTGCGAGTAAACCTTACCGCTACGAACCCGCCCAAGCTCGATCTCAAACTGGACGCTCCTTCCTGCTCGCTGCTTGTCAATTGAGGCCAGGGGTGGTTTGGCTGGTAGGGCAGGTGGTGTCAGGATCCCTGCCCGTGAGAGAGAGCCCATTGAGACCAAAGAATTGAATCTGGGTTGTGCTGCACTGGAACTCTTACTGCAGCTTCCAAAGGGCTGCCCCTCCCTGCCCACTGCATGTCAATTGAGGCCAGGGGAGGAGGGAGAAGAGCCTTATTTCCCAAAACATTTTCCTCTGTACTTCTGCTGTCTCTGTCATCCCCAGGGACTACAGAGAAAGGGTGATGTTCTTGAATGGAGGGAATGGTCCTCAAAGTGATATTCCTCTTCCTCTGTATGGACCTCAAATACTGAGACTAAAAACCTAAAAAAACTGCCTTCCCTTTGGGGCTCTGTTGCCACCTTTAAATTTATGGACACCGCTTTGAATGCTTAACGTGGGGTCAAAGCAGGATAAATGGTTAAAAAAAAATGTTAAAGCTCTTTAACTGAATGCACACAGCATTCGTAACAAAATAGATGAGTTGACGGCACAAATAGATATAAATGGTTATGATCTGATAGCCATTACAGAGACACGGTTGCAAGGTGACCAGGACTGGGAATTAAATATTCAGGGGTATTGGACAATTCAGAAGGACAGACAGAAAGGAAAAGGAGGTGGGGTAGCACTGTTAATAAAGGATGAGATCAGTGCATTAGCGAGAAACGATATTGGCTTAGAAGATCAAGAATTTGAATCAGTTTGGGTGGAGATAAGGAATAATGAGGAAAAAGTCTCTATAGGTCCCTCTAACAGTAGCTACACTGTTGGACAGAGTACAAATCAAGAAATAATGGAGGCTTGTAATAAAGGAATGGCAATAACCATGGGCAATTTTAACCTTCATATTGATTGGACAAAGCAAATTGGCCAGGGTAGCCTTGAGGAAGAGTTCATAGAGTATATCCGGGATAGTTTCCTTGAACAGTACATTGTGGAACCAACCAGGGAGCAGGCTATCTTAGACCTGGCACTGTGTAATGAGACAGGATTAATAAATCATCTCATAGTAATGGATCCTCTAGGAATGAGTGACCATAACATGGTTGAATTTCAAATTCAGTTGGAGGGTGAGAAAGTTGGTTCTCAAACCAGTGTCCTAAGCTTAAATAAAGGAGACTACAAAGGTATGAGGGCAGAGTTGGCTAAAGTGGACTGGGAAAATAGATTAAAGTGTGGGACGGTTGATGAGCAGTTGCAGACATTTAAGGAGATATTTCATAACTCACAACAAAAATATATCCCAATGAGAAGGAAAGACTGTAAGAGAGGGATGGTATCAAATTGAAAAAAAGGGCATACAATGTGGCCAAGACTAGTGGGAGGCCAGAGGATTGGGAAACTTTTAAAAGCCAGCAAAGAACGACTAAAAAAATGATAGAGAGGGAAGATAGGTTATGAAAGGAAACTAGCATGCAATATAAAAACATTTAGTAAGAGTTTCTACAGGTACATAAAAAGGAAAAGAGTGGCTAAAGTAAATGTTGGTCCCCTAGAGGATGAGACTGGGGAATTTATAATGGAGAACAGGGAAATGGCAGAGACATTTAACAAATATTTTGTATCGGTCTTCACAGTTGAAGACACTAAAAACATCCCAATAGTGGATAATCAAGGGGCTATGGCGGTGGGGGGGGGTGGTGGGGGGTGCGCAGGGAGGAGGAACTTAACACAATCACTATCACTAATGAAGTAGTACTTGGTAAAATAATGGGACTAAAGGCAGACAAGTCCCCTGGACCTGATGGCTTACATCTTGTGTCTTAAGAGAAGTGGCTGCAGAGATAGTGGATGCATTGGTTGTAATCTACCAAAATTCCCTGGATTCTGGGGCGGGGTCCCAGCAGATTGGAAAACATGCAAATGTAACGTCTCTATTTAAAAAAGGAGGCAGACAGAAAGCAGGAAACTATAGACCAGTTAGCCTAACATCTGTCGTTGGGAAAATGCTGGTGTCCATTATTAAGGAAGCAGCAGCGGGACATTTGGAAAAGTATAATTCAATCAAGCAGAGTCAGCATGGTTTTATGAAAGGGAAATCATGTTTGCCAAATTTGCTGGAGTTCTTTGAGGATGTACCAAGCAGAGTGGATAAAAGGGAACCAGTGGATGTGGTGTATTTGGATTTCCAGAAGGCATTCAATAAGGTGTCACATAAAAGGTTACTGCACAAGATAAAAGTTCACGGGGTTGGGGTTAATATATTAGCATGGATAAAAAACAGAAAACAGAGAGTCGGAATAAATGGGTAATTTTCTGATTGACAAACAGTGACTAGTGGAGTGCTGCAGGGATCGATGCTGGGTCCTCAACTAGTTACAATCTATATTAATGACTTGGATGAAGGGACCGAGTGTAATGTAGCCAAGTTTGCTGATGATACAAAGATGAATGGGAAAGCAAATTGTGAGGGGGACACAAAAATTCTGCAAAGGGATATGGACAGGCTAAGTGAGTGGACAAACATTTGGCAGATGGAGTATAATGTGGGAAAATATGAGGTTATCCACTTTGGCAGCAAAAGTAGAAAAGCAAATTATAATTTAAATGGAGAAAACTTGCAAAGTGCTGCAGTACAGAGGGACCTTGGGGTCCTTGTGCATGAAACACAAAAAGTTAGTATGCAGGTACAGCAAGTAATCAGGAAGGCAAATGGAATGTTGGCCTTTATTGCAAGGGGGATAGAGTATAAAAGCAGAGAAGTCCTGCTACAACTGTACAGGGTATTGGTGAGGCCACACCTGGAGTACTGCGTACAGTTTTGGTCTCCGTATTTAAGGAATGTTATACTTGCATTGGAGGCTGTTCAGAGAAGGTTCATTAGGTTGATTCTGGAGATGAGGGGGTTGACTTATGAAGATAGGTTGAGTAGATTGGGGCTATACACATTGGAGTTCAGAAGAATGAGAGGTGATCTAATCGAAACATATAAGATAAGGAGAAGGCTCGACAAGGTGAATGCAGAGAGGATACTTCCACTCATAGGGGAAACTAAAACTAGGGCAACATTGGGCCTGAACTTGGTCAGAGTTCCGACCACAGCCGCTGAGGTTCCGCCCCCAAAAAATGTTTTCACAGAGTCCTCACGTACTGCCCATCTGCTGCCTAGGTCCCGCCCGGCGGGAGTTCCCTCGGTGAATTACCGCCGGCACAACTTCCTGCCGCCCGCCCATCCTGTAGGCTCAAAAACAGGGATTTTCCTCGTGCATGATCCTGTAAGATCGTGCTCCCACCAGAAGGACCGCTGCAAAAAGGTGGTGTGAGCTGGCTGTGAATCGGGCGGCAGGGAGAATCGCTCAGGGTGCTGCAGCGCTGCACATCCCGGGGAGCGTCCATGTGCTGCACCATTATCACAGGCTCAGAATTAGTTATCTGATCGACCTTAACCGGCACAGAATGATTTAAGACATGTAAATGAAAAGTACTCCGTTGCAGGGAAGGTGTAGTAGAGGAAGCGGCAATAAAATCGAGAAATGGTAAAGGCTCCATGGAGATGCCCCACAAGTTTGTAGACCATTGCAGGTAGAACAGAGTTATTGGCAGAATGTGACTGCAGACATGGGATGAGCTTCTGTCAGAGTAAATAGGCAAAAATGCGACCATGTAATGCTCTGGCAGATCGCAGCATGTGATAGTGAGAACAGCATGACCTCAAGTATAGGGGTCGGAAAAAGATATATAATGGACTGCAAGGTCACTGGGGTGGCACTCCGCGATGGTGGACCTAAGGAAAAGTGGACTGAAGTGCAAGCCTTAATGTGTGCCCTGCAAGCAGTGCAACTGTCTCTCATTCAATGGCAGCCTTCCTGTATTGGTCACCCTTACTTATCGTATCGCAATCGCCTGATGACAGGACCCATTAAACAGTCGCATCATATGTGGAGGTCAAGATATTTCTCATACAGCAGTACACCTGAAGGAGATTTGTCTCTTTCTCAGAACGCACTCCAGATAATGTAAAAATGGAACACTGACCAAGAGTGGGTGAACAATGTGACTGCATTGAATAGTGCAGCATGCCAAAGTGACAGACCATGCAAACAATTTAATACAACATATGTACAGTTGTTCCGAGACCAGTCAAGTGTCATTGACAATGACCCATGTGGAACAACAGCCACAACTTAACGAGGAGTAAAGAACATCTCCACCACCAACACCCACCCCTCTACCCACGACCACCACCTCTCTTCCCCCCTCCCCCCCCCGATGTGAAGCCCATCGTCCTCTTCATGGCTCCGCCTTCACCATGGCGACACGCCCGCTGCCCCTCACTGCCTCTGCTCCATCACGTTATGCAGGAGGGCAGCTGGAGCGCTGCTGCTGTGTTCGACTTGGAGAGAATGTAGGGGGCGTGATTGAAGATGCCGACATCTCTGGCTCCTCGGGATCTGTCGGTCTCGATGGTGTGGGCTCGGGGGGTTGGATGACATGGCCAGAAGCCATCGCTTGCCTCATCGCCCCAACAGTGTCGGTGTTGCACTCCACCGATATAATGAGCCGCTCCATACTGGCAGTATGCTGCTCAGCAAAGGTGACGATGCTGGCAGCTATCCCAGCCATGGTCTGCAGCAGATAGCGACCTAGTTCCATGCTCGTCCTCGACAGCTGGACCATTTCCTGAATTTCTGCTCCCCCCATCCTCCATCCTCATCGGATTGTTGCATCATCCTGGGAGCTTGTGGCTTGGTGGCTTTTCCGGCACGGCCTCTGCACCTCCCACCACTTGATCCGGCTTCATCCGACTCGAATCCCCAAACGTCGGACCCCAACACCGATGTTGGCCGAACAGGTGACACACATGTCAGGAGGCTGGAGTCCTCCTCTTCCACCTCCTCGACCTCAGGTGGTTCGAAGACTGGCACTTCTCCCTTCTCTCCCTCCTGGTCTTCGTGACTCTGGGTGACGGAGGTGGGTGCGGTGGATGTGAATGATCTTGGGGGGAGAGAGGGGGGAAGCAGCTGGTGTGTCGGGCTGGTGACAACGCGGGGTGAGAGACGTTGGTGTCACACTCGGCCTTTGTGTGTTAGAGATGGATGGGGTGCATTGCTCGGTACTGTCCGAATCAACATCTGCAAGTAGAGGACAACATTTCAATGTATAGCTGGGGGTGGGGTTGGTTAAGCTGACATGTGATCTGTAATATTTAACATTCTTACTTCAAGGAGTTCCATTGCTACATGAGCACACCATTAATGACCGACACACTGTGCGTTAAAAGGCATTTGACTTAACATTGCATGATCTTTCATGACATGAGCATGACACAGACCGGAGTTTGCCATAAGCTTACCATGCTCTAGCACGGGATCTACATCACCCTTTGTGGTGTCACGGCAGTGGTCACCCACCAATGCCAAGGCATGCTCCTCTAGGCTGCAAAACTCGATGACATCCATGGCACTCAGGCTTGACGCCTTTCTGCAGAAAGAAACGTTGCAGCCTTTACCCCTTTTGCTAATGCAGCACACATACACACACACACACACACACACACTCACACATACACACACACACACACACACATACACACACACTCATACACATACACACACACACACTCATACACACACACTCATACACACACACATACACACACACACACACACACAAAGTCACACATTCACAGACACAACTGGCACAGAACCCTTTGGACTTGCACGGGAGTGGTCCAATAAATGTTTACTCACTCTTGCTAACGCCACCACATCGTTCCATCGTTTCCGACACTGGTCTCCATCCCACACAATGTTGCCCATTGAGGACACGGCCTCCCCAATCTCCCTCCAAATGCGTCTATATTGAGGTGGTGGAGGCTTGCTATGACCATCCTGGGTGAGGTCTTGAAACCAGCGCTCCACCTCACATACAAGCTTCTCCAGCTCATCATCATTAAACCAGGGAGCTCTGGGCTTCCATCCATCAGACTACTTGGAAGCTTTTTTTGCACTCATTATTACTTTCCTTGATGGATGGCTGATGATGAATTTGTTTTCTCTCTCCAAATATGAGCTCTCCAACTGGCAGGTGCAAGTGAGTGCACAGCTTTTATGAGCATGCGCAGCTGTGCCATCAGCCCCAATCACGGGAAAAGTGATGTCATCGCCCAGAGGAAACTACAATAAAAAAATCGCAAATCTCGCGCATACACAGTGCACGGCCTCTGATGTTTGCTGAGGTGAGAGGCCTGCACCTATCGCCCACTGCTGCCGTCGCACGCTCACGCCCGCTCCCACCCGCTGACTCCCGTTGCCTGCTGCTGCCGCTGCCGCCGACACAACTGCGGTGAGACTCCCTCCCTCCCGGTCCCAGCAGCAGCGAGCGGCAAAAAGGTATGTTCTGCCCGGAAAATGGGCAGTCCTATGTGTTCAACAAGTTTGGGTCCATAGTCTCAGAATAAGGGTCCGCCCATTTAAAATGGAAATGAGGAGGAATTTCTTCTCCCAGAGGGTTGTAAATCCACAGAATTCTCAGCCCCAGAGAGCTGTGGATGCCGGGTCATTGAATATATTTAAGGCAGAACTAGACAGATTTTTGAGCGATAAGAGGAAAAAAGGGTTATGGGGAGCGGGCAGGGAAATGGACCTGAGTCCATGATCAGATCAGCCATAATCTTAATAAATGGCGGAACAACCTCGAGGGGCCAGGTGGCCTATTCCTTCTCCTATTTCTTATGTTCTTAATCAGTAAACAAGAAATCACCATTAGTACCGTTACAGCCATGGATATCATGATAGATAAAGAGAGAAGTGTGAAATCGAATCAGAGGTTGAGAGTGAAGAACCATCACCATAATTGGTTAAAGTGGTTACCAGGAAAAGTAGTGAAGATATGTGCTCCTCGCACATATTTGGTCAAGATGTTTGATCATGGAAAGGTTAGGTTTGTTCACATTGATCATATTTTACCAACAGTTATGTAAGGAGTTGAAAGTTGGAATGATTTGATGATTTCTGATGAATTAGATTGCCTTGTTACAAGTAGAGTACCAGAAGCAAATCCTACATTAGATGTACCAGAAGCAAATCCTACATTAGATGTACTAGAAACAAATCCAAGAGAAAGTCAGAATTTAAGTCTGAGTCCGAGTCAGGCAGACAAACAGTCTGTAGTTGTAGAGAGTCAAAATATAGATCAAGGGTTGCCCTTGGAGAAATATAGCTGCACCTAGTGGACTACTGCTCCACCTGGTGGACTGCTGTGGTAATGCAACTATTGGTGGAAACAATAAACGTGTCATGTGACAAGACACATGATGACAGTTTCCAGTAAGAGCCATCTTATGTAATGTGTGTGTTAGTGTGAAGAATATATCACAAGTCCCATGTAGATGAGAGATTTTAATTAACTGTTACACGTATGAAGTCTAAATGATATCTGATTTTTTTGAAATCAAGTTGTTTAAGGTGACAATATGTGTCGGGTATACAGTAGTTCCATCTAGCCAAAACATTAGGCTATCTGCACTGCCTAAACTGCAACTTTTGAAAAGGCATCTGCTGTATTTGGTGACATTTCAGTTGTTTACTTATTGAAAGCAATAATATAGCATTTTAAGCGCAGATTAGTTTTTGGCAATACTGATGTCCACTGGGTACTGAATTGTAATGGTCAAAACCATTTCACTCATAACTGCATTCAGCTTTCTAACATCTGACTCCAGGCTGGTTTTACATAGAATTACACAGGATTCTTTCAGCACAGAAACAGGCCATTCGGCTCAACTGGTCCATGCTGGTGCTGACTCTCCAACCTTACTTCATTTAATCCTGTCAGCATCTCCTTCTATTCCTTTCTCCCTCATGTGTTTATCCAGCTTCCCCTTAAATGCATCTATACTATTCACCTCAACCACTTCCTGTGGTAGCGAGTTCCACATTCTCACTACTCTCTGGGTGAAGAAGTTTATCATAAATATCTATCTTGGATTTATTAGTGACTATATTAAATTTATGGCCCCTAGTTTTGGTTTCCCCCACATGGAGAAATATTTTCTCTACCTCTAACCAATCAAACCCTTTCATAATTTAAAGCTTGAGTGTCTAGATCAGATGAAACCAAAATCTGGATGTAAAAATTTAGAAATCAAACGCTGATTCTATTTTAGGTAGTATGGTTTATTCACAAAACAATTTCCACTTTATTATCGATATCAAAGTGTACAGGATCTTCTTTTAAAAGATTGTATAAAATACATGCATACTTCAGCACCTATACAGTAATTTTTAGTATTAAAATGATCATTTTTTCTGTGCAACATTCAAACTGCGTTTTACAGGCCAATGCGCAATACAATACAAATTGTGATAGTACTTGTTCAATTATAATCTTTCATTTTCTTCGAATACACTTCTGTCATTAGTGTTGCCCATATGTTATAGAAACATAGAAATTTACAGCGTAGAAGGCCACTTCGGCCCATCTTCTCTGCTCCGGCCGACAAAGAGCTACACGGCTCCCGGTCAGCAGCCCTGAAGGTTACATATAAACCGATGAACAATGAATAATGGCGGAAAGGTAAAGAGCACCCAGCCCAACCAGTCCGCCCCACACAACTGCAACACCCCTTGCACCGAAACATTCTACACTCCACCCCAACCAGAGCCATGTGTTATGATGTCAACAGGTAAGGATCACTGTTCACTTGTCTCCTGATAATGCCACTTTCCAAAGACATGCACATTGACACTAATTCGTGAAAAATAGTGAATCATATGCACCATTTTAACTGCAGAGGTACAATTACCTGATGAAATGCATAATAGTAGAGATATAATGGGCCAGAATTTTCTGTCAAAATAACGGTGAGGCCTTTATTTATGTGCTGATGGTACAACTTCAGACAAGGGGCTGATAAATGCGGATATTTAAAAGCTGCTGTCGGAGTTACGCCGCTCCGCCATCAGCTGTGTGAAAACAACATCTCGCTGTCTGCCTCACCATTGAAGTGCATTGAATAGTGTGACGTTGCTGTATTCGCGCAGTAGATACAAACTAAACTCGCCTCAGAAAGTTACGTTTCTGTCATTTCAAGTCCAAGTACCCTTTTAACAACGTGTTAAGTGTTAGTTACTGCCAGTCAACCTCTCTGGCATTGAAAATTAACTATTACAAGCATGGAGTCTCATTCTTTCAGGTTTTAATGGTTGGAGATTTTAAAAATGACAATTTATAATTTTTAATTCAATTTTCTTTTTGAACCTTTCCTTTTTGTCCCTTTTTTTCTCTCTCTCTCTAAATCCAATCTTTCTTTCCCCTCTCTTTATTTCTCTTTCTGTACCTGATTCGACAATGAATTCACCCACTCTAATTTACACTGCCTTCTCAGTCCTTGTGCTGGTTTTTTAACACATGACAACAGTGACCACACTCCAAAAGTACTTCATTGGCTGTAAAGCGCTTTGAGACATCCGGTGGTCATGAAAGGTGCTGTATAAATCCAAGTCTTTCTTTCTTTCTTTATTTCACAATCCTTCAATCTGATCGCTTCAGGAAATACACAGTTGCTTGCCCTGTTCACTCAGATCCCAGATACCCTGTTTCCACTTACTGTGACGTTATCAGCTGCACTTTCAGCAACATGCCATGCAAAATATTTAAAAAACAAACATGCAACAGCAAGCCTAACTAACGGCTGACATTGTTAGATGTCCTGGTACAGCAAATTATGGCCCATTTAATATACAGGATAATACAACAGTCTCCAGTGTGTTTCAAGCCAGCAACATGCTGAGGGGATTAAAATAACATCATTTTGATCCTGAGGTGTGTTGTTTGTTTAGGAGACACTGCAGAAGGCATGATTCTGCACGATAATATATTCGAACGTAATGATCCGCACCTTGGTTTTATGGCTGCCCTCTTCCTTTTATCTATGTTTAATGGCATAAACCGATCAGAGCCAACATGATGTACTGACCAGCTCCTGTAATCAAATCATGCAATGTTGAATAGAAGAGGTGCTCCATTAAACAGCAATAAAATAAAATTTTCCCTGTGATTATTTCAAGGAATGAAACTTGTTCCGACTGCACAGTTTGTACGTATAATATGTGTGTGTGTGTGTGTATTTTTATTTTCTTTTGAGTAATTTTTGGCACAACATTGCTCCAAACTGTTATACCCTTGAACCTGAGTGCAGCATGTCTCAGAATTTCATCAAATGCACTTGTGGTGTGATTTTTCTCCTGAATTAATGCTGGTATCAGTATACATTGGTGGGGAGATTCTAGAAAGGTGCCTTTGAATTTCACTCAGATTCAGCTGAACCACCTCTTTGCTGCTGTAGCATTTTAGTTGTTTTCCTGTGTAAGAATATGAAATATATGAGCATGCTCTATTGCACTGTGTATTCCACTATTCAGCATTCTTGGTTAAATGCAAAAAATGAAGGGCACCAGGGGAATTCAGGACTCAAAAGGTTAATAACTAGTTAATGGGATTGTAAAAATGTGCCAGCATAGGTCCTTGAACATGCAGCATAACAGCTGGACCCAACGGCGCACAAGTTAGTAACTATCGTGGTTTTTACAATGTCATGGCATGCACTGAAGTAACTCTAAATCTACCAACCAGCCTATACATTGGGGTGATGGATTCATGCTTGGATGTACATATAATGTGCATAGCTTGCTCGGCATGAGTGAGGTGGCAATATTAAATGCCCTCATTTCACTCACACAAGCTAGTATAATAAAAGCATTAATTAACTGAGTTAGATTTCTCGGGTTGCAATTCCAATGGTCATGCTAGGGTCACGCTTTACAGTGGCCTCCAGCAATGACCCCACTAGAGTCTTTGGAGTCAAGAGTGTGGCACTATGCCCACACAAACTCTGACTTTCTTGTAGCCTTGGTTGGGGTTTCCCACAACCTTGCCATGTTTCTATCAGGCCCCTGCTAATAATAAAAAAAATCATTATTTGAGCGTACAGGCCGCTCACTTGGCTTGGATCCCACTGGTGAGGCCCACATATGCCGGAAGTGATCTTTACTTTTATAGTTTGGGCAGAGAACTGGTGGAGTGGATTACCCGCCCATATTAGAACCTGCCTAGCTTTTGATTCCATTTCAATCAACGGCATAGAAAATCGGCCTGGTTCCATAGCAGGCAGGCAATTGATTCGGTCACCTTACCATCCCGTGGAGGCCAGTATGGCTCAAGTACTCGGCATGGCCTGACTGAGAAGCAGGAGAGATAACTCATACTCCTCACCTGCCGGTCATTTGCTTTGTAACAGTCAGATAGAAGTTCCCCCAACCCCCGCACCCCCACCTTCCAATGCTGTGAGGAAACTCCAAGCATAATTGGATCGCCACCATTTTCCTGGGGGTACCTCTGGTCTCTCACTGGAGATGTGGCAGGCGACCCTCATGGAATGTCATTGTGTGAAAGAACCCAGGATTGGAGATATACCTCTAATGTATTTGAGGCAGCAGCAATAATGACAAGACTTTGTGAATGTGGTTAGAGTGGGAATTCGGTGCAGAGTAGATAGGAGATGCTGCTTTTTGCCTCTAATACTTCATGGGCCAAAAGCTTCCCGCAGGCGGATGCTTCCGAACGAAAACATTTTAACGCAAATACTTGGTTGTCCCAGAGGAACGTAGACCTGCGCTCCGAGACGTAGCTGCGCAGTCCAGCATAGAGGCCCATGTATTCCAAGAGCATATGTGCAGCCTGGGATCACGTGGGCCGGACCAACCAATGAAAATGGCGTATCCCATTCACAGTCATGGTGATCTCCATTTAGAGAGCAACATTTCTATGAATGAGAATACCCCCAAAAAGACAAACATTTAAAATAAATAAGAAAAACACTTCACATAATAAAAATTAATTGAAATGGAATTTAATTAAATGTGTTAGAAAAAAAAAAATTTTTTGGAATTTTGTTAATATGTTTTAATAGGGGTAAAAATAAACTTACCTTAATGGACAGGGTTTTAATATAAAAACTATTGATAACATTTTATTTTTCTATCTTTTAAAATTCTTACGCTAGTAAAAGCAGGCCTTACGCTTGCATTTAGCAGGTGTTAGAATTTGAAGGACATTCGCTGGGCAGGTGTTGGACAAATAGCCTAATCTCTGCCCACGAAGGCCCTTCTCCTGGGGATGCATTGGAACTGTCAAAAGAAATGTTGACATTTCGCAAGTGCCGGTTTTCGGCGAGTGCGTATCGCGGGCTGAGAACCGGCACTTGCGGGGACTGTACGGGTGTGTGCGCACATTGTACCCGCCCGCAGAGACAGCGATTTTTGGCCCAGTTTTTTTTAAATTTCATTCCTGGGATGTGGATGTCACTGTCAAGGCCAGCATTTATTGCCAATCCCTAATTGCCCTTGAGAAGGTGCTGCCTTCTTGCACTGTTGCAGTCAGTGTGGTGAAGATGCTCCCACAGTGCTGTTAGGGAGGGAGTTTCAGGATTTTGACCCATAGAAACATAGAAACATAGAAAATAGGTACAGGAGTAGGCCATCCGGCCCTTCGAGCCTGCACCACCATTCAATAAGATCATGGCTGATCATTCCTTCAGTACCCCTTTCCTGCTTTCTCTCCATACCCCTTGATCCCTTTAGCCGTAAGGGCCATATCTAACTCCCTCTTGAATATATCCAATGAACTGGCATTAACAACTCTCTGCGGTAGGGAATTCCACAGGTTAACAACTCTCTGAGTGAAGAAGTTTCTCCTCATTTCTGTCCTAAATGGCTTACCCATTATCCTAAGACGATGTCCCCTGATTCTAGACTTCCCCAACATCGGGAACATTCTTCCTGCATCTAATCCGTCCAGTCCTGTCAGAATTTTATATGTTTCTATGAGATTGCCTCTCATCCTTCCAAACTCCAGTGTATAAAGGCCCAGTTGATCCAGTCTCTCCTCATATGTCAGTCCTGCCATCCCAGGAATCAGTCTGGTGAACCTTCGCTGCACTCCCTCAATAGTAAGAATGTCCTTCCTCAGATTAGGAGACCAAAACTGAACACAATATTCCAGGTGGGGCCTCACCAAGGCCCTGTACAACTGCAGTAAGACTTCCCTGCTCCCATACTCAAAACCCCTTGCTATGAAGGCCAACATACCATTTGCCTTCTTCACCGCCTGCTGTACCTGCATGCCAATCTTCAATGACTGATGAACCATGACACCCAGGTCTCGTTGCACCCCCCCTTTTCCTAATCTGCCGCCAATCAGATAATATTCTGCCTTCGTGTTTTTTCCACCAAAGTGGATAACCTCACATTTATCCACATTATACTGCATCTGCCACTCGTTTGCCCACTCACCTAACCTGTCCAAGTCACCCTGCAGCCTTTTAGCATCCTCCTCACAGCTCACACCGCCACCCAGCTTAGTGTCACCTGCAAACTTGGAGATATTACACTCAATTTCCTCATCCAAATCATTAATCTATATTGTAAAGAGCTGGGGTGCCAGCAATGAGCCCTGCGGCACTCCACTAGTCACTGCCTGCCATTCTGAAAAGGACCCGTTAATAACGACTCTCTGTTTCCTGTCTGCCAACCAGTTCTCTATCCACGTCAGTGCATTACCCCCAGTACCATGTGCTCTGATTTTGCACACCAATCTTTTGTGTGGGACCTTGTCAAAAGCCTTTTGAAAGTCCAAATACACCACATCCACTGGCTCTCCCCGGTCCACTCTACTAGTTACATCCTCAAAAAATTCCAGAAGATTTGTCAAGCATGATTTCCTCTTCATAAATCCATGCTGACTTGGAGCAATCCTAACACTGCTTTTCAAATGCGCTGCTATTTCATCCTTAATGATTGATTCCAACATTTTCCCCACTACTGATGTCAGGCTAACTGGTCTATAATTACCCGTTTTCTCTCTCCCTCCTTTTTTAAAAAGTGGTGTTACATTAGCAACCCTCCAGTCCATAGGAACTGATCCAGAGTCGATAGACTGTTGGAAAATTATCACCAATGCCTCCACTATTTCTCGGGCCACTTCCTTAAGTACTCTGGGATGTAGACTATCAGGCCCTGTGGATTGATTGGCCTTCAATCCCGTCAATTTCCCGAACACAATTTCCCACCTAATAAGGATATCCTTCAGTTCCTCCTTCTCACTATACCTTCGGACCCTTAGTACATCGGGAAGGTTATTTGTGTCTTCCTTTGTGAAGACAGAACCAAAGTACTTGTTCAATTGGTCTGCCATTTCTTTGTTCCCCATTATAAATTCACCTGAATCTGACTGCAAGGGACCAACATTTGTCTTCACTAATCTTTTTCTCTTTACATATCTATAGAAGCTTTTGCAGTCATTTTTTATGTTTCTGGCAAGCTTCCTCTCGGACTCTATTTTCCCCCTCTTAATTAAACCCTTTATCCTCCTCTGCTGTATTCTAAATTTCTCCCAGTCCTCAGGTTTGCTACTTTTTCTGGCTAATTTGTATGCCTCTTCCTTGGATTTAACACGATCCTTAATTTCCCTTGTTAGCCACGGTTGAGCCACCTTCCCCGTTTTATTTTTACTCCAGACAGGGATGTACAATTGTTGAAGTTCGTCCATATGATCTTTAAAGGTTTGCCGTTGCCTATCCATTGTCGACCCTTTAAGTATCATTTGCTAATCTAATCTAGCCAATTCGCGCCTCATACCATCAAAGTTACCTTTCCTTAAGTTCAGGATCCTAGTTTCTCCATCTTAATAAAGAATTCTACCATATTATGGTCACTCTTCCCCAAGGGGCCTCGCACAACAAGATTGCTAATTAGTCCCTTCTCATTACACATCACCCAGTCTAGGATGGCCAGCCCTCTAGTTGGTTCCTCGACATATTGGTCTAGAAATCCATCCCTAATACACTTCAGGAAATCCTCCTCCACCGCATTGCTACCAGTTAAGTTAGCCCAATCAACATGTAGATTAAAGTCGCCCACGATTACTGCTGTACCTTTATTGCACACATCCCTAATTTCTTGTTTGATGCTGTCCCCAACTCACTACTACTATTGGGTGGCCTGTACACAACTCCCACTAGCGTTTTCTGCCCTTTGGTATTCCTCTGCTCCACCCATACCGATTCCACATCATCCAAGCTAATGTCCTTCCTTACAATTGCATTAATTTCCTCTTTAACCAGCAATGCCATCCCGCCTCCTTTTTCTTTCTGTCTATCCTTCCTAAATGCTGAATACCCTTGGATGTTGAGTTCCTAGCCTTGGTCACCCTGGAGCCATTTCTCCGTGATGTCAATCACATCATACCCGTTAACTGCTATCTGTGCAGTTAATTCGTCCACTTTATTCCGAATATTCCTCGCATTGAGGCACAGAGCCTTCAGGCTTGTCTTTTTAACACATTTTGACCCTTTAGAATTTTGCTGTAAAGTGGCTCTTTTTGTTTTTTGCCTTGGGTTTCTCTGCCCTCCACGTTTACTATTCTCCTTTCTATCTTTTGCTTCTGTCTCCATTTTATTCTCCTCTGTCTCCCTGCACAGGTTCCCACCCCCCTGCCATACTAGTTTAACTCCTCCCAAACAGCACGAGCAAACACTCCCCCGAGGACATTGGTTCCGGTCCTGCCCAGGTGCAGACCGTCCAGTTTGTACTGGTCCCACCTCCCCCAGAACCGGTTCCAATGTCTCAGGAATTTGAATCCCTCCCTTCTGCACCACTGCTCAAGCCACGTATTCATCTGAGCTATCCTGCGATTCCTACTCTGACTAGCACATGGCACTGGTAGCAATCCTGAGATTACTACTTTTGAGGTCCTACTTATTAATTTAACTCCTCGCTCCCTAAATTCGTCTCGTAGGACCTCATCCCATTTTTTACCTATATCATTGGTACCTATATGCACCATGACAACTGGCTGGTCACCCTCCCTTTTCAGAATGTCCTGCACCTGCTCCGAGACATCCTTGTCCCTTGTACCAGGGAGGCAACATACCATCCTGGAGTCTCAGTTGCGGCCGCAGAAATGCCTATCTATTCCCCTTACAATTGAATCCCCTATCACTATTACTCTCCCACTCTTTTTCTTGCCCTCCTGTGCAGCAGAGCCCACCACGGTGCCATGAACCTGGCTGCTGCTGCTCTCCCCTGATGAGTCATCCCCCTCAACAGTATCTTAAGCAGTGTATCTGTTTTGCAGGGGGATGACTGTGGGGACCCCTGCACTACCTTCCTTGCATTGCTCTTCCTGTTGGTCTTCCATTCCCTATTTGGCTGCATACCCTTTATCTTCGGTAAGACCAACTTACTAAATGTGCTATTCACATCATTCTCAGCATCGTGCCTGCTCCAGAGTGAATGCACCCACAGCTCCAGTTCCGCAACGCGGTTCGTCAGGAGCTGGAGGCGGATACACTTCCCGCACACGTAGTCGTCAGGGACTCCGGAGGCGTCCCTGATTTCCCACATGGTACAGGAGGAGCATAACACGTGTCCGAGCTCTCCTGCCATGACTTAACCCCTAGATTAACTTAATTTGGCAACAACAATGCTGAAGGTTACTTACTGAAATAGAAAAGAAAAAGAAAAGCTACTTACCAATCACTTACCCCCTTGGCTGTGACGTCACCTTTTGATTTCTTTTTTGCCTTCTGTCCCCGCTGCAGCAGCACAAGCTGGCCTTTGTAGGCCCCACCAACAATGCTCCCAGCTCTCACTGACTGCCGCCGCCTCTCGACCTCCCACTGGGCCTTTGTAGGCCCCACCAACACTGTTCCCGGCTCTTGCCGACTGCTGCCACCTCTCGACCTCCCGATGGGCCTTTATAGGCCCCACCAACACTACTCCCGGCTCTCGCTGACTGCCGCCGCCTCTCGACCTCCCGCTGGGCCTTTGTAGGCCCCACCAACAATGCTCCCAGCTCTCGCTGTCTGCCGCCGGCTCTCGACCTCCCGCTGGACCTTCATAGGCTTCACCAATGTTGCTCCCAGCTCTCGCTGTCTGCCGTCACCTCTCGACCTCTCGCTGGGTCTTTATAGGCCCCACCAACACTACTCCCGGCTCTCGCTGACTGCTGCCACCTCTCGACCTCCCGCTGGGCCTTTGTAGGCCCCACCAACAATGCTCCCAGCTCTCGCTGTCTGCCGCCGCCTCTCGACCTCCCGCTGGGCCTTTGTAGGCCCCACCAACAATGCTCCCAGCTCTCGCGACTGCCGCCGCCTCTCGACCTCCCGCTGGGCCTTTGTAGGCCCCACCAACACTGCTCTCGGCTCTCGCGACTGCCGCCGCCTCTCGACCTCCCGCTGGACCTTTATAGGCCTCACCAATGTTGCTCCCGCCTCTCGCCAACTGCTGCGATGAAGGAACTGCGATATATTTCTAAGTCAGGGTGGTATGTAACTTGGAAGGGAACGTGGAGGTGGTGGTGTTTCCATGCACCTGCTGCCCTTGTCTTTCTAGGTGGTAGAGGTCATGGGGTTGGGAGGTGCTGTCGAAAAGGTCTTGGTGAAATGCTGCACTGCATTTTGTAGATGTTGCACACTGCAGTCATGGTGTACCGGTGGTGGAGGGAGTGAATGTTGAAGGTGGTGGATGGGTGCCAATCAAGTGGGCTGCTTTGTCCTGGATGAGTGTTGTTGGAGCTGCACTCATCCAGGCAAGTGGAGAGTATTCCATCACACTCCTGACTTGTGCTTTGTAGATGGTGGAAAGGCTTTGGGGAGTCAGAAGGTGAGACACTCGCCACAGAATACCCAGCCTCTGACCTGCTCTTGTAGCCACAGTATTTATCTGGCTGGTCCAGTTAATTTTCTGCTCAATGGTGACCCCCAGGATATTGATATTGGGGGATTCGGCGATGGTAATGTTGCTGAAGCAGTGGTTAGACTCTCTCTTGTTGGATATAGTCATTGCCTGGAACCAGTTTGGCACGAATGGTACTTGCCACTTATTAGCCCAAGTGGGCATAGACTGCTTCATTATCTGAGGAGTTGCCAATGGAACTAAACACTGTACAGTCATCAGCGAACATCCCCACTTCTGATCTTATGATGGCGGGAAGGTCATTGATGAAGCAGTTGAAGATGATTGGGCCTAGGACACTGCCCTGAGGAACTCCTGCAGCGATGTCCTGGGGCTGAGATGATTGGCCTCCAACAACCACAACCATCTTCCTTTGTGCTGGGTATGACTCCAGCCAGTGGGGAGTTTTCCCCCTGATTCCCATTGACTTCAATTTTAGGGCTCCTTGTTGCCACACTCGGTGAAATGCTGCCTTGATTTCAAGGGCAGTCACTCTCACTTCAGCTCTGGAATTCAGCTCTTTTGTCCATGTTTAGACCAAGGCTGTAATGAGGTCTTGAACCGAGTGGTCCTGGTGGAACCAAAACTGAACATTGGTGAGGAGGCTATTGGTGAGTAAGTGTCACTTGATAGCACTGTCAACGACACCTTCCCTCACTTATGACTGAAAGTAGGCTGATGGGGCGGTAATTGGCCGGTTTGGATTTGTCCTGCTTTTTGTGGACAGGACATACCTGGGCAGTTGTTCACATTGTCGGGTAGATGCCAGTGTTGTAGCTGTATTGGAACAGTTTGGCTAGAGGTGCGGCTAGTTCTGGAGCACAAGTCTTTAGCACAATAGCCGTGATGTTGTTGGGGCCCATAGCCTTTGCTGTATCCAGTGCGCTCAGCCATTTTTTGATATCATGGGGAGTGAATCAGATTGGCTGAAGACTGGTTTCTGTGATGGTGGGGACATCAGGAGGAGGCCGATATGGATTATCCACTCGGCACCTCTAGACTTGACTATTCCAATGCACTCCTGGCTGGCCTCCCATATTCTACCCTACGTAAACTAGAGGTGATCCAAAACTCAGCTGCCCATGTCCTAACTCGCACTAAGTCCCGCTCATCCATCACCCCTGTACTCGCTGACCTACATTGGCTTCCAGTTAAGCAGCGCCTCAGTTTCAAAATTCTCATCTTTATTTTCAAATCCCTCCATGGCCTCGCCCCTCCCTATCTCTGTAACCTCCTCCAGCCCCACAACCCCCTGAGATACCTGCACTCGTCTAATTCTGCCCTCTTGAGCATCTCTGCTTATAATCGCTCAACCATTGGTGGCCTTGCCTTCGGTTGTCTAGGCCGCAAGTCCTGAAACTCTCTGCATCAACCTCTCTGCCTCTCTACCTCTCTTTCTTCCTTCAATAAGCTCCTTAAAACATACCTTCTGGTGACCAAGCTTCTGGTCACCTGCGCTAATTTCTACTTATGCGGCTCAATTTTTAAAAATCTTAGAATACTCCTGTGAACCGCTTTGGGACGTTTCACTATGTTAAAGATGCTATTTAAATACAAGTTGTTGTTGTTGAAGCTGGTTGCAAACGCTTCAGCCTTGTCTTTTGCACTATCCAGCTGGGCTCCACCATCATTGAGGATGGAGATATTCATGGAGCCTCCCCTTCCCATTGGCTGTTTAATTGTTCACGACTGGATGTGGCAGGACTGCAGAGCTTTGATCTGATCAGTTGGTTGTGGGATCGCTTAGCTCTGTCTATAGCTTGCTGCTTCTGCTGTTTAGCATGCATGTAGTCCCGAGTTGCAGCTTCCTCAGGTTGGCACCTCATTTTTAGATACGCCTGCTACTGCTCCTGGCATGCTCTTCTGCACTCCCCATTGAACGAGGGTTGGTCCCCTGGCTTAATGGTAATGGTAGATTAGGAGTTGACCATTTAAGACTGAGATGTGGAGAAATTTCTTTACTCAGAGTTGCGAATCTTTGAAATTCTCTACCCCAGAAGGCGGTGGCTGCTGAGTCATTGATTATATTCAAGACAGATATCAATAACTTTTTGGACTCGAAGGGAATCAAAGGATATGGGGATCAGGCAGGAAAGTGGAGTCGAGGTCGAAGATCAGCCATGATCTTATTGAATGGCGGAGCAGGCTCGAAGGGCTGAATGGCCTACGCCTGCTCCTATTTTTTATGTTCTTGTGTACTTTCTTGACGCATCATTGATACAAATCCTCCAAATGCTTTCACATAAACCTGCAAGACTAGTTGCTATAAGCCAACACTTACTGATTTCTGTTTCTATTTTTAGTCCCCTATTTGGTGCATGGTTCAGTGAAGCACCAAAGCTTGATAAATGCCTTCGTTGTTGATTTATGAATTAAAATTGCACATTGACCAGTAAACTATATTGCAATGATAACATCAAATTACTACTAAATTGTTCATAGATCTTTTTCTGTAACTATTTTCTATTCTGATTAATATTTTGTGCATAATTTAAAAGCAGCTAAATATTAAGGTTATTAAGAAATTGATACAAGTTTGAAAATAATTAACATATTGAAATATAACTGAAACATGATAAATGGAGCTTGGTGTAATTGACGGTTATAGACTTTGACTGAGTTGGAGAAATTAATTCTAATGCTTTCATCTTCACTAATAAGAAAAGCCCAAATTGTAACATTCAGTTATTGTATGCCAATTTAATTTTCAACCAACTAATGTCGCTAATTAAATGCCATCCAACTGGACCCCAGGATATGTTTTAAATTAATTTAAATCAATGGGTGGGGGTGAAAGTTAGCTGGGGAATTAATAGAGGGAGTGTAGACAACCGTGGAGAAACACTTGATATTATGGCTAATGGAAATTTTGTAGCACAATCTCCAAAAAGTAATGATCATATTTAAATATTATAATAGGTCAATTAAAGATAAATATCATGGAATCATAGAATCATAGAATGGTTACAGCACAGACGGAGGCCATTTGGCCTGTCGAGCCCGTGCCGACTCTCTGCATGAGCACTTATGGAACTTAAACTAGTAATTTGTCCTCGTGGTTTATTAGTTTCTTTAAATTTATTATCAAGATGTGCTTCCCTCTCCAAAGAACAAGTATATATAACAGTTGCCCCATTCTTCAGTGTGTTCTATATCAAGATATGATTTAAAATTGAAGAAAAGTTACATTTCTGATTATGCTGGCTTCTCAGATGTTTTGGGAGTCTTGACAATTTTGTAATGCGGTATATTTTTTTAATGTGTTTTAAAAAAAATATATAGTTTGACCTAGTTTTCTGTAAACAATGTTGTCTATAAATTGCGCTGCAACCATTTCTGGATGTATGGGTAGTTCGCACCACCCCCTGCCCCGCACCTGAATGGTGAGGACTGAGGCTCTCCAAATATTGGGACGTATTTTAGTATTGCTGGCCAAGCATGAAGAGCCCGCCTATGAAGAGGATTCAAAGATTGGGCCACTACGAGCATTACAGCAGTTCTCAATAACAACAACAAATTGCATTTATATAGTGCCTTTAATGTAGTCAACATTCTAAAGCGCTTCACATAAGTGATATCAGGCACAAAAATTGTCACTGAGACAAAGAAGGCAACGTTTGGACAAGTGACCCAACGCTTGGTCAAAGAGGTAGGTTTTAATGACTGCCTTAGAGGATGAAAAGGAGGGGAAGAGGTTTATGAAGGGATTGTAGAGTTTAGGGCCACCAATGATGGAGCGAAGCAAGTCGGGGACACACTAGAAACAAGAATTGGAGGAACACAGAACTCTTGGAATTTAGTAGGGCTGGAGGAAGTTACAAAGTAAAGGAGGGGTGAGGCCATGGAGGGATTTGAGCACAAGGGTCAGAATTTTAAAATCGAGATGATCCGGAGCCAATGTAGGTCAGCGAGCACAGTGGTGCTGGGTGACTGGGACTTGGTGCGAGTTAGGACACAGGCAGCAGAGTTTTGGATGAGCTCAAGGTTATGGAGGGTGGAAGGTGGGAGAACGGCCAGGAAAGCACTGAGATAGTCAATCTGAGGTAACAAAAGCATGGATGAAGGTTTCAGCAGCAAATGGGCAAGAGTGGAGACTGGCGATATTGTGGCGGTTTTAGTAGGTGGTCTTAATGATGGCGAGGATATGGGATCGGAAACTCTGCTCGGGCCAATTTGCAAATAGTCTGATTCAGGCTGAGACAGTGGCCAGGCAGAGGGATGGAATCGGTGACTAGGGAACAGTGTTTGTGGTGGAGGCCGAAGACATTGGCTTCGGTCTTACCAATGGTTATTTGGAGGAAATTTCTGCTCATCCAGTGCTGGATGTCAGATAAGCAACCTGTTAACACAACGATAGTGTGAACTGGGTTTGGGGCCGGGCTGGGGTCACGGTCAGTGGTCGTGGCCATGGTCTGGGATTTGGGGTCGGGAGAGGAGCCATTCATTTTCTATTAAGACAACGTATTGGGTATACAAATTTATAGGCCTGGATTTTCCGGGGGCCTATGACTGCAAATACATACCGTACGCAGTCGTAAGTGCCCCGCAAGTTCCGGGTTGTGACAGATCATCTGAATCCGCAGGAAAGGGACATTTGCTCGTGCAGGGTTGGGCTATTTGCCCAATTACTGTCCAGTGAATGCCCACAAAACCCTTACGCCGGTACCAGCAGGCGTAAGGCCTTATTTTTACCAGCATAAGGATTAAAGTAAATATTAAAATAATTTTTTTTAATGATTTAACCATGCAAAAATCTTTAAAATTAGTTTAGGTTATTTTTGGCCCCTTGAAAAATGTTTACAATTATTGTTCAAAAAATAAAATTTTTGTTTTAAATGTTTAATTAAATTGCGTTTTAATTAATTTTGACAATGTGATAATTTATTTTTATTCCAGTGTTGTGAAAGTGTGTTTTTTGGGGGGGGGTTCCGATTATGCTTATGGGGATTTCATACGTAAATGGAATCCCCATAACATAATGGGGATCCCCCTTTGTAATTGGTTGGGCCGGCCCATTTGATCCCAGGGATATTAACGAATGGAATGCGCCCCGGGATACATGGGCCTTTACATACTCGTACACCTGCCGGCCCAGGACCACGCGCCTTCGAAGGTATGGAGGTGCCAGGTAGGTGCGGAATTTAGTTGTGGTTCTGAGGCATTCGCCTGCGGGAAGCCTCCGACTGCAATTTCCATAGTTCTTAATCATTCAAATATTATGGAAGTGATATATAATCCAACATGTCTCACAATGGCCCAAAATTTCCCGTAGCAGGGAAACGATCGGCGTCCACTGTTAAATTAAACTTTTGTCAAACCATGTACATGCCCCTTTAATGGTACATAAATAAAGCAGGTGTATAACGAGAAATAAAGAGAGCAAAAGAAAGATTTGGTTCAGAAAATGTGAATAAAGAGACAGAAAAATTAACAAAAAGATATTTAAAAAAAAAATCTTCCAACAACAATTAAAACCTGAAAGAATGAGACTCCACACTTGTAATAGTTAATTTTCAGTGCCAGAGAGGTTGACTGGCAGCAATGAACACTTAGCATGTCATTAAAACGATACTTCGACCAGGCCAACATCCCCAGCATTGAAGCACTGACCACATTCGATCAGCTCCACTGGGCAGGCCACATTGTTCGCATGCCTGACACGAGACTCTCAAAGCAAGCGCTCTACTCAGAACTCCTTCACGGCAAACAAGCCAAAGGTGGGCAGAGGAAACGTTACATGGACACCCTTAAAGCCTCCTTGATAAAGTGCAACATCCCCACCGATACCTGAGATTCCCTGGCCAAAGACCGCCCTAAGTGAAGAAAGTGCATCCAGGAGGGCGCTGAGTCTCATCGCTCAGGCAGCAGAAAGAACATGCGGCAAACCAGTCCCACCCACCCCTTCCCTCAACGACTATCTGTCCAACCTGTGGCAGGGACTATGGTTCCCGTAATGGACTATTCAGTCACCTAACAACTCATTTTAAGAGTGGAAGCAAGTCTCCTCGATTCGAGGGACTGCCTGTGATGATGAAAACAATACATAAATTTGAAATGACTTTCTGTGGCGAGTTTATTTCGTACCTACCCTCTAAAATTTTGCTGTTGTGCACAACCAGTTTTTTCAAAGCACGGGACCTTTACATTTTTTGTGCCCATGTGCAGCGCAGCTTAGCGGGAACAGACAGCGAGATGCCATTTCCGCAAAGCTCACGGCGGAGTGGCGCAATCCGTAACCATCCTTTCGATTTCCGCGTTTAATCGCGCATCTGCCCTCATAGTAACATAGAAACATAGAAAATAGGTGCAGGAGTAGGTAATTCAGCCCTTCGAGCCTGCACTGCCATTCAATAAGATCATGGCTGATCATTCAGCTCAGTACCCCTTTCCTGCTTTCTCTCCATACCCCTTGATCCCCTTAGCCGTAAGGGCCATATCTAACTCCCTCTTGAATATATCCAATGAACTGGCATCAACAACTCTCTGCGATAGGGAATTCCATAGGTTAACAACTCTCTGAGTGAAGAAGTCTCTCCTCATCTCAGTCCTAAATGGCCTACCCCTTATCCTAAGACTATGTCCCCTGGTTCTGGACTTCCCCAACATCGGGAACATTCTTCCTGCATCTAACCTGTCCAGTCCCGTCAGAATCTTATACGTTTCGATGAGATCCCCTCTCATCCTTCTAAACTCCAGTGAATAAAGGCCCAGTTGATCCAGTCTCTCCTCATATGACAGCCCAGCCATCCCTGGAATCAGTCTGGTGAACCTTCGCTGCACTCCCTCACCTGAAGTTGTTGTGGCATTTCCACATAAATAATGGCAAACACTAGTAGAACATATTAGGCCAATGTCTCCAATCTAAATGCTAAAACATTAGGGGCTAGAAATTCAGTATCGCCCGTTTTGAGGTGGTGATGATGCCGGGGCGCCACCTTTAGCGCCGGGCGATGGCTACACCTAAAAGTGCGATGTTCAGTTGTATCGCCCCAAGAGGAGAGTGGCATGCTAAGGGAAGCGTTCCACACCCCTCTTCGGGTGCTAACAGAGCGATAGCGCAGGAGGCCTGCTCAATTTTTGGCACTAGGATGCTGGCTGAAGATGAAAAGATTTATCCTGTTCAATCACACTTATAATCCTCAATCACACTTCCCCACTCCTGCAACAAGTAAATAAAAGTTGAAAAAGTGAAATTTCAGCACTTGCATTGCACTCCGGACGATATCGACCCCGGGATCGTCACTGGACCGACTGCTTTCCCCCGCTGGTCTCAGCGCCAGACGTTACGGCAGGCGAAAGAGTCAATTTTGGAAATGCGGGGAATACGGGGGCGTTGCACACTTGGTGACATCACCGAGTGGGCGGCGCTAGCGAGCGCAGCGCAAACTGTCAGCGCCGCCACTAAACCTTCACTGAAGTTTGCGGCAAGCGCTGACAGCAGGACGCTCGGGCCACAGGTGCTTAGCGCCCCGTTAGCTCTCCCTCTGGGGCACTAACGGGTGGCGCTATCCAACCAAATTTCTCCCCCTTAATGTTACATACATACATAGAATTACGTAGAATCTACAACTCAGAAACTGGCCATTCGACCCAACTGGTGTTTATGGTCCATACGAGCCTCACCCCACACTACTTCATCTAACCCTATCAGCATAACCTTCTAGTCCTTTCTTCCTCATGTGTTTATCTAACTTCCCATTTAATGCATGTATGCTACTTGCCTCAACTACTCCTTGTAAATGATATTGATAATGTTAAATGATACTGATACTTTGTGATGCCTCTCCAAAAGGAGAATATAATTAAAAAACATTTCAAAAAACATTTCATTCTTGCATGGAAGAGGAAAATGTTGATTCCTATCTTTCGCTCAGGGTTGAACATTTAGTTATTAGTTATTTCACAAGATAATTATGAATGAAAGTGGCCAGTCCAGTAAAGAACTGCGGCTACAGTCGGATAGTTTATACTACAACCTACTTGTTATTGTGTCCGTATGAGAAAAAGAGTTGAAGAGCTTCTTGGAGGTTGCCACTGCAACCCGAGAGGGAAGTATACATCATGCTGAGATTCGCAGAATCGTACAATCACACAGCACAGAAGGAGGCCATTCAGCCCATCGTGCCTGTGCCGGCTCTTTGAAAGAGCTATCCACTTAGTCCCACTCCCGTGCTCTTTCTGCAGAGCTCTGCAAAGTTATCCCCTTCAAGTATTTATCCAATTCCTTTTTGAAGGGTATTATTGAATCTGCTTCCACCGCCCTTTCAGGCAATGCGTTCCAGGTCACAACTCGCTGCGTGAAACGAATTCTCCTCATTCCCCCCCCGGTTCTTTTGCCAATTGCGTTAAATCTGTGTCCGCTGGTTACCAACAGTCCTGCCGGTGGAAACTGTTTCTCCTTATTTACTATACCATAACCATTCATAATTTTGAACACCTCTATAAAATCTCCACTTATCCTTCTTTGCTTGAAGGAGAACAACCCCAGCTTCTCTCGACTCGCCACATAATTGACGTCCCTCATAAATGCTTCACTATCATTCTCATAAATCTCTACTGCACCCTCTTCACTAATGGAAGTCGGGAGAGGAGGCTGGTGGTCCGGGATGAGGGATTGAAGTTCCGAAGCGGCGCTGGTTGGGTTGGGAGGAGTCTCAAACCTACTTTGTAACAGGCGATCCCGAGGATTGGTTTCCAAGTGTGCAGCCCATGATAGCTTTGGCTACCTCAGGACAAATTAATCTTGGTGAGGAAACCTCAAGCAATGTCTTATTTTCATATGCAAAGGCTAAACGCCTGCTTCAGGAATGTATAAAGGGCGTATCTTGCTTATCCTTCCGCTCAGTGTCAGCTGTGGCTCAGTGGGCAGCACTCTCGCCTCTGAGTTGGAAGTTTGTGGGTTTAAGTCCCACTCCAGGGACTTGAGCACATAAATCTAAGCTGACACTCCCAGTGCAGTGCTGAGGGAGCGCTGCACTGTCGGAGGTACCGTCTTTCAGATAAGACGTTAAACCGAGGCCCTGTCTGATTTGTCAGGTGGATGTAAAAGATCCCTTGGCACTGTTTCGAAGAAGAGCAGGGGAGTTATCCCCGGTGTCCTGGTCAATATTTATCCCTCAATCAACATAACAAAAAACAGATTGCCTGGTCGTTATCACATTGCTGTTTGTGGAAGCATGCTGTGCGCAAATTGGCTGCCGTGGTTCCCACATTACAACAGTGACTATACTCCAAAAGTACTTCATTGGCTGTAAAATGCTTTGAAACGTCCGGTGGTCGTGAAAGGTGCTATACAAATGCAAGTCTTTCTTTATATGTTGGGTTCGGACCACTTCCAGACGGAAATGTGCACATACTTCCTTCCCACCATATTGTAGTGTCAGTAGTCTGAGTATTGTCCGAAAATCAGCATTTGAGTTTTATTAAGGAATGGGGAAGCAGTTTGCATTTCCCAGAACACACTTGTGGAAAACTAACATTTGGTGTTCTGTGGAGGTTATCTGGAATTTTCTGTCAAGTCCATGATTTTAAACCTTCCCAGCTCTTGGCATAAGTATTCAATGATGCTGCACCTGTTTTACAGGTATTCCTGCTGCTCCTGGCCCCACAACAGTCACACGTTTTAATGTTGGGCTGTTAATAAAATGCTGCCATCATGGCATGGGGTGCTACTGTTGAAAGGGGTATCCAGGGCATGACAGCAGTCTGGCAATCTGAGACATTTCACAGGCAAAACAATCACAAAACACAGGAGCTAAGGGAATGTACAAGGGTGAATAGTTTGTCCAAAGAATGTTGGTTTGATAACATTGGTTTGGGATTTATTGTTGGTTTTTATATTTACAGGGAATGAGAAAGAAATAAATAATTGATGAGTGAAAGAGGACCATGTGTTGGGCATTGTCAGCAGGCTGGTAAGGAGTGTGGGACTACTTGTGAATGGAGACTTCAGGGCCGAAACTGGTCTGTTGTGCGCCTCCTGTTAGTGCCTCCGGGGGGCGCTAGCAGGGTGGCAATGTGTTTACGTCTGGGAGGGCGCTACTGGCTTCCGCCAAACTGTGCGGGAGTTAGCGCAGTCGCGAATGCAGTAGCGCCACGCCCCTGCTGGTAGTGCTCCACGCGGCGACCCCTACAGTGGAAATTGGTCAGCGACCCGCGAGGCTGCCCGTGTGCGAAGTCAGCGCCAGCCTCACGTGTCGCAAGCCGGTCTGCACTCAGCTCTCGGGGCGAAGGTTCAAAGGGGAGGTTCACTGCGCCGCGCTACCATTTTTAAAAAATCCGACCCACCGCTCGTCTGTATAGTGCCCCGATCCTGCCCCGAGAGGAAGTGGAGCACGCGACATTGCAATCCACTTATCCTCAGGGGCAGTGACCCCAATTTAGGTCGCGGGGTGGGACTTCTGCGCCAGGCACAGGAAGTTACCCAATTTCTCGGCCTCAGAGTTGTGGTTAGTGAAATCAGTTCACAATCAGCTGATCTCTTAAAAATATGTTCCCTTGTTTGCTGCATCTCCTCCTCCTTTTTCTCTTCCTCCTCTTTATCATCCTCTTCCTGCTCCATCTTCTCAATTTCTTAATGTGCAGGTGGTGGCAAGGACAGATCCCTCATAATGACAACGTTTTGCAGCATGCAAAATATGATCACATATCTGGATACGGGCTCAGGGCTGTACTGCAGGGCTCCTCCTGAACGGTTCAGGCAGCGGAAGCATTGTTTCAGGATGCCTATTTCTTGGTCAATGATGCTCCTTGTGGCAGGGTGGCTCTTACTGTAGGCTTGCCCTGCAGCTGTGTGTGGGGTCCTGACAGGAGTTATGAACCAAGTCTGGAGGGGTTATCCTTTGTTGCCCAATAGCCGGCCATTAACCGGCTTGGAATAAAGGTGGCACAGCGGACTGTGTAGGGTATTTGTTTTGTTGACTCTACTCTGATTCTTAGACCTCGGAAAGGACAACACGTGGCACAAAATTTTAGGCTTAACCCAGTGTCAGTTTTATTACGCAACAAAAACTGACTGAAAACTACAGGACCAGACTGCTGAGAGAAATTTGACTTTAGACATACAATCACCATTCCTGGTTGTAGCTATTGTGGGTTCGTGGTCATTGGTTTCGTGACCGGTTGGTTCTCCTTCTATCCGTTCTCTGCAGCGCCTGTTCCTTTCGTGTCCTTCTGTCTCTTCCTTCTGCTTCTGTGTTCCTTCCTGTGTTCTCTGCTTGCTGTTGCTTCTCCTGTTCTTCCTCCTGCTTCTGCTGTTTGTGTCCGTATATTTATATCCAGGTTTTGAATCAGTTTCCCGCTGTGACGAAATTCGATTATCGATCCGTTTAACTGGTTGGTGATGAGGTTGAAGGCTCCGAATTTGCATGCGGAGTTGACAATGCAAAATATATTTCCTTATGCTGAATGCTATTAGCCCAAAAATTTGCACTTTGTGGGATGTCTCCTGTGGCTGTTTACCCCACCCTGGTCAATCAAGTTCAGGGCCTCACGTAACAATGCCATTGTTGTTATGCATGAAGTCAGTTTTGGTTCCTGACCACAGGATATCCTTAATTGTCCAGTTTAATTCCAAAGCTTGTATCAATCAATTTTTAGTTCATGATCTGCATTTTTCTGAAGATTAGTAGCCTTACAACTGATGGAGAATGAATGAAATCATGATTTCTGCCGGGACAGCGGGCACAGACCTGCATGCTGAGCCTACGTGGTCGTAAACCAGTTGCATGTTGAGGAAGTTGAATCCTATCAATTGGTGCATTTTTCAGGGTTTCCATGGAGAGTGCGCAAGGCAGTGGGTATGCTGTCAGTGGCAGCAGCTAGAGTAGTAAACCAACAACTCGCCTGTAAGTCCTGCGTGATCACTATAAATGACGCTGGCGAGGGGGCCTCGATGTCGGTTGCCATCATGCTCTGCTGAACGAGGTCAGCACATGGCTTCCGATTCACTGGGCCATCCGACACGGCAGTTTAGGAAACAGCGTTGCACACTCATCCAGGTGGATACCTCCAGCCTCTGAACCTTGCTGGCGAGCGATACTCCCGCAAGCACTCATTCCTGCTCCAAGATGGCGTGTACTGGCCGTCGGAGGTGTGCACGTGCATCTTAGATGCCATTTTGGGTATTTGGGTGGCCGCGCAGTGACGGGTGCTGCTTGGACCACTTTCTCGGCCAAGTCTTTCGTTGTCTTTCGTCACTTTTTCTATTGACCCATGGCAGCATTGTGAGAGCCGGTCACACCTCAATGGAACTGCTGGCTTGCTCAGAATCCACGCATGCCCAACATCAGTACCCAGCTCATGCTATAAGAGTTTCAACCCTGATGTCAGCTTGCTCACCCTTCCCAAAAGAAGAAAAATCCACTTTTTCAATTAGATTTAAGACCGCCAGTACAAACAAATTGGATAAGTGGAGTGGGACTGTCGGCTGTCAGAGCCAATCAATCAGACGTTAACTTTCTCTCACCGTCACTTACACACAAACTGAAAGCAGAAAAGTTTTAAGATAAGTCATTTATTTCAAGAGGGTAATGGTATAAAATAGCAGACAAAGAAATGAAACTTGTGTTACACGCTTGTTGTTAACCTGTGGAATTCTCTACCGCAGAGAGCTGTTGAGGCCAGTTCATTGGATATATTCAAGAGGGAGTGAGATATGGCCCTTACGGCTAAAGGGATCAAGGGGTATGGCCCAACAGTAGTTTTGGCCTCAGTGTTTTAAGTTTCATAAACTGAAATTGTTTGAAACATAGAAACATAGAAAATAGGTGCAGGAGTAGGCCATTTGGCCTTTCGAGCCTGCACCACCATTCAATAAGATCATGGCTGATTATTCACCTCAGTACCCCTTTCCTGCTTTCTCTCCATACGCATTGATCCCTTTAGCCATAAGGGCCATATCTAACTCCCTCTTGAAGATATCCAATGAACTGACATCAACAACACTCTGCGGTAGAGAATTCCACAGGTTAGCAACTCTCTGAGTGAAGAAGTTTCTCCTCATCTCGGTTCTAAATGGCTTGCCCCTTATCCTAAGACTGTGACCCCTGGTTCTGGACTTCCCCAGTATCGGGAACATTCTTCCTGCATCTAACCTGTCCAGTCCCGTCAGAATTTTTTATGTTTCTATGAGATCCCCTCTCATTCTTCCAAACTCCAGTGAATACAGGCCCAGTCGATCCAGTCTCTCCTCATATGTCAGTCCTGCCATCCCGGGAATCAGTCTGGTGAACCTTCGCTTCACTCCCTCAATAGCAAGAACGCCCTTCCTCAGATTAGGAGACCAAAACTGAACACAATATTCCAGGTGAAGCCTCACCAAGGTCTTGTACAACTGCAGTAAGGCCTCCCTGCTCCTATATTCAAATCCCCTAGCTATGAAGGCCAACATGCCATTTGCCTTCTTCACCGCCTGCTGTACCTGCATGCCAACTTTCAATGACTGATTAACCATGACACCCAGGTCTTGTTGCACCTCCCCTTTTCCTAATCTTCCGCCATTCAGATAATATTTTGCCTTCGTGTTTTTGCCACCAAAGTAGATAACCTCACATTTATCCACATGATACTGCATCGGCCATGCATTTGCCCACTCAACTAATCTGTCCAAGTCCCCCTGCAGCCTCTTAGCATCCTCCTCACAGCTCACACCGCCACCCAGTTTAGTGTCATCTGCAAACTTGGAGATATTACACTCAATTCTTTCATCTAAATCAGTTTAATTGATTAGTCATCTAAAGTGAGAAGAAAATGGATACAGTTTGGGTGTGACTCTTTAGAAATGCTCAGTTGCAAGGTTTTATTTTGATGACTGACTCATCCTTATCCCTCCAAAAGCTCCTTAAAATTAAAAATTGCTTATTTAACTGAGTTAATCCAGATTGAACCCCCATTTTCCTCAGGGCTGTTGTGGATTCAGATGGAACAGGTTCTTTAATTAATTCACAGAATGTGGGTATTACTGGCATGGCTGCATTTATTGCCCATTCTTCTGAGAACATGGTGGTGGGCCTTCTTCTTCAATCAGTGGTAGTCCTTTGATACAATTAAATGGCTTGCTAGGCCACTTCAGAGGGCAGTTAAGAGACCTTAGTGTGAAACTGGAGTTTGTCTCGTTACAGTAGAATTCACCTAGGTCCGTGCTGTAAAAAGTTTCACAGTCTGCTAGTCGGTTCTCCACTATTTCTGAGTGGTTTTTCATGTCTTCTTCCGTGAAGACATACACAAAGTATTTGTTTAATTTCCCTGTCAATTCCTTATTCCCCATTATAGTTTCTCCTGTCTCATCCTGTAAGGGACCCACATTTACTTTCACTAATATTTTCCTTTTTACAAATCTATAGAAGCTTTAACAGTCTGTTTTTATGTCTCTCACTGGTTTACTCTCATATTCTATTTTCCCTTTCTTTGTAAATTTCTTGGTCTTCCTTTGCTGAAGACTAAAATCTTCCCAATCCCCAGACTTATTGCTCTTTTTGGCAACATTATAAGTCTCTTCCTTTGATCTAATGCTATTTTTAGCAACTCTTGTTAGTCACGGTTGGACCACTTTTCCTGTGGAGTTTTTTGCTTTAAAGGAATGAATATTTGTTGTAAATTATGTATTAATTCTTTAACTGCTAGCCATTGCTTGTCTACCATCATACCTTTTAATGTAGTTTCCAAATCTACCTTAGCCAACTCACCCCTCATACCTACATAATTTGCTTTGTTTAGATTTAAGACCCTAGTTTCAGATTTAACAAAATCAATTTCAAACTTAATATAAAATTCTATCATATTATGGTCAATCTTCCCTAAGGGACCCTTTACTATAAGGTTATTAATTAACCCTTTCTCATTGCATAATAGTAGATCTAAAATAGCTGGTTCCCTAGTTGCTTCCTCTTCATACTGATCCAGAAAACGATCTTGTATATATTCCATTAATTCGTCCTCCACATTATTATTGCAAGTTTGGTTTGCCCAGTCAATATGTAGATTAAAGTCCACCATGATTACCATATTACCTTGTTGCATGCACCTCTAATTTCCTGATTTATACTCTGCCCTATATTACGACTACTGTTTGGGAGCCTATAAACAACTCCCACCAATGTTTTCTGCCCTTGCTGTTTCTTAGCTCCACCCAAACTGATCCTATTTCTTGATTTTCGGAGCTAAGATCCTTTCTCTTTGCTGTCTTTATCTCCTCCTTTATTATCAGGGCTACCCATCCTCCTTTTCCAATTTTCCTATCTCTTCTACAAGTTGAGTATCCTGGAATATTTAATTCCCAACCTTGGTCACTTTGCACCCACATCTCCGTAATGGCTATTAGATCAAACCTATTAATTTCTATCTGCGCTATTAATTCATCTATTTTGTTGAAAATGCTTCATGCATTCAAATATTGTGCCTTTAGCTTTGACTTTTTTCTATTTTTCCCTGATGTCACCTTAATCACTGATGCCCTATTACCTTTGTTACTCTCTCTGTCCCTTCCTGATCAACTCTGTTTATGTTACAACCAAAATTGTTCTCTGCTCTAGAGCCTTGACATTTCTCTTGCTGCTTTTAAAGTAACACTTTCGTGACTCCTCCCACCACCCCTCCATTAGTTCAAAGCCCTATCTACTGCCCCAGTTATTTGATTCACCAGGACACTGATTCCAGCCCAGTTTAAGTGGAGCCCGTCCCAACGGAACAACTCTCTCTTTCCCCAGTACTGGTGCCAATGCTCCATGGCGCAAAACCCCTGCCAAGAACACCACTCTTTGAGCCACAGTATTTCAGTTAGCCCTGGAATGCAGGGCAGCAGAGACCTGCTTAATGCAGCTGAGTACTGCAGACTGCGGGATGAGGGTGAGTCCCCTGCAGCAGACTGGAAAGAGCCAGTAGCAAAGACCTTGACAAGAAATCAAGGAGAGTCAGTATAGATTTGTTAAGAGAAGGTCGTGTCTGACTAACTTGATTTAATTTTTTGAGGAGGTAACAAGGAGGGTCGATGAGGGTAGTACGCTTGATGTAGTGTAAGCGGATTTTATCAAGGCTTTTGATAAGGTCCCACATGGCAGACTGGTCGTGAAAGTAAAAGCCCATGGGATCCAGAGCAAAGTAGAAAGTTAGATCCAAAATTGGCTCAGTGGCATGAAGCAAAGTTAATGGTCGATGGGTGTCTTTGTGACCGGAAGGCTGTTTCCAGTCGGGTTCCGCAGGGCTAGAGTACTGTGTGCAGTTCTGGTCACCACATTACAGGAAATATGTGATTGCATTCGAGAGGGTACAGAGGAGATTTACGAGGATGTTGACTGGACTGGAGAATTGTGGCTATGAGGATAGATTGGATAGGCTGGGGGGTGTTTTCTCTGGAACAGAAGAGGCTGAGGAGAGACCTTATTGAGCTGTATAAAATTCTGAGAGGTCTAGATAGAGTGGATAGGAAGGACCTATTTCCCTTAATGTTTTCACCCAGAGGGTGATGAGAGTCTGGAATTCACTGCCTGAAAGGGTGGTAGAGGCAGAAACCCTCACCACATTTAGAAAATACTTGGATGTGCACTTGAAGTGCCGTAACCTACAAGGCTATGGACCAAGAACTGGAAAATAGGATTCGGCTGGATAGCTCTGTTGGCCACATGGACACAATGGGCCGAATGGCCTCCTTCCATGCTGTACAGTTCTATGATTCTATGACGGCTGTGTGACTTTGTGATCCACCGGGAGAAGCATAGACCCCTGGTACAGGAGGTCCCCTTACAGCAGGTTACTGATGTCGGAGACAGCTTGCCTGGTGAAGCGAAGCCTCCAGAGTCACTGCTCCTCAGTCAGGTCCTGGAAAGTTACCCTGGGACTGTACACCCTGTGTGCTGCATATGGCTCCTACACTCAGCCCTCCTCACCTGGTATCTTCTGAGAGGTACCGCCCCCTGAGACACATGAGGAAACTCCGACACCTCTGAGGAGAACCCTCAGACCCTTCTTCCTCCGACTGTTCCTCTCTACAAAAAGGACTGGAAATAATAGCAGCTGTGATGATGACAGAAAGATTTCTGAGATAAAGCAAGGAAGGAAATGATGAGAGATGCCATCTTGACACTAGAGACCCTCCTGGCAAGTCAGACGGTGAAGATCCATTGACCCACTGTGTTGCTGTTGTCTGACCCTTTATGTAGCATAAATGAGGCTATGATCCCACTAGATTTTACTCGCAGTTTTCAAGCTGGGTTGGCATCCTGCTTGGTGCAAGTTAAAATCGTCCTTTGGGCCGTGATTTTTATAGGATAAATAGACTCCTGCCTGCCTGGAACAGGCTGCCCTCACTAACAGGCTTTCTGCACAGTCTAAATGCCGTCGGGCGGGAATGCTTCTGGAATGTGCTGCAAACTCCCTGACTGCCATTTTAACTCCACGCTTGCTCAGTTTGCGTTGAGCGGGCTGGGGTAAAATCGGGGCTTTAATTCAACATCCTGAATCTTTACTTCTATTCATGTCTGCTGTGGTTCAGTGGGTAGCACACTCACCTCTGAGTCAGAAGGTTGTGGGTTCATGTTCCACTCCAGGAACTTAAGCACATAAATCTAGGCTGACGCTCCAGTCCAGTGTTGAGGGAGGTGCTATCTTTCGGATGAGATGTTAAACCGAGGTCCTGTCTGCTCTCTCAGGTGAATGTAAAAGATCCCAGGGCACTATTTCAAAGAAGAGCAGGGGAGTTACCCTCAGTGTCCTGGTCAATATTGATCCCTCAATCAACATAACAAAAAACAAATTATATGGTCATTATCACAGTGATGTGTGTGAGCTTGCTTGTATGCAAATTGGCTGCTGCATTTCCTACATTACAACAGTGACTACACTCCAAAAGTACTTCATTGGCTGTAAAGTGCTGTGAGACGTCCGGTGGTGGTGAAAGGTGTGAGAGGCTCCTATTTCTTATGAAAGTCTTTCTTTCTTTTGCTTCACGCCTTCCACAAACTACAAACTTAAATAATGTTCTTGAAGTGAGCAAGTTGACATTCAACCAGTCGTAAACAGCAAGAGGAGAAACATAAAACTGATGATCCATTTGGATCTTAAAATGCCAAAATTTAAGCTACTGACAATTTAAACAGTATTTTAAATTAGCGCCCTTGCTATAAAACATTTGAGCCTTGCTAACTATCCTCTCAATTGCGGTATTAAGCGTCCCATTGTGACCTTTATCTATGCCTTTTCTGGTCACTACCCTAAACTGGCTGCAATAAGGACATTGCATTAGAGCCAATTGCAGTACTGGCAATTTGATCTTTATCCATGGCAACTGCTGATTCAATCATAGCTGGTACACTTTTGTGGCTGTGTTTCTCAGTGAATACTGATGGATACATTGTCTAAGAAGCATAATTGAAACCACTGTAGCACTACCTCAATTATCGCTCCTCGGGTTCATTCTTGCAATGAAGCTTATGTGATTAATATGATTCTTGAACTAAATGGTAGAGATCATTTCAACTAACAAATGTCATATTAATTTTGCAATTTAGCTGAATCATTTTAGACAACTGAAATATACCTTATGCTGATAAATTAGTTCCATTAAAGGGGCAGTGCTTGAAAACAGGAACAATCATCACCAAAATTTTTTCAGAGCAACCGTGTTGGACATTGCAGCACATTCAAGCTGTCCAACATAAAACTCGTGACCTAAAGAACAGATGATGGGTGGAAAAAGCACAGGAGATCCAGCATCTAGTTGACAATCCCGATGTGCGTGGATTTTTTTAGCGCAGTCAAGACCACCTACGGCCCAAGCACCCAAGGTTCTATTCCACTGAGAGCTAAGAATGGAGAGGTGCTCATCAAGGACAAAGGAGCACTTCGAAGATCTCCTTAACCAAGACTCTGTCTTTGATGTGAGTGTTCTCGACTCCATCCCGCAGCATGCTACCAGCCACCACCTCGGCACAATCCCAGCCTGGCATGAGGTTGGAAAGGCCATCCGACAACTGAAAAGCAACAAGGCCTCAGGAGCAGATGGAATCCCTGCCGAAGCACTAAAGCATGGCGGAGAAGTACTCTTGGTGCAAAGCCATAATCTCATCTCATGTATCTGGAAAGAAGAGAGCATGCCAAGGGATTTCAGAGATGCCGTAATCATGATCATCTTCAAGAAAGGTGACAAGTCCGACTGTGGTAATTACAGAGGAGTTTCCCTGTTGCCTGCTGCAGGGAAAATCATCGTAAGAATCCTCCTCAAGTGTCTCCTCCCAGTGACTGAAAAGCTCCTCCCAGAGTCGCAATGCAGATTTTGCCCACTAAGGGGTACAACGGACATTATCTTCACCGCGTGACAAATCCAAGAAAAATATAGGGAGCATCATCAACCTCAGTATATGACTTTCTTTGACCTCACAAAGGCCTTCAACTCTGTCAACTATGAGGGATTATGAAGTGTCCTCCACAAATTCGGCTGTCCTCTATACTCAGCCTGCTTCACGATGACATGCAAGCCATGATTCTTATCAATGGATCAACCACAGACCCAATACAAGTGCAGACTGGGGTCAAGCAAGGCCGTGTCATCACACCAATGCTCTTCTCAATCTTTCTCGCTGCTATGCTTCATCTCACCTTTAACAAGCTCCCTGCTGCAGTGAAGTTAATCTACAGGACAAGTGGGAAATTGTTCAACCTCCGTTGCCACCAATCTAAATCCAAGGTTGTTCCAACATCTGTCATTGAATTACAATATGCAGACGACGCTTGTGTTTGTGCACACTTGGAGGCCGAACTCCAAACCATCGTTGACACCTTCACTGAAGCATATGAGAGCCTGGGCCTTATATTAAACATCCATATGACAAAGGTTCTCTACCAACCTGCCCCCTCCACACAGCACTGCTCCCCAATTATCACGATCCATGACGAGACCTTGGACAATGTGGACCACTTTCCATACCTCGGGAACTTACTATCAGCAAGGACAGACATTGATGACGAAGTCCAACACCACTTTCAGTGTGCCAGTGCGGCCTTCGGTCACCTGAGGAAGAGAGTGTCCGAAGACCAGAATCTCAAACCCGGCACCAAGCTCATGTTCTACAGTGCAGTAGTGATACCCGCCCTCCTATATGCTTCAGAGGCATGGACCATGTACAGCAGGCACCTCAAAGCACTGGAGAAGTACCACCAACATTGCCGCCGCAAGATCCTGCAAATTCACTGGCGGGATAGTGTAGGACAATTGTTTCATCCTGGATTAATTTGCAGCAGGCAAGGACAATTAGTTAACACTACCGGCTACTTCTCAGAGTTTGACACTGAAAAATAATGACAAGACACCAATAAGTATAGTTCCCACTGTGCGTGGCAGTCTTTACTGAGTCTGATCAACCTGTTATCAATGTTACACCTCTCAGTCTGTCCCTGGTGCTGCTAAGCTACATTATAGTTAGCAGTTCCTCAGTTCTCTGCATGCTCACGGTCATCCCAGTGACGTGTCGTGATGCATGTCTTCAGATGACTGACCGGGTCACCCTTCCTTGATTGCAGCCGTGTTCACACTCGTCGTTACTGAGTCTCTGCCTCAGCTTCCCTGCACACTCACGATCGACCTGGTGGTCTGACGGGTTCGTGGCCCTCAACTACTGATGACCAACCATGTCACCTTTCTCTGACGAACTGCCGCCTTCTGTCCCCTTGTCGTCTGTGTATTTTATCACCGTCTTTTCTCAGCTGTTGTTTTCATGGCTACCTGTCACTCATCGAAGTCCTTCCTTTGACCCATCGATGCTCTATCTTCTTTGTGAGCACATATTTCGCACTTCAGAAACTGGCCTATTGTCCAACCTCGCGCTATCATGGACCTCACTGTGTTCACTATCGGTGATTACATTTCGACAAAAAGGTTTGCTCAGTACCAATGTTTGCAGTCCACAAAAGGTTTCTTACAGTTCCATTGTGTTGGGGTTTCTCTACAGATTAATATTAAGCTGTTTAATCAAGTGTCTCCAAGCGTTCTTACATCGTCAGTATTTCTAGCTTTTGTGTTTTACGCATTTTATTCAGAATGTTTAAAACGGTCCGTCACAGAGTTCGATGTCCTGGGCCTTACACTGGGTTCAAGCCCTACAATAGGCACACCAACATCAGAGTTCTCTCTCAGGCCAACATCCCCAGCATCGAGGCATTGACCACGCTCAATCAGGTCTGATGGACAGGCCACATTGTCCGCATGCCCGATACTAGACTCCCGAAACAAGCACTCTACTCCGAGCTACGTCACGGCAGGCGAGTCCCAGGAGAGCAGAAAAAACGCTTCAAGGACACCCTCAAAGCCTCCTGGAAAAAATCCAACATCCTTACTGACTCTTGAGAATCCCTGGCCCAAGATCGCTCAAAGTGGAAGAGAAGCATCCGAGAAGGCGCCAAACACTTCGAGTCTCTTTGCCAGGAGCACGCGGAAGCCAAGTACAAACCACGGAAGGAGCATACGACAAATCAAGCACCCCACCCACCCGTCCCTCCAACCACCGTCTGCCCCACCAGTGACTGAGACTGTATATCCCGCATTGGTCTCATCAGTCACCTTAGAACTCATTTTAGTGTGGAAGCAAGTCATCCTCTGCTCTGGGGAACTGCCTAAGTAGAAGAGGAGATTCAAGCTGTTAAAATTTAAATAGTTCTGTCTAAATCTAAGGGTTGCTCAGGCTCAACCAGACTGTACTAAACCATGGCCTTGGAAATAGCGGATGCATTGACAGTCATTTTCCAACATTCCATTGACTCTGGATCAGTTCCTATCGAGTGGAGGGTAGCCAATGTAACCCCACTTTATAAAAAAGGAGGGAGAGAGAAAACAGGGAATTATAGACCGGTCAGCCTGACCTCAGTAGTGGGTAAAATGATGGAATCAATTATTAAGGATGTCATAGCAGCACATTTGGAAAATGGTGACATGATAGGTCCAAGTCAGCATGGATTTGTGAAAGGGAAATCATGCTTGACAAATCTTCTGGAATTTTTTGAGGATGTTTCCAGTAAAGTGGACAAAGGAGAACCAGTTGATGTGGTATATTTGGACTTTCAGAAGGCTTTCGACAAGGTCCCACGCAAGAGATTAATGTGCAAAGTTAAAGCACATGGGATTGGGGGTAGTGTGCTGACGTGGATTGAGAACTGGTTGTCAGACAGGAAGCAAAGAGTAGGAGTAAATGGGTACTTTTCAGAATGGCAGGCAGTGACTAGTGGGGTACCGCAAGGTTCTGTGCTGGGGCCCCAGCTGTTTACATTGTACATTAATGATTTAGACGAGGTGATTAAATGTAGTATCTCCAAATTTGCGGATGACACTAAGTTGGGTGGCAGTGTGAGCTGCGAGAAGGATGCTATGAGGCTGCAGAGTGACTTGGATAGGTTAGGTGAGTGGGCAAATGCATGGCAGATGAAGTATAATGTGGATAAATGTGAGGTTATCCACTTTGGTGGTAAAAACAGAGAGACAGACTATTATCTGAATGGTGACAGATTAGGAAAAGGGAAGGTGCAACGAGACCTGGGTGTCATGGTACATCAGTCATTGAAGGTTGGCATGCAGGTACAGCAGGCGGTTAAGAAAGCAAATGGCATGTTGGCCTTCATAGCGAGGGGATTTGAGTACAGGGGCAGGGAGGTGTTGCTGCAGTTGTACAGGGCCTTGGTGAGGCCACACCTGGAGTATTGTGTACAGTTTTGGTCTCCTAACTTGAGGAAGGACATTCTTGCTATTGAGGGAGTGCAGCGAAGATTCACCAGACTGATTCCCGGGATGGTGGGACTGACCTATCAAGAAAGACTGGATCAACTGGGCTTGTATTCACTGGAGTTCAGAAGAATGAGAGGTGACCTCATAGAAACGCTTAAAATTCTGACGGGTTAGGACAGGTTAGATGCAGGAAGAATGTTCCCGATGTTGGGGAAGTCCAGAACCAGGGGTCACAGTCTAAGGATAAGGGGTAAGCCATTTAGGACCGAGATGAGGAGAGACTTCTTCACCCAGAGAGTGGTGAACCTGTGGAATTCTCTACCACAGAGAGTAGTTGAGGCCAATTCACTAAATATATTCAAAAGGGAGTTAGATGAAGTCCTTACTACTCGGGGGATCAAGGGGTATGGCGAGAAAGCAGGAAGGGGGTACTGAAGTTTCATGTTCAGCCATGAACTCATTAAATGGCGGTGCAGGCTAGAAGGGCTGAATGGCCTGCTCCTGCACCTATTTTCTATGTTTCTATGATATCCTATTAAATCCAGCTTACAATCTTCTCTTTTCGAGAGAAAAAGAGCCCCAGCCTGTTCATCCTTTTCTGATAGCTATAACCTCTCTCAGTTCTGGTATCATCCTTCTAAATCTTTTTCGCTCCTTCTCCCGTGGCTCTATATCCTATTGTATTACGGAGACCGGAACTGTGCACAGTACTCCAAGTGCGGTCTAACCAAGATTCAATATCCGTTTAACATATATTCTGCTTTTGAATTGTATTCCTCTAAAAATTAACCCCAGTGCTTTATTTGCATTTTTTTAATGGCTTTGTCACCAAGCGTTGCTACTTTTGTGAATCTGTACCCCTAGATGCCTTTTCTCCTCTGCCCCATTTAGACTCGATGGGGCTGAAATTGCCATCCGCCCCAAACGGGGCACACCTACCGATTTCTAAGTGTTTTGTCTGCCCAATGCATGAGTGGACAATCCAAGGAAATTCAGCTCATTATTTTTTTTTGGAGCAGGGCAGATGTGGGGTCATCAGAGGGACGGAAGTATAGGCAGGTTGGAACGGCCGGCGCTCCAAGTCATCAGCGTGCGTTGTGTCCCTCTCCTTCAGTTAAAGGGGAGACCGCTGCAAACTCTGCAGTCACTTTAGTGGCAAACACTGGGCCACCAGGAAGGGTTTTGGCCAAGCCAACGGCATGGCACCCAAGAGGGGTTGCCGGGCTCCCTGTTGTCGGCCCGGCCGAACCCGTGGCGCCATTATCGGGCCGACAATTAAAACTAAAATGGCAGCCGTGGCCGTGCGCCCTCTCCTTTAAGGAAGACAGGCCGCCCAGCCACAAGAAGCTTTCGGGAAAGCTTTTGCGGGTACCGCACTGCAGCTGATTTCTTCCCGCCCCGTCGGGCACGTGCCGACCCCTTACCGACATGGTACATCAATCATTGAAAGTTGGCATGCAGGTACAGCAGGCGATGAAGAAGGCAAATGGCATGTTGGCCTTCATAGCTAGGGGATTTGAGTATAGGAGCAGGGAGGTGTTACTGCAGTTGCACAGGGCCTTGGTGAGGTCTCACCTGGAATATTGTGTTCAGTTTTGGTCTCCTAATCTGAGGAAGGACGTTCTTGCTATTGAGGGAGTGCAGCGAAGGTTCACCAGATTGATTCCCGGAATGGCAGGATTGACATATGAAGAGAGACTGGATCGACTGGGCCTGTATTCATTGGAGTTTAGAAGTATGAGAGGGGATCTCATAGAAACATATAAAATACTGACGGGATTTGACAGATTAGAGGCAGGAAGAATGTTCCCGATACTGGGGAAGTCCAGAACCAGAGATCACAGTCTAAGGATAAGGGGTAAGCCATTTAGGACCGAGATGAGGAGAAACTTCTTCACTCAGAGAGTTGTTAACCTGTGAAATTCTCTACCGCAGAAAGTTGTTGAGTTCAGTTCGTTAGATATATTCAAGAGGGAGTTAGATATGGCCCTTACTGCCAAAGGGATCAAGGGCTATGGAGAGAAAGCAGGGAAAGGGTACTGAGGTGAATGATCAGCCATGATCTTATTGAATGGTGGTGCAGGCTCAAAGGGCCGAATGGCCGACTCCTGCACCTATTTTCTATGTTTCTAAGATGTTTTTACAGATGTTCACATCAACTCCAATGACCTGCAGAGTACATCCGAACTCCGCCGAGGTTGAAGCACAGCAGTCTTTTAACGGATGCGACATGTGATCTACAACATGGCGTCCATAACGCTGTGATTCGTTCCGGTTAGTTCCACTTTTTCTGGGCAGTTTTTTGGGTGAGCGATTTTGTGGGCGATATGTGTTAAATTGAGGCTGGCCGATCTCATGGCCGCTAGTTTTGGTAAATATGCTCTTTATGACAAAAAAAATGTGGCCGGGCGTTAATATTAAATCACGGTGTTAAATCCATGCAGAAAGTAACACTGGGCGATATTATAGGCATTGAAGTCGCCCATTCTGCTGATTCCGCCCCAAAAAAGTGGGCATGCGCTACTAATTTTTATCGGCATTAAGCACATGGGGAAAGTAACGCTCGGTGATAAGTTTCCGAACAATGCACAGCAGTTTCCATTTTGTGCCAAAATGGCGATATCTGGGTGTTATACGTCATTTCAGCGGTTAAATGGGCATTAAGCATGCAAAGAAAGTGGAGGTTCTAGCCCCTAGTCTCCACTTTTGAAAATGAGCGTGACCGCGAGCGATATAAAATGGGCGGTAGCGTTATATTTTTTTGATCTTCTGCCATAAAGTATGGCCGTCCTTAACAACGGCATGGCAATGCTCGATTCCCGCGATTCAGGAGGTGAAGGGTCATCATGACATGCGCAGAAGAGGAGACAGAGAGAGAGGAAGCTGAGAGGGACTGAAGACATGTCTGGGTGTGGTGTGGCTGCTTTGGGAGGAAGGAGGGAGACTTTAGAGCTTCACAGCAAGTAGGCAAACAAAAAGTAGCTGTTACCAGCCACATATTTGACTGAATTTGGCCTATAATGAGAGAGAGGAGGAGGCATCACAGCATGCTGTGGAGACTGCCGCTGGAGAGAGCAGTGAGGTGGGAGAGGAGCACATTGGAGGGCGCAAAAGAGCCAGGAGGTTCTCGGACGAGGCAAATGCCTCCCTCCTGCAGGAGGTCGAGTCACACTGGGGTGATTTGACACAGAGAGGGCGTGGGAAGCCCACACCAAAGGCATGCCAGAAGATATGGACCGAGATAGCAGAGGTGGTCTCGTCGGCGACCAACGAGGTTCGTGAGGGCAACCAATACCGCAAATGATGGAACGACCTTGTGGGATCCGCAAGAGTAAGTATTACATTGATTTACATGTACTTATGTATTTATATAATTTGATTTGTAACAGTCATGAGTGACTATCAGCAGATATGAGGTCTTTCACTTTTAGCAGGAATGTTATACTCAAAGCATGCGGTCACGGTGTACGTCTTCAGGTAAAGAATGATAATATTCATAATAATCATGATTACATCTGTTGGTTATGTGTTATATCAGTGTCTGTGACAGTACCTAGCAATGATATCACGCAATGATCTCATGCCATGTCGTCCTGTCACCTTTTACAGAAGAAGCTATCGACGATGAGGTCCATGCAGAGGCGAATGGGTGGGGGCCACCAGTCCCCAGCGACATCACTGACATGGAGGAGCGTGTGCTCGCACTCATGGGGAAGCACCCCCGGACAGCCACGGGACGCATTTGCAAACCCTGAGTGATGCCACGTGAGTAAAGCTTACACCATTGCGTAATGTAAAGTCAATAGATGCCATACCCACTCATATCTGGACAATCATATATGATAGATGATTTCTAAAATTGTCATAGAAATAATGATGCCCTAATGAAAATCATTGGAATGCAAATGTGTTGATGGTCATGAAATTTGATTTCTGTGATAATTTTGAGAGAGCTGGTGCTTTTGTCGTGCATATGCTGTGTGTAGCGCTGGACTCACCTTGTGACCCCAGCATCCCCTTCTCCTCTAATAACCTCATTTGTGTTCTTCAGGTCAGCCAGCAGCGTGTCCCAAGGCAAGATCACAGACGCCAGAAGGTGGGGGCAAGGGCAGGAGTTGACGGATGATCCTATACCAGATGCTGAGGAGCTCCGATTCTTGCCCATCAGTCTGCTGGGTCTGTTGTCCACAGATGAGAGCACAGACTTCGAGGAACCTGCATCGCCATGCTCCAGAACCCATTCCATCCCAAGGCCATCTAGTGGTCCTGCGGTCATTCCCACCTCCACTCTGGAGGTACAAGCCCCAAGCACCTCGCCACAAGGTACCCCATTTGTCCCCAGGACGGCGCCGATCCCACCGAGGTCCCGTGGATGCGGCAGGTCTGTTCCACGCGCGCCACATGAGAACGGAGAGATGGTACAGTTGTCCAGGAGGACTATAGACTTTGGTGACCAGCTCATCGAAGCATAGGGGGGCATATCTCGACAGCTGGCCACAATTACCGAGTACATTCCGTGGATGGCAAAGGCCTTGGATGCGATAGCCAAGAAGACTGAGGCACAGGCCTCCCAGTGGTCCCGAAGCACGGCACTCCATCCCTAGGTTCCGCACCACCACTGCCAACAACAGATGAGAGCTAGGACTAAGATCCTGCTTCTGCATCAGAGAATGTTGCTCCCTCAGCACCCCCGGCTCCCGTACTTGTGCACCAACTGCATCTGCCTTCATCCCCCCCAATGAGGCACCACCTGAGGAGCTCCTCAGCCAGGCACCATGGAGTGAGGAGGGGAAGTGGTAGAGGTGGGGAGAAGAAGGGAAGTGAGGTGCATGTCCGCAGGTGATGGCTGTGTTATATCTTCATCTGGGTGTATGCAATTTGTTGCAATGTTTTTGGGCTGGGGACCACGCTCCTGCTTTGCCTTTGTATTCTGTGTTGCTGGACATGTTGAACATGTGATTTATGTCAATGGTGGAAAAAGTGGGGTGTGGGCGGGGCTTGGGTGTTATTGGCTGTGATACTTATGATTTCAGACCAATGTTGGTATAAAATTTTTGTTATTGAACATAACCTTGTTGCACATTGTCTCAGATAGCTGGACCGTTACAAACTGGCGATTGCTTAACATAAAAGGGTTAAATACAACTTAACATCAATCAGCGTAAACTTTAACTGGCACCAAGGTGATGGCACCATTGATGTCTGAGCTGCACACACACAGCAGTGCGTCAGCGTTGTCACTCACATCAACGCTCTTTCAGGCAAATCGTTCAGATAGCTGCTCCTGACGTAAGAGTGGGATTTTAAAAATGCCAGCCACGCTGCTGGTGTTCGTTCAGAGCAGTTCCACTTTTTGTGGGTGTTTTTTTGGGCAAGCGATATTGTGGGCGATATGTGTGCGACGTGATGAAATTAACACTGGGCAATCTCATTGCCACTAGTTTCGGTAAATATGCTCTTTATGACAAAAAAAAATGGGTGGGCGGTATTATTGAATCTCGGCGTTAATTCCGTGTGGAAAGTAACGCTGGCCGATATTATGGCCGATGATTTTGCCCATTCTGATGATTCCGCCCAAAAAAAGTGGGTGGGTGGTAATATTTTTTCCCTGCGTTAAGCACACTGGGAGAGTAGCGCTCGGCGATAAGTTTCCTAAAAATGCCCATCAGTTTCCATTTTGTGGCTAAATGGGCGATACCTGGGTGTTATACGTCATTTCAGTGGTAAAATGGGCATTAAGTGGGCGTTAAGCATGCAAAAAAAGTGAAGATTCTAGCCCATGGTAAGTGCAGCATGTTTGAAAGGGACTGGTGAATTTGAACCTGCGGTTCCCAAAGATTGCCACCACTGGTGTTGTTCTTGCATTATGTCAGCGCCTGTTGTCGACTAATTGATAAAGATCGATTGCTGTGATTAGTCAACGACTCCATTATCATTGTATCATGGGACTACCAGGATGGTGAAGGTGAGCTAGATGGACCTTGGTGTTATTTTCCAGCAATTCCTATATTTCTATGCCCAAACTGACTCCATAGTGAAGTGGAGTGAGTCCCCTTCCTCCAGGGAGACTCCGTTGTCAGATGAGGCACGCACTCCAGATTCAAGTTGCACTTCACTATAACTATAGTGAATCCATTGTGGCGGTAATGTAGAGAGACGTGAAGGGAGGCGTGAGTTCGGGGCCAGGGGCCCAGGGGCAGCACGGGCCAGCCCACACTGTGATATGTGTGCGCACTAGGTCCATGCAGCAGAACAGATCTCCAGCCATCTTGATTAACCCTTGCCACTGGACCAAGACCTAGCTCTGTCAAGCCCGTGTGTTGGCTGGTGTGCAACGGCCACCACATGTAAAAAAAAAAAATCCACGCACAGGCATCTTCCACCCTTCAGGATGTAGTTCTAGTCCTTCATTGAAACACCTGTGAACTCATCCTCTTTTTGGCGTGGAAGCAAGCCATCCTCGTTTTGAGGGATCATCTATGAGTGTGATGTGAAACACATTTGTTCTGATGCTGCTGGTGCCATATAAATGTACACTTCCAGGCCCAACTTCTCCCAAAGCTCTCCTCAATAGCCCTGAGCTTCACCCTATTCAAATGCCAATTCATTCAAGACCCCTTTGCCCACAGCCTATTGCTGACTGAGTCTCATTCCACTAGTACCTTTCTCCTCGCGATCCTCCATGATTACGTATTGTCAAAAAGCACTCTTGCCTCAAAATGAAGAGTGACTATATTCAGTGTGCTTAGTTAATACTCCCCACTACATCCCTGATGATTACTGCTCAGCATCCATTTCCATCTCTGTAATGTTTGGGATGTTTACATGCATGATAAAAGCTATTTGAATGCACAATATTGACCTGGGTTAGAATCCAGCACTGATTGATGAGATGAAAATCTTATTTTGTCACCCTTTGTTGGATCCGTTATAAAATATATTTGGGCAGTCTCAAATTAGTTCATAGTAGACATGTGTTTACAACATAAAACTTGCCCTTAACATTCAATAATTGGCAGTAAATTCAGTATCTGAATCAAAGATGTCATGAAGATAGAGATATCTGGAAATGGACAAATTCACATCGATACAATAGATGGTGCTTATCTGAAAATAAAGCCCTTGGATGAGGAGCAGAGGGAATTGCTGTGTTTGCTCCAGACATTGCAAATTGTCTTTTCAAATGCATTTATGATGTTGCTATGCATAGCAGCTAGAGTAAATCTTTCCCTGTAGTTGGGCCACAACAAAGAAAGTTTAATTCAATATCCAGACCATGCTATATCTGACTTACTTACACGAGGACCCAAAGTGGAAAAGTGAGGGTTGATTTTAAAGATCGCTGTCTGACATAATGGGGTGATAATGTTCGGGAAATGATGTTGTCATTTGCCACCCCTGTTTACGCTGGCATTTAGCTGTTACCTTTTTGGGTAGAGTCCTGACATGGGTGGCTGGAGATCCTGTCTGTGTTAGGTGGGTGGCCAATTATAATATGCAAATTGAGGTTCTATAACATACATAGTGTGCGAGCAAAAGTCCGTATTACCCGAATACCTCGCTGATTCGCTTTTGTGCAGACTGTGAGATAACACATGCTGGGTTAAATATTCAAGCAGATTTCTACTGAGTACAGGTTGTAAATTTGGTACGAGATCAAAACAGAAGATGTCGCAACCTAGGTGTCATATTTGACCCTGAAATGAGTTTCCAGGCACATATTTGCAGCATAACTAAAACCTCCTTTTCCCACCTCCGTGACATCGCCCTCCTCTGCCCCTGCCTCAGCTCTTCTGTTGCTGAAGCCCTCATTCATGCCTTTGTTATGTCTAGACTTGACTACTGCAACTCACTCCTGGCCAGCCTCCCACATTCTACATTACGTAAACTTGAGGTCATCCAAACCTCAGCAGCCCGTGTACTAACTCGCACCAAGTCACCATCACCCATCACCCCTGTGCTTTCTAACCTACATTGGTTCCTGGTTAAACAATGCCTCGATTTCAAAATTCTCATCCTTGTTTACAAATCACTCCGTGGCCTTGCCCCTCGCTATAGAAACATAGAAAATAGGTGCAGGAGAATGCCATTCGGCCCGTCGAGCCTGCACCGCCATTCAATGAGTTCATGGCTGAACATGCAACTTCAGTACCCCATTCCTGCTTTCTCGCCATACCCCTTGATCCCTGTAGTAGTAAGGACTGCATCTAACTCCTTTTTGAATATATTTAGTGAAATGGCCTCAACAACTTTCTGTGGTAGAGAATTCCACAGGTTCACCACTCTCTGGGTGAAGATATTTCTCCTCATCTCGGTCCTAAATGGCTTACCCCTTATCCTTAGACCGTGACCCCTGGTTCTGGACTTCCCCAACATTTGGAACATTCTTCCTGCATCTAACCTGTCTAAACCCGTCAGAATTTTAAACGTTTCTATGAGATCCCTTCTCATTCTTCTGAACTCCAGTGAATACAAGCCCAGTTGATCCAGTCTTTCTTCATATGTCAGTCCCGCCATCCCGGAAATCAGTCTGGTGAACCTTCGCTGCACTCTCTCAATAGCAAGAATGTCCTTCCTCAAGTTAGGAGACCAAAACTGTACACAATACTCCAGGTGTGGCCTCACCAAGACCCTGTACAACTATAGTAACACCCTGTACTCAAATCCCCTCACTATGAAGGCCAACATGCCACTTGCTTTCTTAACCGCCTGCTGTAGCTGCATGCCAACCTCTCTCTGTAATCTTTTTCAGTGGCAAGGATAAAGGCCTAGCTCTGTCAAGCCTGTGTGGTGGCTGATGTGCAACGGTCACCTCACGTTAAAAAAAATCCACGCACAGGCATCTTCCACCCCTTCAATTGGAGTTCAGGACTGGAACATCGAGTCCTTCATTGAAACATCTGTGAACCCATGTGGAAGCAAGTCATCCTGATTCCAGGGACCGCCTATGATGAATCTTTTTCAGTCTCACAACCCCACAGGATGTCTGCGCTCCTCAAATTCTGGCCTCTTGAACATCCCTCATTATAACTGCTCAACCATCGGTGGCTGTGTCTTCAGCTGTTTGGGCTCTAAGCTCTGGAACTCCCTCCCTAAACCTCTCCGCCTCGCTACCTCTCTTTGCTCCTTTAAGATGCTCCTTAAAACCTACCTCTTTAAACAAGCTTTTGGTCATCTGCCTTAATTTCTTCTTTTGTGGCTCGGTGTCAAATTCATCTGTTTTTTTTTATAACACTGTTGTGAAGCACCTTGGGACGTTTTACTAAGTTAAAGGCACTATATAAATACAATTTATTATTAATAATAATAACCAACAGCTTAGTAGAGTGGGTTGGTTTCGGCTCAGGATCTTTATTCCTTTTATGTCGATGAAGCTCATCAGAGGACTCGGAGTTCCTCTGACTTGAAACAGATTAGCCAACAGCCTGAGATAAATTAAATCATTATACTTGAAACAAACTTATACATAATCCAATAGCCATAATGAAGTGTAGGTCTGGATTTTAAGGAGGAGGGCCAGTTGGGAGGTGGGTGGGCTGCGAGGCAGTCAGGAAACCCGGGAGGCCAGGATACCCACAGGGCCTGCAAGGCCTGATTTGCATGCCAGGCCTCGCTTACCCGCCAGCAGCCAGCCAGGCTGAGAGGCTGGCTGGGTGCTGGCGGGTAAGCCTGTAGCACTAGGCCACAGAGAGGGAGGGATCGTGTGGGGGGCGGAGAGGCAGGCAGTAGCAGCAGGGAGGGGGGAGTTCGTAGACCAGCGGGGGATGGGGGTCAGCAAAGGGGGAAGGAGGGGTGCAGGGCCGTGCGCATGCCGAGGAGTGGCCGCAGCAGCACGGGTGGGAGGGGATCTACATATGATCGGGGGACGAGAGGAGCTGTGGGGAGGAGGGGGTGAAGGCCTCATGGGGGCATCAGAGGCCTGGGGGGAGGGGGTGATTGGAAGTTATGTGGGGCTGTCTCCCATCGTTGGGGGAGAGTTAGGCAGGGACCCTGAATCCAGGAGGTCGGTATAAAGGCACTTACCTCCTGGATCCAGCTGTCCCCATCTTGCAGTAACTGCCGGGTTTCATGACTTGTATAAAACCCATCCGCATGCAGTTAAAAACAAAATGGGGGTTAATAAAGAGACTTTCAGCCTCATTGTAATATTTAAATTGATGACCCGCCTCCCGCCCCGCCCCACTCCTGTCCCGCCCCCGTCCACCCTGTCCCGCCCCGCCCCACCCCTGTCCCACCCTCGTCCCGCCCCCATCCACCCTGTCCCACCCCTGCCCCGCCCCACCCCTGTCCCACCCTCGTCCCGCCCCCGTCCATCCTGTCCCGCCCATGTCCCGCCCCTCCCTGTCCCTTCCCTGCCGATCCCTACCCCGCCCCATCCACACCATCCCGTCCCTGTCCTGCCCCGCCCTGCCCCTGTCCACCCCTGTACTGCCCCGTCCACCACTGCCCCAACGCTGTTTCGCCCACATCCCACCCCTGTCCCACCCGGCCTCTGTCCCACCCCTGTCCTCCCCGCTGTCCCACCTCCATTAAAACCAGTAGTGAGGGGGTTGGAGACGGGATCAGGTCAGGAGTCCCATTTTTAACAATTTAACAGCCCCCATGCATCAAACCCATCCATTTTGAGGTTTAAATTCCTCCCGTACAGTCCAAGTGCACTGTTGATCAGCTAATTCTGTCATACTAATATTCTGTTCACATGTTTTGAAACAGCTATTTTATGGATTTGCCAATTATCCCTGACAGTATTTCAGTTTTACAAATGAATACTTAACATTTTCATCTCAAATAATGTGGGCATTCAGCACTCCATGGGGTGGAAATTAGTTTGGGCCTGTTTTTGGGGATGAAATCGGGGCGAGAAGCTCAAGGCCAAAGGCTCACCCGGAATTGGAGTAAGGCCAGCTGCTTCCCCGGCATCAGTCCCCACGTGGGTGGTGGGAGCAGGGAGGTGATCGGGAGGTTAGGGGACAGTCAGAGGGGAGGAGCGCTATTGGATGGGGAGGAAGTGATCAGGTATGGGGGCTGACAACTAGTTTGGGACTGCTGTGAAGCCAGGGGGAACATTCCTGCTCCTCCTAGCTCCACATTCAGGTGAGTGTTTTTGTTTTAAACGTATCTTTCTCACAGTGGCCTCCAACGGTGCCTTGAAGGATTGCTGATTAAAAAAAAAAGACTTGCATTTATATAGCGCCTTTCACAACCTCCGGCTGTCTCAAAGCACTTTACAGCCAATGAAGTACTTTTGGAGTGTAGTCAGTCACTGTTGTACTGTGGGAAAATCGGCATCCAAATTGTGCACAGCAAGCTCCCACAAACAGCAACGTAATTGATAATGACCAGATAATCTGTTTTGTTATGTTGATTGAGGGACAAATATTGGCCAGGATACCAAGGATAACCTCCCTACTCTTCTTCAAAGTAGTGCCAAGGGAACTTTTACGTCCACCTCAGCGGGTAGATGGAGCTTCGGCTTAACATCTCACCTGACAGTGCAGCACTCCCTCAGCACTGCACCATCGTGTCAGCCTAGATTTATGTGCTCAAGTCTCTGGATTGGACCCCGAACCTTGTGACTCAGAGACGAGTGTGCTACCCATTGAGCCACAGCTGACAAGGTTAAGCTCCATGTGGACATGTTTATCCTGAATGTAACAAGCCCGTGCTGGTTGCTTTCAGGGCCACCCAATTTCGGGAAGGTGGCCACAAACAGGTATTAGGCCCCACTTGCGGATGCAAAGAACCTAACGTCTGTTCCAGGTGCGGGTCCTGGAAGCCTATACTGGAGCCTTTACCAGGCGAGCGGCGCAGTCCCGGAGCGTAATCTGCATGCGCATAAACCCCGCCATATTGGTCATTTAGACACCTGATTTATGCCTTTAAAACGGGCACGCCCTCAACAAATTTCCACGTCTATAACTGCGTATGTTCACTCCATTCAAATCAAGACTTCCTAACAGTTTTATACATGTAATAAGGCTAATCCCATCTTTTGATCAGGGAAATTCAGAAGTCAAACATTTAATTCATGAGTGGTGAAATAGATGCAAATAATATACACAACATTATACTACAACAGAAAATGATGTTTATAGAGCAGAACATGACGCCCAGGGAGGAATCAGTGGTACAGAAATGAATGCAGGGGTTGGTTATCTGGACACAGTCCTGGCCTCAATTGCTGTTGTCAGTATTAAAGGAATGATGTTAGCATGATAATGGGGTACATTACTGGTTGAGTATACATAGAGTGCAAGGTCCCTTATACTGCAGATGGGAATTGCAAATATACACGCACAGAGTACCAGACTTCGGACTTACTAACTGACAATGTGGGAAGGAGGACTCTGTGGTGAAAGCGTTCAGGAGGTAAAACAGACTTGTGGAGCACTTTTTAAAATTTGGCATCAGACTGCACGAGAGTTATGTTCCACATAATGTCAAGCGCGAGCACCGAGAGCTGGCTGTCCCAATGTGGTTTGGCAGTGTTTGCCTTTAATGTAACAGGGCCAGATTGGGACATGTACACAGAGTTATGTTGCCACTTTTGCGCCAGTAGTATAACTACAACAAACAAAAAAGGAGGATACCAGAACTGAGAGGTTATAACGAACAGACTGGGGCTCTTTTCTCCAGAAAAGAAGGCTGAGGGGTGACTGGATAGAGGTCTTTATAATGATGAAGTGGTTTTGGTAGGGTAGACATAGCGAGGATACCCAAAGAATGGTGATAATGTGAAACTTGCTACCACAGGGAGTGGTTGCAGTGAATAGTATAGATGTATTTAAGGGGAGGCTAGACAAGCATACGAGGGAGAAAGGAATAAAGGGTTATGCGGATGGATTTAGATGAGGAAAGACAGGAGGAGGCTCAAGTGGAGCATAAATGCTGGCATGGACTGGTTGGTCCGAATGGTATGTTTCTGTGTCGTATATCCTATGTAAAGATGTTTCTACTTCTGGGGAAGTCCAAATCTAGGAGCCATAGATATAAAATTATCCGTAATAAATCTAACGAATTCAGGAGAAATGTCTTTACTCAGAGGGGAAGCCTGATATCTACATGAGGGAGAAAGGAATTGAAGGATATGTTGATAGGGTTTGATGAAGTAGGGTGGGAGGAGGCTAGTGTGGAACATAAACCCCAGCATGGATCAGTTGGGTCAAATGGCCCGTTTCCCTGCTGAAAATATTGTGTAATACTATGTTAACTTCTAGCATGGCTCAACTTGCCAAGGTGCCACTGACCTGTGGTTTCTGGCAAACCTTCCTGGGAATGCTTGTGCCAATCTGCCTCTCGGGGTCTGGATCAACAGAGGAGCAGATGCAAAGCTCTGTCATCTGCTACAAGGGCCCAACCCACTGCCATGCAACATACAGCTTTCCCATGTGCAGGGAAAGACAGTAACAGCCAGCCATGGAGCCAATGCCACTATCATGGGACTGCACTTCAACACTCTCTCTGCTCAGCGTGAGAATGGTTTTAGGAGTGTCGTGATGTGCTGGAACCCCCTATCCATGTTCTCCTTTATGGTTTGAAAACCTGAGGAGCTACTAGCAATTACTAATGGCAGCAATCTTAGCTCCCAGCAAAGTTAGAATCATAGAAATTTACAGCATGGAATGAGGACATTTTGGCCCATTGTGTCCACACCGGCCGACAAAGCTATCCAACCTAATCCCACTTTCCAGCTCTTGGTCTGTAGCCCTCTGGGTTACGGCACTTCAAGTGCACATCCAAGCACTTTTTAAATGTGGTGAGGGTTTCTGCCTCTGCCACCCTTTCAGGCAATGAGTTCCAGACCCCCACCACCCTCTGGGTAAATACATTTCCCCTCCTATCTCCTCTAAACCTCATACCATGTACTTTAAATCTATGCCCCCTGGTTGTTGACCCCTCTGCTAAGGGAAATAGGTCCCTCCTATCCACTCTATCGAGGTCCCTCATAATTCTATACCTCAATAAGGTCTCCCCTCGGCCTCCTATGTTCAGATGAAAACAAACCAAGCCTATCCAGTTGTCAGAGATGATGTTAGAGGTTTCATCATTTTAGAGGTTTCACCACTGCAGCATCACAGCTGACCACTCACTCCATGGTTGACGGCAGGATCTTGATGCCCCATGCAAAGACCCTGGATGTTTGAGCTGCACTCCTCTGTGCCATTGTTGGTGAAAAATGAACAGAATTGTGCAACAGGTTTCAACCAGTAAATTTAGAAGGTCCTGGCACACAGCTTCTGTAGGCTGCGACCCCAGATCTCCGTGTGTTCTCTCTGAAGCACAGCAAGGATGTGAGCTTTCTCTCTGATGAGCTGCTTCCTGGGCTGTACTACTCCCACTGCCCATGTTCCTGTGTGCAGGTACTGGGCGAGTCTCTATGTGCGACCCGTCTAACCTATCCTCTAAGCTATGCAGGGTGCTGGTGCTTGTTATGTTAAGGTCGAGTGATGGTGTGATTTCATGGGTGCTGCCCTCTTCCAGTTCCTCAGCCGATAGGGGCTCTTCATGTGCTGCACCTGATCAGCCATGGCCAGATCAGCCATGATCTTGTTGAATGGCAGAGCAGGCTCGAGGGGCTAGATGGCCTACTCCCGTTCCTAATTCTTATGTTCTTATGAAAGGGACAAGGGTTAACATTCAGTGTATAGGGCGAGCAGAGACAGTTGAGAGGTTGCTGAAAGCAGCTGCACTTTACTATGCACAGTGTGTGAGGGTAAGATTTCAGCGAGAAGGGAAAGAGGGTGAGATAGCCAAAAGCTCTGCAGGATGCATCCTCCAACATCATCATAGGCAGTCCTTTGAAATTGAGGAAAACTTGCTTCCACTCTAAAAGTGAGTTCTCAGGTGACTGTACAGTCTAATACGGGAATTACAGTCTCTGTCACAGGTGGGACAGACAGTGGTTGAAGGAAAGGGTGGGTGGGGAGTCTGGTTTGCCGCACACTCCTTCCGCTGCCTGCGCTTGTTTTCTGCATGTTCTCGGCGACGAGACTCGAAGTGCTCTTCCTCCACTTAGGGCGGTCTTTGGCCAGGGACTCCCAGGTGTCAGTGGGGATGCTGCACTTTATCAAGGAGGCTTTGAGGGTGTCCTTGAAATGTTTCCCCTGCCCATCTTCAACATCATCACGCCCCTCACACGACATATCCCCACCATCTCTATGACGTCCTCCTCAACCTGGGTTATGGAGGCCTTCCCCCTCCTCTCCTCGCCTGCTATTTGTTATTGCTGGCGAGCTTCTCCTGTAAGAAAGAAGATCTAATGTGGCATGCTCCTCCTCATGGTAGCTTTGAGGATGAGCATGTCAAATTAGAATCGTGATTCTGCTATGTGAAGGATGGCCAATGCTTTGAGGTAGTTTTATAAACAGCTTATCTTCCTAAACATCCTTTCCATTCTATAGTGAATTGATCCCTCTGCCTATGTTTATTACACTAGACACTGAAGTTATGCTTTGATCACTCATGTCGGCCCATTCGCTTATTTCCTTGCACAAGCATTTTTTGCAGACAATACTCATTTGAAGCAGAAGATAAGCCAAGCTTTCCTCTGAGGCACACAGCTGCTATCCTGTTTATCTTAGAAAGCCTGTTGTTCCAAGATACAAGAAAATTTGATTAATAACCCTTAACTCTCAAAGGTGGCCAGCAGGAACCTGAAATTGCATGAAAAGAAAACTTATTCTGAGTTAGCATCTCCAAGATCTTCTTGCCTCTTAATACCATTCTGTAGTTGCAAGAGCTGAATTTTCACACCAAACCTTAAATTCCAACTAAACAGCTATGCCAACAGTGTTATCAGTTCATACTTTGAATTAATTGCGCTGATCATATCAGCATTTAAACATCTGCCCTCAAGTGAAGCAGCAAGCCTTATCAGAAACCGTCCATTAACCACTACTTCACTGGCTTTAGTACATACTCAGGCAGTGCAAGGTAAAGCACATAACTACATTCTTTGAATTCTGACTGTTTTGCTGCAACAAAGTTCATATTCATGAGAAACTTCAACATTTTATTAACAGGGCTATTTCATTTATAAAATTCAGACTGTTACTTACAAGGAATCGTAACTGGCTTTTCTGATCTAATTCAGAGAGGTTTAGGACCTGATAGAGAGACAGACAGACCGATAGACAGACCTATAGACAGACTGATAGATAGATAGACTGATAGATAGATAAATAGATAGATAGATAGTCTAAATGCACGTGGTATTTGTAACAAAATAGATGAGTTGATGGCACAAATAGAGACAAATGGGTATGATCTGATAGCCATCACAGAGATGTGGTTGCAAAGTGACCAGGACTGGGAATTAACTATTCAGGGGTATTTGACAATCCGGAAGGACAGACAGAAAGAAAAAGGAGGTGGGATAGCTCTGTTGATAAAGGATGGAATCAATGTAATAGTGAGAAATGATATTGGCACAAATGATCAGGATGTTAAAACAATTTGGGTGGAGATAAGGAACAATAAGGGGAAAAAAGTCACTGTTGGGCATAGTCTAAAGGCTCCCTAACAGTAGCTACTCTGTTGGTCGGAGCATAAACCAGGAAATATTGGGGGCTTGTAGAAAGGGAACAGCAATAAACATGGGTGACTTTAACCTCCATATTGATTGGACAAATCAAATTGGTCAGGGTAGTCTTGAGGAAGAGTTCATGGAGTGCATAAGTGACAGTTTCCTCGAGCAGTATGTAACGGAACCAACTAGGGGGCAGGCTATCTTAGATCTGGTCCTGTGTAATGAGACAGGATTAATAGATAATGTCCGAGTAAAGGATCCTCTTGGAATGAGTGATCATAGCATGATTGAATTTCAAATTCAGATGGAGGGTAAGAAATTTGGATCTCCAACCAGCGTACTAAGCTTAAATAAAGGAGATTATGAAGGTATGAGGGCAGAGTTGGCTAAAGTGGACTGGGAAAATAGATTAAAGTGTAGGACAGTTGATGAACAGTGGTGTACATTTAAGGAGATATTTCACAACTCTCAAGAAAAATATATTTCAGTGAGGAGGAAAGGGTGCAAGAGAAAAGAAAGCCATCCGTGGCTAACTAAAGAAATAAAGGACGGTATCTGATTAAAAACACGGGCATACAAAGTGGCCAAAACTAGTGGGAGGACAGAAGATTGGGAAGCTTTTAAAAGCCAGCAAAGAATGACTAAAAAAAATGATTAAGAAAGGGAAGATAGTTTATGAAAGTAAACTAGCACAAAATATAAAAACAGATAGCAAAAGTTTTTATAGGTATATAAAAAGGAAAAGAGTGGCTAAAGTAAATGTTGTTCCCTTGGAGGACGAGACCGGGGAATTACTAATGGGGAACATGCATATGGCAGAAACTCTGAACAACTATTTTGTATCAGTCTTTATGGAAGAGGACACTAACAATATTCCAACAGTGGATAGTCAAGGGGCTATGGGGGCGGGGGTGGGTGGAGGGGGAGAGGAACTTAACACAATCATAATCACTAAGGAGGTGGTACTCAGTAAGATAATGGGACTAAAGGCAGATAAATCCCCTGGACCTGATGACTTGCATCCTAGGGTCTTAAGAGGAGTTGCGGCAGGGATAGTGGATGCATTGGTTGTAATTTAGCAAAATTCCCTGGATTCTGGGGAGGTCCCAGCAGATTGGAAAACTGCAAATGTAACGTCCCCTATTTAAAAAAGGAGGCAGACAAAAAGCAGGAAACTATAGACCAGTTAGCCTAACATCTGTGGTTGGGAAAATGTTGGAGTCCATTATTAAAGAAGCAGTAGCAGGACATTTGGAAAAGCATAATTCGGTCAGGCAGAGTCAGCATGAATTTATGAAGGGGAAGTCATGTTTGACAAATTTGCTGGAATTCTCTGAGAATGTAATTAAGAGGGTGGATAAAGGGGAACCAGTGGATGTGGTGTATTTGGACTTCCAGAAGGCATTTGACAAGGTGCCACATAAAAGGTTACTGCACAAGATAAAAGTTCATGGGGTTGGGGGTAATATATTAGCATGGATTGACTAACGAAAGAAAATAGAGAGTTGAGATAAATGGTTCATTCTCAGGTTGGCAATCAGTAACTAGTGGGGTGCCGCAGGGATCAGTGCTGGGGCGGTATGACGGACAGACGGACGGACATTGTGCTTCAGGTCACAATATTAAAGCTGTTTTTTAAACAAGGAAATATATTGATAAATTAGCCTTTAAGAAATGAAACGTTTCTAGTTTGGATACCTTAAATTATATGGGGGTGTTCTACACATCAAGAAGAGTAATTTTAGGTTATAATAAGTTAAATAATGTAAGTTACTACCCTTGGTGACATGCTGGGTTGTTTTGGTGGTCTGATGCACCAGTGGTCGGAAGTTAGTTTTACAATTGCAATTCCTCATACACCATTGAGTTACCTATTATGCCTGGGAATTGCTGGACAAGGCAGTGAGAACATGAAAGGTACTTCCATGATGAATGGAAAATAATACGTTGAGCCAACCAATATCACCCTTAAGTGGCAGAGTCTCTGGAAATGGCATTCTACATGCCCCCTTGGGGAAAGACCAGTGCATGGCTACAGATGGAAAATTGTGGGTATAAGCTGAGTATAAAACAAAGTAAATAGAGCTTTTCATGTTGCATTCTTACATCTGTTGATGACAATTGGGAATTAATGACCGATATGAAATTACTATATTAAAAGAAAAGGAACATGATCCGTTTAGAATCATTAGTACACTTTGTGCTTGTAGAAATAAAAAGGCATTATTGACATGATGTATTTATCATATGACTTGTTCACTGTAAGAACAAGTTTGGCCAGGCAGGTAGTGGTGGATGGGGACTGGTTGAGTCACCTTTCAAGGATGATGCAGATGGCCTGCAGGCTGTCCTGGTGGGGATTGGAGATGTAGAGGGACTGAATGCCCATGGTGAAATGGAGAGGGTTAGGGGCAGGAAACTGGAAATGGTTAAAGTGGTGGAGGGCGTCAGATGATTTGTGGATTTAGTTCAGCAGAGACTAGGCAAGGGGAGATAAAATAGAGGCGAGATAAGAAGAAATAAGTTTGTGTGGCAGGTACATCTGAAACAATGCAATCTTGCAATCCTATTTGTGGATTGTGAAGCGGGCTGTGTGAGGTTGGAGGACTGAGATTGGTGGTCGTGGGAAGATGATCCTAGAGGAGATGATGTCAGGGATGTCTGGAAGATGATGGCTTGATGTTTGGTGATAGGGTCATGATCCAGGAGGAGATAAGAGGTTATGTCAGAGAGTTGTCTCAAGTCACCGCAAGGTAGATGTCTTTTCGCAAAACAACAACAGCGCCACACTTATCAACAGTTTAATGACAATGTAATTTTTGGACCTCAGAGAACTGAGTGCTGTAAGTTCAGAGTGAGATAGATTACAGTGAGTGAGGGGAGGGGAGAAATTGAGAAGGCCACTGTCATGTTGACAGTTCCCAATGAAAAGATCGTGAGTGGGTAGGAGGCCGGATTGGGGGGGGGGGTTAAGGGCTGGGGGTGGTCCAGGTAGAATGATAATTCTTAAGGCAGAAGAAAGAGTTCACTGAGCGAGGTGAAGCCTCCTGGTCAAAAGAAGTTGGTCACGGAACGAAGGCAGCGGATGTAGAGATCGAAATTCATTCAGGTGAGGCCATAAGGGAATGAAGCTGAGGCCTTTTTGAAGACAGATGGTTGGGGGTCAGAGTAGGTTAGGTCAGAGGGGACATTGTAAACATGACAAAGAGTAAGATCAGAAGGCGGGATTGGATCATAGACTCATAGGGGGAGAAACTCGGGAGCGCCCCATTTGGGACGCTAACTTTTAAAAGTTGAAAAAATTAGCGGCAAGTACTAATGTTTTTTAACTTTTAAAAAATTGGTGTTTGCGCTCCAGGAAGGAAGTGGAGCCTAAATCAAGCATTTCACTTCCTTCCCGGAGAGCAAGAGCCAGCAGGCGGGGCGGTAGGTGTGCAGCGCAGCACAATGGGCCATGCAGCGCTCCCTTAAATGGAAGGGCCATCGCTGCAACTTACCTGGTCCCCCACAGCAGCCGTGGATGGCCCAATCCGTCCCGTGCACTGCCGCAGAGTGCCGGTCTGATCGATCGTGAGCAACAAACATCGAAAAAATTCAAAGACAGAATTTGAAAAGCGATGCTGCCAGGGGCAGAAATGAAGTTCTGGTCTGGGGCGCTACCGGGACGATGCGCACGGCGATGACGTCACGACCTCCGGGCGCAGGAGATCGGGATGCAATGCCATACCGCCGCCACAAACCTCTCGCCAGGTATGGTGGTCGTCGATCTCACCGCGCCCAGACAGAAAGTGCTTAGCGCTCTCAGGGGTGATAACGGGAGGCGCTGAGAAGGCCAATTTCTAGGATATAGAATCGTAGAATAGTACAACACAAAAAGTGGTCATTCGGCCCATCGTGCCTGTGCCAGCTCTTTGGTAGTGCTATCTGATACACTCACAATAAAGGATGAAACTGAGTACTATGTACAATGAGCAAGTGTGACCTTAGCTCCTTTAATAAGACTCCATAGTGCAGGTACCTCGTGGGTGGCCTGCTTATATACCATGCTCCCAAGGGATGCTAGGATCCCTTGGGACTCCAACAGGTAGGTCCTCTGGTGGTAGTGTGATATAGGTTGCAAGGGGCTAAATACATAACACTACCCAAACAATTAGTCCCGCTCTCCTGCTCTTTCCCCGTAGTGCTGCAAAATTTTCCTTTTGAAGTATTTATCCAATTCCCTTTTGAAAGTTAATATTAAATGTGCTTCCTGCCGAGAGGTCAAGAGCATGCATGGCGTTGAGCGTGGCTCTCAGGAAGCGGTGAGAGTTAGCGGAATGGTGTGATGAAGATTGACCAAAGTTAAATGGAAAGAAAGGAGACCAAACTGAGAATCCAAAAAACAAAACTGTTTTTAAGCAGAAAAAAAATCCACAAATCAGGAACTTTCAAATGTAATACGAATATAATATTGAGAAGCCATCATGTTGCAAGTCCTGCTATTGATGTCCTTTTGAGAAATTCCAAAATTTTACTATCACAAGCCTTTTGTTTCCCTTTTTGGTACAATCATGTCAACACTCGCAGCAAGAGTAGCGCACAACAACTGGCGCTGTACTAAGTTTTCAATTCTTCTAAATTGATAGATAAAGAAAGAGCACATTAATGCATGAGGACTGGTGCAGATGATTACATTTTCTCAGCCGCGCTGTCACTGGGCCAATTTCATAGTCCCCATTATTTAATTATTGTGGTTGAATTCTATTAGAATACCAGCAATTTGTCCGGCAGTAGCAACATAATTGACATTTCTGTTACCATTCCTTGTATAGGAGAGCTGCAAGATGGTCCCAGAGAGTGCTGTACTGTCACGCTGTGTTATTTTAATTTCAGCTGGAAGAAATGGATGGATACGACATTTAGACTTGCTTTGCTTTAATGTCATGGGTCATTGAATCCAGTTTCTTCCGGAGCATTTACAACATGAATTGCTTACTAAGGTGAATTCTTTACCAAGAATTACAAAAACAGGGTAGTAAATTTTTGTTTTGCTGCTTGTTAAGGAGCCTAATGGGAATGTTGGACATTGGAATGAATATAGTTTCAGTTTTTTTCAAGTTAGCACCGTTTTGTGTCAGTGTTAACGACGTATCAGTGGGTAGCACTCTCTCTCGTCTCTGAGTCAGAAAGTTGTGTGTTCAAGTCCCGCTCGAGAGACTTGAGCACAAAACTACAGGCTGACACTCCAGTGCTCCAGTGCAGTACTGAGGGAGCACTGCACTGTCAGAGGTGCCGACTTTCGGATGAGACGTTATACTGAGGCCCTGTCTGCTCTCTAAGGTGGATGTAAAAGATCCCATGGCAGTACTTTGAAGAAGAGCAGGGGAGTTATCCCCGGTGTCCTGGACAATATTTATCCCTCAACCATCATAACGAAAAAACAGATTGTTGGGTTATTAGCACATTGCTGTTTGTGGGAGCTTGCTGTGAGCTAATTGGCTGCCATATTTCCTACATTATAACAGTGACTACACTTCAAAATGATTTCATTGGCTGTAAAGCACTTTGGGAGGTCCTGAGGTCATGAAGGGCGCTATAGAAATGCAAGTCTTTTATTTCATTTTGCTGCTGTACAATAGAGAAAACAGAAAAGTGTAAATAAAAATGGCCTAGTAAATGAATAAGGCCCAAAAACAGGTACGGGGGTCATGAAGCGCGATGTGCTTGTGCCCGTTCACAGT